>NC_090405.1:22342203-22642203 GCF_036365525.1 Heterodontus francisci
CTCTGAGGAACAACATTTCTCCTCATCTCTGTCCTAAGTGGCTTCCCCCTTATTTTGAAAATGCGTCCCCTGGTTCTCGACTCCCCAACCAGGGGAAACATCTTAGCTGCATCTACCCTGACTGTCCTTTAAGTATTTTGTAGGTTTCAATGAGATCACCTCTCATTCTTCGAACCTCTAGAGAATACAGTCCCAGTTTCCCAATCTCTCTTCATAGAACAGTCCCACCATCCCAGGAACAAGTCTGATGAACCTTCGTTGAACTCCCTCCATGGCAATAATATCCTTCCTAAGGTAAGGAGACCAAAACTGTACACAGTACTACAAGTACGGTCTAACCAAGGTTCTATACAATTGAAGCAAGAATTCACTAATTCTGTACTCAAATCCTCTTGTGATAAAGGCTAACATACTATTAGCCTTTCTAATTGCTTGCTGCACCTGCATGTTAGCTGTCAGTGACTTATTGACATGGATACCAGGTCACCCTTATACTCTATACCTCAGTTAATAAAGGAAAGGATTCCATATACCTGCTGAACCACCTTATTGACCTGTACTGCTACTTCAGGGATCTGTGGACATTCACTCCAACGTTCCTCACTTCCTCTGCACCGTTCAGTGTTCTCCCATTAATTGTGTATTCCTTTGCCTTTTTTGACCTCCCAAATGCATCACTTGTCCAATTTGAATTCCACTTACCACTTTTCTGCCCACCTGACCAGTCTATTGATATCTTCCTGCAGTGTACAGCTATCCTCCTCCCTATCAACAACACGGACAATTTCTGTGTCATCTGCAAACATCTTGATTGTGCCCTCTACATTTATGTCCATATCATTAATATATACCACAAAAAGCAGGGGACCTAGTTGTGAGCCCTGTGGAACACCACTGGAAACAGTCCTCCAGTTGCAAAAACACCCGTAACCAATTCCTTCTTGTTTCCTGCCACTGAGCCAATTTTGTATCCAGCTTGCTATATTCCCCTGGATCGCATGCGCTTTTATGTTTTTTTAACCAGTTTGCCATGTGGGACCTTGTCAAAAGCCTTGCTAAAATCCATGTAGATCACATCAACTGCACTATCCTCACAATCCTCATTGTTACTTCTTCAAAAAATTCAATCAAGTTCGTCAGACAGGAGCTTCCCTGAACAAATCCATGCTGATGATACTTGATTAATCTGAGCCTTTCTAAGTGACAGTTTATCCTGTCTCTCAGAATTAATTCCAATAATTCGCCCACGATTGAGGTTAGGCTGACTGGCCTTTAATTGTTCCCTCGCTTCCTTTTTCAACAATGGTGCAATGTTAGCAATAAAAACAAAAAGTGCTGGACATACACAGCAGGTCTGGCAGCATCTGTGGAGAGAGAAGCAAAGTTAACATTTCAGGTCAGTGACCTTTCATCAGAACAGAAACATTAACTTTGCTTCTCTCTCCACAGTTGCTGCCAGACCTGCTGTGTATTTCCAGCGCTAATAGTTTTTATTTCAGATTTCCAGCATCTGCAGAATTTTGCTTTTATTGCAACGTTACGAGACCTCCCATCTTCTGGCATCACACCTGTATCCAGTGAGGGATTGGAAACTGATGGTCAGACCTTCCACTATTTCCTTCCTGGCTTCTTTTAACCTCCTGGGGTACATTTCATCCAGTCCTGATGATTTATCCACTTTCAAGGATGCTAATCCCATTTATACTTCTTCTCTCCCTCAGTTTATCATGTCCAATACTTCACACTCCTTCTCCTTAATTACAATATATGCATCACCCCCTCATTTGTGAAGATAGTAAAGTATTCATTAACAAACATACCCACATCTTCCACCCTGATGGGCCCTACTCTTTCCTCAGTTGCCTCTTACTCCAATGTATTGATGAAACATCTTTGGATCCATTTTGATTTTGCTTGTCAATATTCTTTCATGCTCTCTGTTTGCTCTTCGTCGCTGCTCCCAAATGCCTCTAGTTAAGTCAAAAGACAACTTATCAGAAGTGGGATCACAAGGCCGAAAGTGGGGATGTTCACTGATGATTGCACAATGTTCAGCACCATTCATGACTCCTCAGATACTGAAGCAGCCCGTGTCCAGATGTAGCAAGACCTGGACAACATCCAGGCTTGGGCTGATAAGTGGTTAATAACATTTGCGTCACATAAATGCCAGGCAATGACCATCTCAAACAAGAGAGAATCTAATCATTTCCCCTTGATGTTCAATGGCATTACCATCACTGAAACCCCCACCATCAACATTGGGGGAGTTACCATTGACCATAAACTGAACTGGACCAGCCACATAAATGCATTTGCTACAAAAGCAGGTCAGAGGCTAGGAATTCTGCAGTGAGCAACTTACCTCCTGTCTCCCCACATCTTTACATCTTTCCACCATTTACGAGGCACCAGTCAGGAGTTTGATGGAATACTCTCCACTTGCCTGGATGAGTGCAGCTCCAACAACACTCAAGTAGCCTGCTTGATTGCCCCCATCCAGCAGCTTCAACATTCACTCCATTCACCACTAATGCACAGTGGCAGCAGTGTGTACAATCTACATGATGCACTACAGCAACACACTAAGGCTTTTTCAACAGTACCTTCCAAACTCTGAACCTCTACTACCGAGAAGGACAAGGGCAGCAGATGCAAGGGAGCACTACCACCAGCAAGTCCCTCTCCAAGCCACACACCATCCTGACTTGGAACTGTATCGCCATTCCTTCATTGTCGTTGGGTAAAAATCCTGGAACTCCCTTCCAAACAGCACTGTTGGTATTCCTGCATCTCAAGGACTGCAGCGGCTCAAGAAGGCAGCTCACCACCACTTTGTCAAGGGCAATTTGTAATGGGCAATAAATGCTGGCATAGCCAGCGATGCCTATGTCCCAGGAACAAATGAAAAAAAGTGAGGAAATAGTGAAGGGCTTTTATAGAATACACAGAGACATGTTTCCACTTGTGGTGGTTTCTGAAATAAGAGCCAAAAATATTAAATCAACATTCATAAAACCAATGAGGAATTCATGAAAAAGGTATTTATGCAGTGAATGGATAGAATCTGGAATTTTCTATCACAGGGAGAGGTTGGGGTGAATAGTATTGATGCACTTAAGGGGAGGTGGAACAAATGAACAAGTGTATGGGGAGAAATGAATTGAGGGATATACATATCGGGCTTCATTTTTTAAAATTTGTGCATATGAAGCAGGGTGGCTGGAAATATGTGTAGAGCATAGAGCAGTTGGGATGATCCCAGTGCAGTGTTTTGTCTGGATGGATCTGCCCAGAACACTTGTGATGCAGGAGCTGGGAGCTTCAGTACTTCAGTGGAGGCAGATACTGACACTGGTTTTCATTAGTGGGTGTTCTTAATGATTATTAATTGAGAAATTAAATTCACCTCTTTGATATTTTGCCCCTCAACTGTTCTTGAGTTATAAGATATATTTTTTCTTCATACAGGCAAATACTTGAAGGTATCGTGATGAATGTGATGGTTGCTGCACTCGAGGCACAAGGAACAGTGCAGCCAACTCCTCTCACACACAGTAGGTACATTATCACTCAGAGTACAGAGGGATAGACAGTTCATCAGTTCCCTAGTCTCAGACTGCAGAAGTAGTCAGGCCCACATTGATCCCGAGTTCCAGAGACACATTTTCAATCAAACAAAGCAGGAGAAAAAGAAGTTGTTTCCATTTCGCCCCAATTCAGTCCCACTGACAGTCAGATACATCAATCCCAGGTCAAAATCACACCCACTAGCAGATTGAAATACAATGTGTCAATCTAAATATAATGCAGACTCAGCGAGCAATTAAATATCAGATAGATTTGGCACACGTTACTGATTGAATGGCACAGAATCTCAGCTAATGATGTACCCTGAGATTTAAATTAAATATCATACCCAAAGCTCACACCCATTCATTATAAAGGATGTTTAAACATCCCCATAGTGTACCCTGAGGTACAAGTTACATACAAGTCCAACATTCATTACAGTGAAAGTTTCAAAGGTGCTGAAAGATATTGTAAGCTGAGACACAAATTAGATACCAGTTCAGAACTCACGCACGCTGTGAAATTGAAAGATACAGAATCAATTCGATTAGTGTAGATTGATCTAATCATTATATACCATTCTAAAACCTCATACAATATCAAACTGAAATACAGTATTAATTCCATTAGTGTAGATTGATCTAAACGTTATATACCATTCTAAAACCTCATACAATATCAAACTGAAATACAGTATTAATTCCATTAGTGTAGATTGATCTAAACATTATATACCATTCTAAAACCTCACACAATATCAAACTGAAATACAGTATTAATTCCATTAGTGTAGATTGATCTAATCATTATATACCATTCTAAAACCTCATACAATATCAAATTGAAATACAGTATCAATTCTATTAGTGTAGATTGATCTAAACATTATATACCATTCTAAAAACTCATACAATATCAAATTGAAATACAGTATCAATTCTATTAGTGCACATTGACCTAAACATTACATACTATTCCAAAAACTCATGCAGTATCAATTCCATTAGTGTAGATTGATCTAATCATTGCCAGTCCAAAAATCACATACAGTATCAGATTGAGCAATGCTGATATGAAGTGTAAACTGTGATGTAAATTAGATGCCTGGACAGAACTCACCCAGACTGCGGAAATAAAAAATACAGTTGTCTATGATACGCATTATTTTCCAGCCAAAAACATCTCATACATGATCAGAGTGAAATAGATTATCAATTCCATTTGTGTAGACTGAACTCCACATTATGGCGGCACAGTGGCGCAGTGGTTAGCATTGCAGATTCAAAGCTCCACTGACCTGGGTTCAGTTCTGCAGAGTTTGCAAGTTCTCCCTGTGACCGCGTGGGTTTCTGCTGTGTGCTCCAGTTTCCTCTTACAGCCCAAGAATTGCAGGTTGTTAGGTAAATTGCCCCTCGTGTGAAGATGTGGGAGGGAATATGGGATTGATGTAGGATTAGTGTATATGGGTGGTTGTTGGTTGGCACAGACTCGGTGGGTTGAAGGGCCTGTTTCAGTGCCGTATCTGAAAATAAAATTACAAACCTGTAAAAACTCTCATCCAGGGGTATGGTGATTTTGTGGTTACTTTACAGGACGAGTAATCCAAAAGTCTCCACTAATGGACCAGAGACATGAGTTCAAATTCCACTGCAGCAGCTGGGTAATTTATAGAATCAAAGTAAGTTTATGGCACAGGAAGAGGCCAGTTGGCCCATTGTGTCTGTGCCAGATGAAAACTGTCCACCCATTCTAATCCCACCTTCCAGCATTTGGTGCATAACCCTGCAGATTACGTCATTTGAGGTGTATATCCAGACTCATTTTGAATGAGTTGAGGGTTTCTGTCTCAACTCCCCTATCAGGCAGTGAGTTCCAGACCCCCTCCACCCTCTGGCTGAAAAAAAACTTTTCCTCATCTCCTCTGTAATCTTTATATCAATCACTTTAAATCTATTCCCCTAGTCACTGACCTCTCTGCTAAGGTGAACAGGCCCTTCAACTTCAACTCCATACAGGCCCCGCAAAATTTTGTACATTTCAGTCTGATCTCCCCTCAGCCTCCTCTGTTCCAAGGGGAACAGCTCCATCCTATCCAATCTTTCCCCATAGCTGCATTTTTCCAGTCCCGGCAACATCCTCATAAATCTCCTCTGTACCCTCTCCAGGGCAATTACATCCTTTCTGTAATGAGGTGATCAGAACTGCACACAGTACTCAAGTTGTGGCCTTACTAATGATTTATACAGTTACAGTACAACCTCCCTGCTCTTATATTCTAAACCTCGTCGAAAAAAAAAGGATTCCATATGCCTTTTTAACCACCTTATCAACTTGTCCTGTTACCTTCAAGGATCTGTGGACATTTACTCCAAGGTCCCTCACTTCCTCTACACCTCTCAGCATTTTCCTATTAATCATGTATTCCTTTGCCTTGTTTGACCTCCCCAAATGCATCACCTCACACTTCTCTGGATTGAATTCAATTTGCCATTTTTCTGCCCATCTGACCAGACCATCAAGATCTTCCTGCAGCCTACAGTTATCCTCCTTGCTATTTACCACATGGCCAATCTTTGTGTCATTTGCAAACTTCTTGATCATGCCCCCTACATTTACATCCATGTAGACCACATCATAAACTGCACTACCCTCATCTATTTTCCTTGTTAATTCTTCAAAATTTCGATCAAGTTGTTCAGACAAGATCTTCCCTTAACAAATCCATGCTGACTATCCTTGATTAATCTGTGCCTTTCTAAGTGACATTTTATCCTGTCTCTCTGAATAGATTCCAATAATTTTCCCACTATTGAGGTTAGACTGACTGTCCTGTAATTATTCGGTCTAGCCCTCACTCCCTTTTTAAACAGAGGTACAATGTTAGCCGTCCTCCAATCCTCCAGCACAACACCTGTATCCAATGAGGTCTGGAAAACGATGGTCAGACCTTCCACTATTTCCTCTCTTGCTTCTTTTAACAGCCTGGGGTACATTTCATCCATCCCTAGTGATTTATCAACTTACAAATAAGCTAATTCCATTAGTATGTCCTCTCTCCCTCTGTTGATCATATCCAATACTTCACACCCCTCTTCCTTATCTACAATATCTGCGTCGTCCCCCTCTTTTGTGCAGACAGATGCAAAGTATTTATTAAGAACAATGCCAACATTTTCTGCCCCTACATATAGGTTACCTTTCTGGTCTTTTCTGTGCCCTCCTCTTTCCTTAGTTATCCTTTTACTCTTAATGTATTGATAAAACATCTTTGTGTTTACCTTGATTTTGATTGCCAATATTCTTTCATGCCTCTCTTAGTTTTCCTAATTTCAATGTTGATTTCCCCCCTCCACATTCTATAGACCTCTCAGCTTTCTGTCGTATTGAGTTCTCTGTGTCGGGCATAATTTTTCCTTTACTGCCATATCATACCCATAAGCTCCTTGACATCCATGGGGCTCTTGATTTGGCCTTCCCACCCTTTTTCTTTGAGGGAACATGTTGACTCTGAACCCCTGGAATCTCCCCTTGAATTCTTCCCATTGCTCTGACACTGATTTACCTTCAAGTACCTGTTTCCAGTCCACTTTCGCTAAATCACTCCTCAGCTTAGTAAAGTTGGCCTTGCCCCAATTGAGAACTCTAACTCTTGTTGTATCCTTGTCCTTTCCATAATTATGTTAAAACTGACTGAATTATGATCACTACCACCAAAATGCTCTCCCACTGCCACTCTTCATTTCCTAAAACTGCGTCCTCTCTTGTTGGACTTGTTACATATTCGCTAAAATATTTCTCCTGAATGCATCACAAGAATTCTGCTCCCTCAATTCCTTTTACACTAAAACTATCTCAGTTAATGTTTGGGTGGTTAAAATCCCTTTCTATTGCTGCCGTACTGTTGCTTTGACAAAAATTGCCACTCTCCCTCCTTTCTTATCTCCCTCCCTATCGCGTCTGAAAACCCTGTAACCAAGACTGTTGAGCTGCCATTCCTGTCCCACCTTAAGCCATGTTTCTCTCAGAGCTATGATATCATACTGCCACCTCTCTATCTGTCCTCAGCTCATCTGCTTTATTTGCTATACTCCTTGCATTGAAATAGATACACTTGAGCACTGCCAAACACTTTTTTAATTTTCTAAACTTTGTTTCCTCAGTCTTCCAGACTCATCCATTAATTCTCTGCCTTCCATTTTCATTTCTGATTTTGTCCCATCTGACTCTACCTTCCAGTCCCCATCCCCCTGCCAAACTAATTTAAACCCTCCCCAACAGCTCGAGCAAAATGCCCCGCAAGGAACTCCGTCCCAGCTCTGTTCAGGTGCAACCCGTCCGACCGGTCCCAAGAATCTAAAGCCATTCCTCCTGCACCATCTTTCCAGCCACACATTCATCTGTCTTCTTCTATTCCTGTACTCACTTGCGCTTGGCACTGGGAGTAATCCGGAGATTATTACTTTTGATGTCCCATTTGCAAATTTCTTACCTCACTCCCCAAATTCTGACTGCAGGACAACATCCTTATTTCTACCTATGTTGTTTGTTCCGATGTGGACCACAACTGCTGGCTGTTCACCCTCCCCTTTCAGGATGCTCTGTAACTGCTCAATGACATCCTTGATCCTGGCACCAGGGAGGCAACATACCATTCCTGGATTCATGTCTGCGGCTACAGAAATGCCTGATTGTTCCCTTGACTATTGAATCACCTATCACTATGGCTTTTCCAGGCTTCCTTGTACCTCCCTTTGCAGCTGAGTCACCCATGGTGCCATGGACTTGGCTCTGGCTGCACTCCCCAGGGAAGCATCACTGTCCTCCATATTCAGAACTGAATACCCGTTGGAGAGCGTCATGCAGTCAGGGTGTCCTGCACTACCTACTCGATTCTTTTTGACTGCCTGTTGATCACCCATTCCCTCTCTCCCTGCATACTCTTAAGCTGTGGGGTGACCACATCTATAAACGTGCTATCCATGTAGCTCTCTTCTCACGAATGCACTGCAGTGTCACCAGCTGCCACTCAAGTTCCAAAACCCAGAGCTCAAGCTGCCACAATTGAGAGCACTTCCTGGCACAAATGTTCTCTAAGATAGTGGAAGCATCCTGGAGCTCCCACATATCACAGGAGGTGCACTCTCAAGGTTGAAACACCCCTGCCATTAGTTGACCATTTGCTACTGCTAAAAAAAACCTTAACAGTACTACAACACCTTAGAATTATAAATAAAACTTTCCTAGTACTGATAAATCCCACTAAAAATCAATACAGTTCACTAGTTAAGATAAACCTTACTCCAAAAAACTCACCAACGATTCACTTGTCCCTTATCATTAATACTTAATTTATACTCTTTTTATTCTGCCTGTTGTTGAAATGCTATAACCCAGCCATTTACACACCCACCCTAACAGTGGTGTACTAACTATTTACTGTTACTCCCTAACAGCCGTTAATCACAACCAGTCACCTTGCAGCTTTCCTGTGATGTCACTATTCACTTTGTTTCCAAACTCCAGCTTGCTTGGACTCCTGTCCACTCCGCTTTCACCGTTTCCTGCTCTCTGAGTGAACTCTTGCTTACTCTCTCTCTCTCCCCACCCCGGGCTCTTTATGCTCCACTCTGATCTCACTGTTTCCCGCTCTCAATGTATGAATATTTGTTTGCGTTGTGTTTAATTTAAAATATGGATTAACTGTATTTCACAGTTGTCGGTTTTATTTGGTAGTCCTGTACAAGTTGTGGATTGGTATTCAATATTTAGCTCTGTGAAAATGATTGTGAATGAAAACATAACTTTCAATCTTATACATGGGCTGGTCTGCAAGCTCCAAGTCCTTCACTTTGTAGTAATGGAATTGATACTGTATCTTTCAGTCTTAATCTCTGTGGGATTTTTGAACTGGTATGTAATGCATAGCTCGGTCTAACGTCTGATGTACATTATTGAGATTCATAGGATCATAGGAAATAGGGGCATTAGGCCATTCAGCCCATTGAGCCTGCTCTGCCATTCAAACAGATCGTGGCTGATCATATCCCTCTTTGCCATTTTTCCCTGCTATCTCCATATCCCTTGATCCCGGTAGTATTTAGAAATCTATTGATTTCTGTCTTGAATATGTTCAGTAATTGAGCCTCCACAGCCCTCTGGGATAAAGAATTCCACAGATTACCCACCCTCTGAGTAAAGAAATTCCTGCTCATCTAAGTCTCAAATGGCCTGTCCTTATTCTGAGACTGTGTCCCCTTCTTCCAGACTCACTAGACAGAGGAAACATCCTATCCATATCTACCCTGTCACACCCTGTAAGAATTTTGGAAGTTTCAATGAGATCACCTCTCATTCTTTGAAACTCCAGAGAATTTGGGCCCAGTTTCTGCAGTCTCTCATCATAAGGGGATTAGTCTGGTGAATCTCCATTGCATTCCCTCTGTGACAAGTCTATCCTTTCTTAGATAAGGGGAGGTGATGGCGTAGTGGCATTGTCATGGGCGGCACAGTGGTTAGCACCGCAACCTCACAGCTCCAAAAACCGAGGTTTGATTCTGGCTACTGCCTGTGCAGAGTTTGCAAGTTCTCCCTGTGACCATGTGGGTGTTTGCTGGGTGCTTTGGTTTCCTCCCGCAGCCAGAGACTTGCAGGTGATAGGTAAATTGGCTGTTGTAAATTGCTCCCAGTGCAGGTAGGTGGTAGGGAATATGGGATTACTGCAGGGCGAGTATAAATGGGTGGTTTTTGGTCAGCACAGACTCGGTAGGCTGAAGGGCCTGTTTCAGTGCTGCATCTCTAAATAAATATAGAATAAGGAAACCAAAATTGTACAGAATACAGTGCTCGACCCCAAGGGTCACTGTTGGAACCACTGCTTTTTTTTGCTACAGATAAATGACTTGGATCTTGGAATATAGAGCAGAATCTCAAAATATGCCGATAAAACCAAACTTGGAGAAGTGGCAAACAGTGAGGATGAAATGAACCGCCTGCAACAAGACAATGATAGGCTAGCAGAATGGGCAGACAGGTGGCAGATGGAATTTAATAGTGACTAGTGTGAGGTGATGCATTTTGGCAGAAGAAATAGGGAGAGGCAATATATACTTAATGGCACAGTTCTAAAGAGTGTGCAGGAATAGAGGGACTTATTCACTATAATGTGAACAATTTTTCTTCTTGTGTGGCTCTCAGATTTGTAAACTTCACTGTACTGGAGTGAGGTGACATCTACTGGCAGGAAGCAAGAACTGCAACCAAGCAGCAGATACTCCATGGTCTGTCAGGGTGAAAGAAACATTGCAATGTGAGGAAATAGTGAATGGGTTTGATTGGGTTGATGGAGACATGATACCACTTGTGTTGGAGTCCAAAGCAAAGGCCAGAAATATAAAATTGTCATTATTAAAAGATATGAGGAATTCATGACAAATGTATTTAGGTGGTGAGTGGGTGGAATCTAGATAGAATAGAAAGTGAGATTGGGTGGACAGAAGCAGTGTGAAAGGATGGCTCAAACAAAAGGGAAACGCCCTGAAAGGTTAACTCTGTTTCTCTCTCCACAGATGCTGCCAGAGTTTCTGAACATTTCCAGCACTTTCTGTTTTTATTTCAGAATTTGCAGGATGTTGCTTTGATCTGAAAAAAAATGGATGATTGGCTTTGGCTGCCAGTGAAATTCCACAGGAGCTAAAAGGAAGTTCTGATATCAGTGGCATGTTGATCTCGGGGTATGATTCTTGCTTAGGGTAAGTGATTAATTAATGTGTGAGAGATCCTGGGTTCAAATCCTGGACAAGCCCTTCTTTGTTGGTGTTTTTAGTTTAAGGTCGTCGATTGGTTTCAGCCTTACAGAAGGCGGAATTGATTTCCATATGGAGCCTGCTTGACGACCAGAGGGCTGGATTCAAAGAGCTTGTGGACAAAATTGGAATGAATGAAATGTACAGAGAGCCAAGTGGGAATATAAAGTTGTAACTTTAACTGAAGCCTGGCTCCAAAAAACAACAGAACTGGGCTCTGGTATGGAAAGGAAACCTTTCCCATTTCTGTTGTTTGGCTTGCATTGGCTCATTGATTTTCTTGTTTTTCACTTTGTTGATGCCTTTGAATAATTGTGGATCCTTCTTCAGGGTGTTTTCTTTCACCAGGTAGTTCTGACCTCTGATGATGATGATCGTAATGAGCTTCAACTCACTGATAGTTTTGGAACTGAACAGATTTCCTTTGCTTGAGTCTACAACATGGAACTCAGTCTGACATGTGGACCCATGGGAGGATTTGAATGCCACCCCTGCGTTGAAGAATACAGTTGCATCCATCCAATAAGAGACCGAGTAGAAGTGACAGTTCAGTCAGTCGAACATTAAACTTTTGATTTCAGGGTGGTGAGTTGGAGTGCCATTTTGTTTTTCCCTTTTTTAAGGCTTCATGAGCAGAGAGTACAAGGAGTGTTTGAAATGAAATTCAGCAAAACTATGAGAAAGTCTCACTTTGATTCAGGACTCTTATCTCTCTGCAGCATCTCGCTGTGAACGATTGAACTTCATCTCATTTCATTCCCAGCTCGGGATCAGTGCGGCTCAGTGGGACTTCTGGCTGTCTCCTGCTTCACAATCCATCAGTGCTGAGAAAGCAATGGGGAATATTATTCAAGGCTCTGTAACCAGAGGACACTGATTTAAGGTGAATGGCAAAAGAACCAAAGGCAACATGAGGAAAAACTTATTTTGCACAGCGAGTGGTTAAGATCTGATATGCACTGTTTGAGAGTGTGATGGAGGCTGATTCAACCATGACTTTCAAAATGGTAAAAGATAATTATCTGAAGTGAAAAAAATTGCATGTTTTCATGGAATACATGAGTCTGTGGCATGAGCTGAGTTGCTCGTGCAGAGAAGCAGCACAAGCACAATGAACTGAATGGCTTCCTTTTGTTCTGTAACTATTCTATGATCTATGATTCTTTTCAGAGTGAAATCAACACTCACATACAAGAAACTGACAGGTACAATGTAAACCCCACACTAACATACCAGCGAATGCTAGGGACAGAGTAAAACCAATCAGTCCTAGACTAGAAACTGACAGGTGCACTGTAAACTTCGCATTACCAGACAAGAAATTGACAGTTACAGTGTGAAACCCACAGTCACTTAGCAGCAGTTGGCATGTAACGTGTAAAAATCTTTCTTTCATATCCCAACTGCAAGGTAAAAAGGAAATTAGGGACAAACCCAGGCTCACACTTCAAAGACTGAGAGATACAAAGCAAAACACATACTCACTTACAAGTACAGAGAAGAAGACACACTCAGAGGAGGTGCAGATTAAAGACACATGCATGTAACAGAAACTGATAGGGATAGAATCAAACCCTTTCTCACTTCTCAGAAACTGATAGATATAGACAAAAGCTGATGCTCACATACAAGTTGCTGAAAGATATGTGGTGAAACTCACAGAGCAATAGCAGAAACAAACAGGTACTGAATAATACCCACAGTCACAGACCAAAAACTGAAATATACTGAGTTAAACACCACTTTCTCACACCAGAAACTCATGGCTACAAAGTGAAGCTGACTCTATCCTCCCAGGCATTGACAGGTACAAAAGAAAACACTCACGACGATACCAGGACATGAAATGTACGTAATAAAACCTATCAGCTGAAAGAATAGCATTAATGACAGGTGTGGTACCCAGAATGCTCAGCGGCCTAGAATCCGCCCAATCTGTTACAGGAGCGGGGCGCGCAGGCGCAGTAGAGACAGCTCTGTCAGGAGCTGGAGCTGCGGGTTCGGAGTTGGAGCGGGATATTCACAAAGTGCGAGAAGACCGCGCCCTTTGCGGGCTCACACAGCTGGAGCAGGGCCTCCGGGCCACAATAACATGGAACAATCCCATCTGTATCCCTGCGGATGGCGACGGTGAAGCTTTTCCCGGTGAGGCTTCCCGAAACCGCGTCCATAAATGGATAAGAATTGGGGTCTGGGCAGGGAGCGTCTCTAAATGAATAAAATTTGGGTACTGGTCAGGGAGCGTCTGTAAATGGATAAGAATTGGGGACTGGGCAGGGAGCGTCTCTAAATGAATAAAATTTGGGTACTGGTCAGGGAGCGTCTATAAATGGATAAGAATTGGGGTCTGGGCAGGGAGCGTCTGGAGATGGAGAAGAATTCGAGACTGGGCAGGGAGCGTCTCTAAATGAATAAAATTTGGGTACTGGTCAGGGAGCGTCTGTAAATGGATAAGAATTGGGAACTGGGCAGGGAACGTCTCCAAATGAATAACATTTGGATACTGGTCAGGGAGCGTCTGTAAATGGATAAGAATTGGGGACTGGGCAGGGAGCGTCTCTAAATGAATAAAATTTGGGTACTGGTCAGGGAGCGTCTGTAAATGGATAAGAATTGGGGACTGGGCAGGGAGCGTCTCTAAATGAATAAGATTTGGGTACTGGTCAGGAAGCATCTGTAAATCGATAAGAATTGGGTACTGGTCAGGAAGCGTCTGTAAATCGATAAGAATTGGAGACTGGGCAGGGAGCGTTTCTAAATGAATAAGATTTGGGGACTGGGCAGGGAGCGTCTATAAATGCTTAAGAATTGGGGACTGGTTAGGGAGCGTTTTTTTATTCGTTCGTGGGATGGGGGCGTCGTTGGCTCGATCTCAGCTCGAGTAATGTGTCCAGTTCTGGGCACCAGGCTTTAGAAAGGACATCAAAGCTTCTGAGACAGTTCAGAGGAGATTTACTAGAATGATCCCAGAGATGAGGGGTGTCAGTTCTCTGGACAGGCTGGTGAAGCTGGGATTGTTCTCTTCAGAGTAGAGAAGGTTAAGGCAAGATTTAATAGAGGTGTTCAGAATCATGAAGGATTTTCATACGGTAGAGAGGGAGAAACTGTTTCCAATGTCCTGGGGGTCAGTAACCAGAGGACACAGATTTAAAATAATTGGCCAAAAATGTCAAGGGGAGGTGAGGAGAGATCTTTTAACCCAGTAACTGATTCGGATTTGGAATGAATTGTCTGACAGGGTGGTGGAAACAGATTCAATTATAACTTACATAAAGGAATTGGACAAATATTTCAAAGTGAAATTCTCCAGGATTATGGGGAAATAGGCAGGGGGTTGGACTAATTGCATCTTTTTGTTAGAGAGTCAGCAGAGGCACAATGGGGCCGAATGGCCTCCTTCTGTGCTGTGTGATTCTATGAACATAAGAACTAGAAGCAGGAGTCGGCAATTCAGCCCCTCGAGCCTGCTCTGCCATTCAATACAATCATGGCTGATCTCATCACGGCAGTTCTTGTCTCTTGCCAGTAGATGTCACTTCACTCCAATACAGTGAAGTTTACAAATCTGAGAGAGACACAACAGGAAATAATTGTTCACATGATAGTGAATGTGTGGGATTTAGAAATACTAGGAGTGGAGACGAGTTATTACTTGTCTGCTCGATCCCCATAGCCCTGTAAAATTATTTCCTTCAAGTGCCCATTCAAATTCCTTTTGTAATCCTCGATTGTCTCCATTTCCACCGCCCTCGTGGGCAGCGAGTTACAGATCATCACCAATCACTGTGTAAAGAAGTTCTTCCGCACATTCCCCCTGTATCTCCTGTCCAAAACCTTCAGTCTGTGTCCCCTAGTCCTTGTACCAATAGTTAACGGGAACAATGTTTCCGTGCCAACTTATTTAAAACTGTCATAGCCTAAAACACATCTATCAATTCTTCCCTCACTCTCGTTTGATACAGGCAGAACAACCCTAGCTTTTCCAACCTAACCTTGTAACTAAAATCCTCCATCCCTGGATCCATTCTGGTGAATTTCCTCTGCGTCCTCTCAAGGACCCTCACATTCTTTCTAAAGCCTGCTGAGCAAAACTGGAAGCAACACTCCAATTGGGGCCGAATCAGAGCTTTATAATGGTTCAGCATAACTTCCCGGCTTTGTACTCAATGCCTCTATTTATAAAGCCCAAGATCCCATATACTTTGCTAACCACTCTCGCGATATGTCTTGCCACCTTCAAAGATTGATGCACATGAACCCCAAGTCCCTCTATTCCAGCACACTCTTTAGAACTGTGCCATTAAGTATATATTGCCTCTCCCTATTCCTTCTGCCAAAATAAATCACCTCACATTTATCACTGTTAAATTCCATCTGCCACCTGTCTGCCCATTCTGCTAGCCTATCATTGTCCTGTTGCAGGCAGTTCATATCATCCTCACTGTTAGCCACTCCTCCAAGTTTGTTGTCATCGGGATATTTTGAGATTCTACTCTGTATTCCAAGCTCCAAGTCATTTATCTTTAGCAAAAAAAGCAGTGGTTCTAGCACTGACCCTTGGGGAACACCTCTGTCGACTATCCTCCAGTCTGACAAAGAACCATTTCATAAGACTCGCTGTTTTCTGTCCTTAAACCAATTTTCTATCCAATTGGACACTGACCCTCCTATACCACGAACCTCAATTTTGTGAACCGCCCTTTTATGTGGTACCTTGTCAAACGCTTCCTTAAAATCCATATAAACAACATCCACTGCATTCCCTTCATCAACCTGCTCTGTTAGTTCATCAAAAAATGCAGTTAGATTAGTCAAGCATGAACTCCCATTTATAAATCCATGCTCACTCTCCTTAATTAACTCAAACCTCTCCAAGTGACTGTTGATTTTTTACCCTGATTATTCTTTCTAAAACCTTACCCACCACTGCTGTTAATCTAACTAGCCTGTAGTTACCCAGTCTGTCCTGACACCCTTTCTTGAATAAGGGCGTCACATTTGCCACTGTTTATCCTCTGGCACCTCCCCCGTATCCAGGGAAGATTGGAAGATTATACTGAACCCTTCTGTTATCTGCAGCCACATTTCCTTTCGCAACCTGGGATGCAAGCCATCCGGACCAGGTGATTTATCTTCCCTAAGCACAGCCAGCCTTTTTAGTACCTCCCTCTCTCAATTTGTACCCTCTCCATTGACTCTACTCTCTTCACTTCTACTGATATTTTGTCAAATTCCACTTCCTTAGTGATCACTGATGCAAAGTACTCATTAAGTAGATTAACATTGCCCTGCACCTCTAAGCTTATATTATCCTTTTTGTCCCTAATAGGCCCGACTCAACCTCTTACTACCCACTTATCATTTACAT
Source organism: Heterodontus francisci (assembly GCF_036365525.1). Taxonomy (NCBI): domain Eukaryota; kingdom Metazoa; phylum Chordata; class Chondrichthyes; order Heterodontiformes; family Heterodontidae; genus Heterodontus; species Heterodontus francisci. The sequence goes on from NC_090405.1 coordinate 22,358,947, forward strand.
GCTGCTCGAAGATTTTTGGGTTTCCTTTCATGTTGACTGCCAGTCTATTCTCATAGAAATAGAGAATAAGCAAATATAGAAGATGTAAGTATTTCCCATCCTTGATGAGGTGGAATTTTTTATGTTGTGGGTGGTAATGTCTTGGCCCACGAGTGTGGTGGAAGCAGAGACAATCAATGATTTGAAAAGGAAATTGGATGGATACTTGAAGGAAAGAAACTTGCAGGAGGAAAGGGATCGAGCTGGTGAGTGGAACTGACTAGATTGCTCCGGGGAGAGCCAGCATGGACGTGATAGGCCAAATGACCACCTTCTATGTTGTAAATGATTCTGTGTTGTTTCTCAAATTCAATCCACTGGTGCTTGGTAAATAATCTCAAAGTAAATTGTGCAACTGGAAAATCAGAACCAAGGCAAGGGACGCATAAGGAAGCAAAATTGCTGAAACCCGGGATTGAACCAGGGACCTTTAGATCTTCAGTCTAACGCTCTCCCAACTGAGCTATTTCAGCCCGACGTTAACAGTGACTTGGTGTCCTTGTTTTGGAAGAAAATACATACATTGAAGTTTTCCAAAAAATTAAAGAACACAACATGTGAGTAATATTCCTCATTGCTTTCTCAGTACTGATGGATTGTGAAGCGGGAGACAGCCAGAAGTGCCACTGAGCCGCACAGACCCCGAGCTGAGAATGAAATGAGATCAAATTCAATCTTTCATCGTGAGATGCTGCTGAGAGGTAAGAGTCCTGAATCAAAGCGAGACTTGCTCATTTCGAACACTCCCTGTACTTTCTGCTCATGAAGCCTTAAAAAAGGGAAAAACAGAATGGCACTCAAACTCACAACCCTGCCATTAAAAGTCTCATATTCGACTGACAGAACTGTCACTTCTACTCGGTCTCTTATTGGATGGATGCAACTCCAACGCAGGGATGGCATTCAAATCCTCCCATGGGTCCACATGTCAGACTGAGTTCCATGTTGTAGACTCAAGCAAAGGAAATCTGCTCACTTCCAAAACTATCAGCGAATTGAAGCTGATTACAATCAACATCATCGGAGGTCAGAACTACCTGGTGAAAGGAGACACCCTGAAGAAGGATCCACAATTATTCAAAGGCATCGACAAAGTGAAAAACAAGAAAATCGATGAGTCAATGCAAACCAAACAACAGAAACACTGAAGAATTCCATTCCATTCCAGTCCAGATGTTTTTGGAGTCAGGTCACAATTACAGCAACAACTTTATATTCCCACTTGGCTATCTGCACATTTAGTTAATTGCAATTTTGTCGACAAGCTCTTTGAATCCAGTTGTCTGGTCCTCAAGCCAGCTCCGCATGGAAGTCAATTCCACCTTTTGCAAGGCTGAAACCAATCGATAACCTTAATCTAAAAATGCCAGCAGACCAGGGCTCGTCCGGGACTTGAACCCGGGATCTCTCGCATGTTAATTAACCATACTCCCTAAGCGAGAATCATACCCCTAGACCAACGAGCCACTGACAGATCAGGATTTATTAGCTGCTGTGGAATTTCACTGGAACCCCCCAGCCAATCATTCATTTTTTTTCAGATCAAAGCAACATCCTGCAAATGCTGAAATAAAAACAGAAAGTGCTGGAAATGTTCAGCAGCTCTGGCAGCATCTGTGCTGTGAGAAACACAGTTAACGTTTCAGGGCACTCACCTTTTGTTTCAGCCATCCTTTCAGACTGCTTCTGTCCATCCAATCTCACTTTCTATTCTATCCACATTCTAACCATTCACTACGTTACTACATTTTTCATGAATTCCTCATTTCTTTTATTACTGACAATTTTGTATTTCTGGCCTTTGCTTCAGACACCACCACAAGTGGAATCATGTCTCCATCGACCCAATCAAACCACTTCGCTGTATCCTCACATTGCAATGTTTCTTTAACCCTGACAGACTGTGGAGTTTCTGCTGCTTGATTGCAGTTCTTGCTTCCCGCCAGTAGATGTCACCTCACTCCAATACAGTGAAGTTTACAAATCTGAGAGAGACACAACAGGAAATAATTGTTCACATTATAGTGAATGTGTGGGATTTAGAAATACTAGGAGTGGAGACGAGTTATTATTGCACTCTGCTATTACATCTTTTATAATGGACTCCAGCATTTTCCCCACGACTGATGTCAGGCTAACCGGTATATAATTCGCTGTTTTCTTTCTGCCTCTTTTTTTAAATAGTGGAGTTACATTAACTACCGTCCAATCCATTGGAACTGTTCCAGAGTCGATAGAATTTTGAAAAAAGACCAGAAATGCATCTGCTATTTCAAGGGCCACTTCCTTAAGTACTCTGGGATGTAGATTATCAGGCCCTGGGGATTTATCGGCCTTCAATCCCATCAATTTCCCAAACATTCCCTACTAATACTGATTTCATATAGTTCCTCCTTCTCACTAGACCCTATGTTCCCCAACATTTCTGGGAGATAATTTGTATCCTCCTTTGTGAAGACAGATCCAAAGTATGTATTTAATTGGTCTGCCATTTCTTTGTTCCCCATTATAAATTCCCCCGTTTCTGACTGTAAGGGGCCCACATTTGTCTTCACTAATCTTTTTCTCTACACATATCTATAGAAGCTTTTACAGTCAGTTTTTGTGTTCTCTGCTAGCTTACTCTCATACTCTATTTCCCCCTTCTTAATCAATCCTTTTGTCCTCCTCTGCTAAATTCCAAACTGCTCACAATCTTCAGGTTTGCTGCTTGTTCTGGCCATTTTATATTTCTCCTCCTTGGATCTAATACTTTCCTTAATTTCTTTTGTAAGCCACAGTTGAGCCACCCTTCCTGTTTTACTTTTGCACAGACAGGAATGAACAATTGTTGTAATTCATCCATGCGCTCTTTAAATGCTAGCCATTGCCTATCCACTGTCAACCCTTTAAGTAACGTTCCCCAATCTATCATAGCCAACTCCCGCCTGATACCTTCATAGTTTCCTTTATTTAGATTCAGGACCCGAGTCTCGGAATCAACTCTCTCACAATCCATCTTAATGAAGAATTTTATCATATTATGGGCGCACTTCCCCAAGGGAGCCCACACAACAAGATTGTTAACTAATCCTTTCTCATTACACAATACCCAGTCCAGGATGGCCTGTTCTCTAGAGGTGTTATACACCTCTATCAATTCTCCACTCAATCTCCTTTGATATAGGCAGAATAATCCTAGCTTTTCCAACCTAACCTTGCAACTAAAATCCCCCATCCCTGGATCCATTCTGGTAAATCACCTCTGCGTCCTCTCAAGGACCCTCACATTCTTTCTAAAGTCTGCTGAGCAGAACTGGAAGCAACACTCCAATTGGGGCCTAACCAGAGTTTTATAATGGTTCAGCATAACTTCCCTGCTTTTGTACTCAATGCCTCTATTTATAAAGCCCAAGATCCCATATGCTTTGCGAACCACTCTCACAATATGTCTTGCCACCTTCAAAGATTGATGCACATGAACCCCAAGTCCCTCTATTCCAGCACACTCTTTAGAACTGTGCCATTAAGTATATATTGCCTCTCCCTATTCCTTTACATCACCTCACACTTGTCACTATTAAATTCCATCTGCCACCTGTCTGCCCATTCTGCTAGCCTATCACTGTCCTGTTGCAGGCAGTTCATATCATCCTCACTGTTTGCCGCTCCTCCAAGTTTGGTGTCATCGGGATATTTTGAGATTCTACTCTGTATTCCAAGATCCAAGTCAATTACCTTGAGCAAAAAAAGCAGTGGTTCTAGCACTGACCCTTGGGGAACACCACTGTCGACTATCCTCCAGTCTGACAAAGAACCATTTAATAAGACTCGCTGTTTTCTGTCCTTAAACCAATTTTCTATCCAATTGGACACTGACCCTCCTATACCACGAACCTCAATTTTGTTAACCGCCCTTTTATGTGGTACCTTGTCAAACGCTTCCTTAAAATCCATATAAACAACATCCACTGCATTCCCTTCATCAACCTGCTCTGTTAGTTCATCAAAAAATGCAGTTAGATTAGTCAAGCATGAACTCCCATTTATAAATCCATGCTCACTCTCCTTAATTAACTCGAACCTCTCCAAGTGACTGTTGATTTTTTACCCTGATTATTCTTTCTAAAACCTTACCCACCGCTGCTGTTAATCTAACTAGCCTGTAGTTAGCCGGACTGTCCTTACACCCTTTCTTGAATAAGGGTGTCGCATTTGCCACTGTTTAATCCTCTGGCACCTCCCCCGTATCCAGGGAAGATTGGAAGATTATAGCAAGCCTTTCCGTTATCTGCATCCGCATTTCCTTTCGCAACCTGGGATGTGAGCCATCCGGACCAGGTGATTTATCTTCCCTAAGCACAGCCAGCCTTTTTAGTACCTCCCTCTCCTAATTTGTACTCTCTCCATTGCCTCTACTTTCTTCACTTCAACTGATATTTTGTCAAATTCCACTTCCTTAGTGATCACTGATGCAAAGTCCTCATTAAGTAGATTAACATTGCCCTGCACCTCTAAGCTTATATTATCCTTTTTGTCCCGACTCAACCTCTTACTACCCACTTATCATTTACATGCTGCTCGAAGATTTTTGGGTTCCCTTTCATGTTGACTGCCAGTCCATTCTCATAGAAATAGAGAATAAGCAAATATAGAAGATGTAAGTATTTCCCATCCTTGATGAGGTGGAATGTTTTATGTTGTGGGTGGTAATGTCTTGGCCCACGAGTGTGGTGGAAGCAGAGACAATCAATGATTTGAAAAGGAAATTGGATGGATACTTGAAGGAAAGAAACTTGCAGGAGGAAAGGGATCGAGCTGGTGAGTGGAACTGACTAGATTGCTCCGGGGAGAGCCAGCATGGACGTGATAGGCCAAATGACCACATTCTATGTTGTAAATGATTCTGTGTTGTTTCTCAAATTCAATCCACTGGTGCTTGGTAAATAATCTCAAAGTAAATTGTGCAACTGGAAATTCAGAACCAAGGCAAGGGACACATAAGGAAGCAAAATTGCTGAAACCCGGGATTGAACCAGGAACCTTTAGATCTTCAATTTAACGCTCTCCCAACTGAGCTATTTAAGCCCTACGTTAACAGTGACTTGGTGTCCTTGTTTTGGAAGAAAATACATACATTCAAGTTTTCCAAAAAATTAAAGAACACAACATGTGAGTAATATTCCCCATTGCTTTCTCAGTACTGATGGATTGTGAAGCGGGAGACAGCCAGAAGTGCCACTGAGCCACACAGACCCCGAGCTGAGAATGAAATGAGATCAAATTCAATCTTTCATAGTGAGATGCTGCAGAGAGGTCAGAGTCCTGAATCAAAGCGAGACTCGCTCATTTCAAACACTCCCTGTACTCTCTGCTCATGAAGCCTTAAAAAAGGGAAAAACAGAATGGCACTCAAACTCACAACCCTGCCATTAAAAGTCTCATGTTCGACTGACAGAACTGTCACTTCTACTCGCTCTCTTATTGGATGGATGCAACTCCAACGCAGGGGTGGCATTCAAATCCTCCCATGGGTCCACATGTCAGACTGAGTTCCATGTTGTAGACTCAAGCAAAGGAAATCTGCTCAGTTCCAAAACTAACAGCGAATTGAAGCTGATTACGATCAACATCATCAGAGGTCAGAATTACCTGGTGAAAGAAGACACTCTGAAGAAGGATCCACAATTATTCAAAGGCATCGACAAAGTGAAAAACAAGAAAAACAAGAAAATCAATAAGCAAGATGCTGGAGAGAGTTAAGAATCACAGAATGATAGAAAGTGTAGCGCACAGAAAGAGGCCACTTGGCCCATTATGTCTGTGGCGGCTGAAAAATGATCCACCTGTTCTAATCCCACCTTCCAGCATTTGGTCCGTAGCCCTGCAGATTACAGCACTTGAGGTGATTATCCAGACTCCTTTTGGATGAGTTGAGGGTTTCTGTCTCAACCACCCTTTCAGGCAGTGAGTTCCACACCCACACCATCCTCTGGGTGAAAAGGCTTTTCCTCGTCTCCCCTCTAATTTTTCTACCAATCACTTTAAATCTATGCCCCCTCGTCACTTACCTCTCTGCTAAGGTGAATAGACCTTGCACTTCCACTCTATTTAGGCCGCTCAAAATTTTGTACATTTCAATCAGATCTCCTCTCAGCCTTCTCTGTTCCAAGGAGAACAGCCCCAGCCTATCCAGTCTTTCCTCATAGCTGCATTTTTCCAGTCCTGGCAACATCCTTGTAAATCTCCTCTGTATCTTCTCTGGTGCAATTGCATCCTTTCTGTAATGAGGTGTCCAGAACTGCACACAGAACTCAAGTTGTAGCCTAACCCATGAGTTATACAGTTGCAGCATAAGCTCGCTGCTCTTGTATTCTATACCTCGGCTAACAAAGGAAAGGATTCCATCTGCCTTCTTAACCACCTTATCGACCTGTCCTGCCATCTTCAGAGATCTGTGGACATTCAATCCAAGGTCTCTCACTTCCTCTATACCTCTCAGTATCGTGTATTCTGTTGCCTTGTTTGACCTCCCCAAATGCATCACCTCACACTTCTCCAGGTTGAATTCCATTTGCCACTTTTCTGCCCACTTGACCAAACCATCAATATCTTCCTGCAGCCTACAGCTATCCTCCTCATTATCTACCTCATGGCCAATCTTTGTGTCGTCTGCAAAGGTCTTGACCATGCCCCCTACTTCCAAATCGCTAATATGTACCACAAAAAGCAGGGGACCTGGTACTGAGCCCTGCAGAACACCACTGGAAACAGCCCTTCGGTCGCTAAAACACCCGTCAACAATTACCCTTTGTTTCCTGCCACTGAGCTAATTTTGTATCCACCTTACTGCATTTCCCTGTATCCCATAGGTTTTTATTTTTTTAACCAGTCTGCCATGTGGGACCTTGTCAAATGCCTTGCTAACATCCATGTGGGACACGTCAGTTGCACTACCCTCATTTATCTTCCTTGTTACTTCTTCAAAAAATTCCATCAAGTTGGTCAAACAAGATCTTCGCTTAAAAATCCATGCTGACTATCCTTGATTAACCTGTGCTTTTCGAACTGACAGTTTATTCTGTCTCTCAGAATAGGTTCCAGTTATTGGGCCATGACTGAGGTTAGTCTGACTGGCCTGTAATTACTCGGTCTTTCCTTCGCTCCCTTTTTCAACAGAGGTTCAACCTCTTTTGTAGCAGACTACTGTAAATTTCACAATTCGCATGGGAAAAAGTATTAAATACTTCACTTCCAAGTTCTAATGTTACTGGCGAAATGAGGGCTTATGTATGATTTGAACCCAGGACCTCACACAAATACACAGCAGGAATTCTGCTCCTTTACCAAAAAGCCATCTCCTTTATAGAGATGTAAATATGTAATATTGGAAGAGTGGAGGACTTGGGACCAGGACAGTGACTTTGACTTTTCTGCCTCTCTTCCAAATTCTGCAAGGTTCCATACAGACAATTAATGAACTGTCAGGGTGTTACTTTATTCCATTCTTCTTCTTCTTCTTCTTCTTCTGAGGCAGTCCCTCGGGAACGAGAATGATTTTCTTCCACTTCAGGGTTCTGGGTCCAGTGACTAGATGTCTACTTAAATCGCAGAGAAATTAAACACTTTTCAATTTGTCTCACGACATAAATAGCAACATTTGCAGATATTTCACAGCTGTATGATTGGATGCTGCTAACGTTGTTACACTCAGTACACATGGTACCTTAATGTTGCAATAAATATTATAATATCTATTCAGGTAACTGTCATCCCACAGCTGCAAAATTTCACTGGTTCAACATTCTCATCAAATACTAAAGCATTCCACAAAGCAAGGCTCACAAATTCAACACCAGTTTCTCTTTTGGAGTCTCTCTGGTGTAATCTGATCTCTGATAGATTACTGGTGATCATCCTCCACATGAGCAGTCGTCCTAATCCCATGTACCTGTCCTGTTCCCACCTCCCTTTCCTGTATACACTGCAGAATTCCATACTGCTGATATATGCTGGTAAACACTTTCCTTGTTGTATGAAACTGTGATTACAGTGGAAATCCGCAAGAGAGGAAGCTATTGTTGGCACCTTTAACTCTGCAGCCAGTGACCAGAAGAATTCTCACTCCTGAACGAGGACTGTTTCAATTTCCTTTTGGAAGATCACATCATCACATGAAAGAAGTGAAGTGTTTTTGTATCACAGTGACCACAGAGGAGTTTTAAAACAAACTATTAAATTATGAATTCATATTTTATTTTGAATGCTACATTGGAGGTTAATTTCACAGACAGTCCTGCAGTTTATGATTTGTGTGAAATCAGTGAGATTGTGAGTTGGGTCGACCCCTCCCTATCAGAGTCACCAGGACAAAGGGAGTGTTTAGTCATCGACATCTTGCTCAGTTCAGCATTTTGGTGGCTGGCTCTTGAACTCACACCGTCTCCTGACAGAGACAGGAGTAAACATGTCATCGCTGAGGATTTCAAGTGCTATTTAAAGATTAATCACCTTTTACTGTTCACTTACTGCTGGAGGTTTGAAGAGGACATTTGAAACACGTTGGGAGACTTTCTGGGAAACTTTGTCAAGACTTCACCAACACTCTGTCAGCATTTACTCGGGAAATACTCTGAGGATTTCACCTATAAAGAGTAAGTGCTGTGTTACTCCACCTTATTGGAAACTTTATAGGAATCAGCAGGAGAAAGGGAGCGTTTGGTCATTGACATCTTGCTCGGTCTGCAGGAGGAATGGGAGGAGGACACGAGGCCAGGCTGAGCAGCACCAGCCGCGGCAGGAGAGAAGGACAGGAGAGACAGGAGAGGGAGGTGGACTCCTTCTCCTCTAAGTACAGGACATTCCTCCTCCTTTGGACCTCCTCCATCAAGACCTCCAGTACTGTATCTGTGAACCTGTGCCTTCGTTCCCTCAGTCCCTGAGTGATCCTGAAACATGCTGCTGTGTGTCAGACAGCACACTTCACACCTTCAGTGGAAATGTGTGTGTGGAACCCACTTATACTGCACCAAGAACATTGCTTCAAATCAGCACTCGAATGATGAACTGCAGCTTTCTGTTTTCATGCCTCCAGGCAATTTCAAATTATGGTCATCAGAATGTTGTGTGAAAACCAGATTTCAAACAGGCGAGTCTTATTATCACAGCACCCGTATCCCAAAATCACCAGCTGGAATTTCCTTCTGAAAACCACCCACTTCTGGGAGCTGGTCTGGCAAGTGAAGTGGGACACGGCCCCCCAGCAAAACTCCACACCAGAAGTGACCACTGGGATTTCTGCCATGATTTCCCTCTCTGAGCCTCTGTAACTCTGATCATTTTGTGACAGTGCACCCACCAGAATCAAATGACTGGAGCGACGGGAGAGAAATGGCTAAATGTGAACACACAGTGGGCTAATTCTGGATCAGGGATTTACCAGGAGTTATGGCAATGATGATGAAACAGCAGTTTCTGAGCAGTCAAGGCTACGTTGTCAGAATGCCAGCTATGGAAGCAGTAACTGTTGTCACTGTAGAAGTGACCAGAGCTCTTCTACCCTCCTCCTAATGTCTGGTTGGCAGCTACATTGATCTCCCGGACGGCCAGTGCCCAGGGTCTTCCTCACTTCATGTGTTGCCTCCCTCATTGTGTTGTCGGTGTGAGTTCTGGACTCCTCCAATTGTCCCGTCATCTGCACCAGGAGAGAAGAGACTGTCTCCACAGCCTGTGTGTGAGACCAATGCTCATCAATCATTGATCTTTACCAGCCGAGGCCTCGGAGATCTTGCTCTTGGAATCCTCAGCTGAGACCTCCTGCTTCTGTCACTCCCGGGGGAGAGACAGATTTCTCCTCAATGTTATCCCCAGTTCCTCCTGCTCACTGCTGCTCTGTGTCAGGAATACTGCCTCCCTGAATGGGTTTGAAGATTCACCAATAGTTACAATAACACAACAGAATATTTATTTAATTACAATGCATACATTTACAAATGTGTAGGTCATGTTGAAAGAATGATCAGTTTGTTGTTCTGAAGAGGAGGAGGTGGAGGAGGATCGAGGTCTGTGTCTTTAGGTTTCATTCTGGTGGGGGACAGCAGCAGTTCATTACACAGCTCGTCCACCAGGTAACCCACCGGGCGGGTCAGACACGTTCCAGCTGCTGCAGGAGTAAAGTTGAAAAGGTCACGCGTGTTCTCGGAGCTGCTCCTGCTCATTATTGAAGAATAACTCACAATCCATGGTATAGGAATTGATCTTTCTCTGATCAATGGTTTTGTTTCTGAGAGTGAATCACAGCAGAGAGAATTCACAGCTAAATTTCAAACATCTATAAGTAGGGATTTGTGTGTCAATAGTGTGGAGACACTAAAGATCCCTTTGAATCAGACAATTATAGAGACGGAGCTGAATACATGGAAAGAAATGGAGGATGGGAACAGATGATGAACCTCTGCAAATTCAACAAGGGGGTTGTTCTGCTGCCAGAGCAATGGTGGAATATGCTGGTCCCAGTCTGCCTGGTATTGTGGAGCAGCTGGCTTCTCACATCCTTAAGATCCAACACTGTCAGGCAGTCACTGTGACTGTCTTCCTTGGAGAAGTGATAAAAGCTCCACAGGTTTCGAAGCATCTTAAACTAACTGCTGTGATAGGTATCTGAGGAAGTCCATGTAACTCCCATTGGGCTCCTCTAGATATCTATGAGGAAGCCTCGGCAGATCCAGTAAGTGGCAAGATCATCCACAGTGTTGACCTACAAGATCTGATGATCTCCTCACTCTTTCCATCCAAGTGCAACAATAAGTGAACCAGTTTGGAATGGACCTGTTGGTAGAAGAAAGATCTTCACCCTCAGATTCCACTTGGTCAAGTTTCCCAACACATTGGAACATTTCCACCTGTACTTTCTCACACCTTCCCTCAAAGAGTGACTGAATTCTGCTGAGGATTGTATCGACAAAGGGTGGATTAGTATTTTCTCTCAACTGAATCATGTATGACAGCACCTCAAGCATTAGCATCTCTTTGTTCTGCTTATTCCTCAACAGGTTAATGATTGAGTCCAGCACCCTCCAAAACCATCCAACATCTCCAAAGGTCATGTTCTCCAGGCCCCTGACACACTGCAATGAGAGAAGCAAACAGCAAATACCTCAACAATCTGCTCACCAGAGTGATTGTGAGTGGTTGCGAAGAGGATGGAAGGACAGCAAGTGACAATATTAGCTTGCCCAGCGGAGACAGAAATTGATGAAACCTGGTGGTGTTTGGTGGATCTCCCAGCTCCAAAACTTGAACAGAGACAGGGAATGAGGCCACCGTTCCCTTCTGCACCCCCTTTATCATCTCCGACTTCGGAGCACCAAACCTACATGGCTCAAGTGGTGACTAAGGTAACTGCAGCAGCCCCGACAGCGTCTCTAGTTGAAATTAGCTAACTCAATCAAGAGTGGGAATCAAGCCTGAGATCCTCTGGTTCATATGGTTGAATGTCAGGTGAACGGCAGTGCCTTTACCACTAGACCATTGGGAGAACTTGACAAAATGCATTTCTAAATTAAAACGTGCAATTTGTTTTCAGCAGCTTAAAAAACACAGATTTAGTTTATTTTCACAATTCCCTGTCTGGTTTTTACACAAATGCACTGAGTTCCCATTGAGCCTTGAGGATAGAGTGTAATTAGTCTACAAAAGCAGACAGGTCAAATGGCTACTGATTGGGACAATCCGATTAATGTCATTTGAGAATTATAATAACTTAAATCTCTGGGAAGGAGAGGAACTTATTACACTGGGTTTTTAAAAATCCACAATATATGTGATTATGTTTGTAAACAGTTTCAAAGCAGCTGTTTACAGAAGTTAAAGGAACTCGGTTATGAATTATAGTCATCTTTTTGATGAGGCATTATTAGAGGTCATGCTAGATTAACGCTGGTGTTTTGTAGAACCAATGCTTCTCTGGTCTCAAAATTCCTCGCGTTCGACCACAATGTTGCTCATCAACACATTTAGCCTTTAGATCCTTAACTATTTACAAACATCTCCCACTCCCCAAAAAATCTTATTCCCCGTGCTTGAATGGATCAGATTGTCGGACGGCTCTAATCTTGATTATCTCATGTTTTTTCATGCTTGTAGAGAAAGTGAATACATTTACAAAAGGTCAGGGATGAGTTCTGTTTGACTTGTGGGTTGTGGATTTCTTCGGTAAGTTGTATGGTCTGTTTAGTAGTGCAGTCTTCGGAAGGCAAGCCTGCTCTTGCTGCAGAGCCTCTGCTGGAAGCACAGCAGCTCAGTGAAGTGCTTGAAGACTCAATATCATCTGTCAAGCTGCTGTCTTCTAGATCTGGGGAGTAAAAAGCACAATCACATGAATAAAAAGTTACTGTGCTGAGAATGTTTCAGGTTATTGAAGTGTTCTGGCTCAGTCTGGGTTCAACAAAATCCATAAGACAAACAAGCAGTTTCTCAATTGTATAAAATCCGTCATTCTTCAACTCAACCTAAATCGAAACAAATGTTACATTCTGTAGAAAAAAATTATTCCCTTATTGCTCAGGCTGTCAACACAGGCCAAACCCATGCATACGAGGTAGTCAATGTGACTGCATGGTGTCACAAGTGTTTCTGCCCCGACCTTTGAGGCCAGACTCCTTTTCTTAAAGATGGCCTTTTTGCACCTTCCCCATGCCCCGCACCATAATTCACTCCTCGCCAAGTGCACAAGTGACCTTACACACTACAAATTAGCAGCACTAGAACAGAACCGTGTGGGGCACTGCTCCCCACTTCCATCCCCTCGGAGAAACTGCCCTTAACTCCTACTCTCCCCTCCCTCAGAACCAGTTTTTAATCCCATTTCATCCCCTTCCCCTAATTCCAAAAGTGTTAATCTTCTCCAATGGTCTCCTCTCTACTAACTTTTCCAAGGCATTCCGAATGTCCCTGTACACACGGCCACCATTATCTGTCACTTCGAAAGAACTCTATTGGGTTTTGTCGAGCACGATTTTCCTTTATGAAACCAGTGTTTCTGCTTCTAATTATTTTCTCACTTGGATATTTAGTAATTTTATCTTTAAAGATTCTAAACATTGACCTAGAAAATAAGAAATAGGAGCGGGTGTAGATTGTACGGCCCCTCGAGCCTCTCCACCATCCAATAAGATCATGGTTGATCTTCTACCTCAATCCATTTCCCACCCTATCCCCATTTCCCTTGTTTCCATTCGTGTCCAACACTCTACCAATCTCAGTCTTGAACAAACTCACTCAACTAACATAGATGTTAAATTAACTGGGCTGCAATTATTCGGCTTAGTTCTGTCACCCTTTTCGAAGATGGATCTTACATTACCTCTGAATGAACACAATAAAAGTGTCAGTGCAAAGCTGAAACCACTTCACACTGATCGAAAATGCAGTCTAAATACACCCAAAATGGAAGAGGGAACTTCAGGATTTTGACCACAAGGACTTCATAATGGCTCCAGTTGATGTGAGGATTAGTGAAATAGATTCAGCAACACATTTGTGAATAAGATCTAGGGTTTTACAAAGAGGTGATGTAAAATACATACAGGTTTGACAAATCTATTTTGGAGATCTGTTAGCTGTACCTTGAGCTCACAGTTCTGTGTCCTCACCGTGCTTATCGTAACCTTGTCACTCTGCATGAGAGGGAGTCTCATGTAGGTGAGTTATCTCTTTTCCATTGGTTGTTTTGCCAATGCAAGCCACTTCACTCAGACTACAAAGCAAACAGATAACATATCCCCAGACATGTAGCTATTCAGCCTTACAGGTTATAAACATTGGGATTCTGAGGAATGCCATCTGGCCTATTCACAGGAACAAAGAACAAAGAACAGTACAGCACAGGAACAGGCCATTCGGCCCTCCAAGCCTGCGCCGATCTTGATGCCTGGCTAAACTAAAACCTTCTGCACTTCCGGGGCCCATATCCCTCTATTCCCATCCTATTCATGTATTTGTCAAGATGCCTCTTAAACGTCTCGATGGTACCTGCTTCCACCACCTCCCCTGGCAGCAAGTTCCAGGCACTCACCACCCTCGCACATCCCCTCTAAACTTTGCCCATCTCATCTTAAACCTATGTCCCCTAGTAACTGACTCTTCCACCCTGGGAAAAAGCTTCTGACTATCCACTCTGTCCATGCCGTTTATAACTTTGTAAACCTCTATCATGTCGCCCCTCCACCTCCGTCGTTCCAGTGAAAACAATCCGAGTTTATCCAACCTCTCCTCATAGCTAATGCCCTCCAGACCAGGCAACATCCTGATAAACCTCTTCTGTACCCTCTCCAAAGCCTCCACATCCTTCTGGTAGTGTGGTGACCAGAATTGCATGCAATATTCTGTGGCCTAACTAAAGTTCTGTACAGCTGCAGCATGACTTGCCTATTTTTGTACTCTATGCCCCAACCGATGAAGGCAAGCATGCCATATGCCTTCTTGACTACCTTATCCACTTGCGTTGCCACTTTCAGTGACCTGTTGACCTGTACGCCCAGATCTCTCTGCCTGTCAATACTCCTAAGGGTTCTGCCATTTACTGTATACTTCCCACCTGCATTAGACCTTCCAAAATGCATTACCTCACATTTGTCTGAATTAAACTCCATCTGCATTTTCTCCGCCCAAGTCTCCAACCGATCTATATCCTGCTGTATCCTCTGACAATCCTCATCACTGTCCGCAGCTCCACCAATCTTTGTGTCGTCCGCAAACTTACTAATCAGACCAGCTACATTTTCCTCCAAATCATTTATATATACTGCAAACAGCAAAGGTCCCAGCACTGATCCCTGCGGAACACCACTAGTCACAGCCCTTCATTCAGAAAAGCACCCTTCCACTGCTACCGTCTGTCTTCTATGACCGAGCCAGTTCTGTATCCATCTTGCCAGCTCCCCTCTGATCCCGTGTGACTTCACCTGTTGTATCTGTCTGCCATGAGGGACCTTGTCAAAGGCTTTACTGAAGTCCATATAAATAACATCCACTGCCCTTCCTTCATCAATCATCTTTGTCACTTCCTCAAAAAACTCAATCAAATTAGTGAGACACGGCCTCCCCTTCACAAAACCATGCTGCCTCTCGCTAATAAGTTCGTTTGTTTCAAAATGGGAATAAATCTGTCCCGAAGAATCCTCTCTAATAATTTCCCTACCACTGACATAAGGCTCACCGGCCTATAATTTCCTGGATTATCCTTGCTACCCTTCTTAAACAAAGGAACAACATTGGCTATTCTCCAGTCCTCTGGGACCTCACCTGTAGCCAATGAGGATGCAAAGATTTCTGTCAAGGCCCCAGCAATTTCTTCCCTTGCCTCCCTCAGTATTCTGGGATAGATCCCATCAGGCCCTGGGGATTTATCTACCTTAATGCTTTGCAAGACACCCAACACCTCCTCCTTTTTGATAATGAGATGACTGAGACTATCTACACTCCCTTTCCTAGGCTCATCATCCACCAAGTCCTTCTCCTTGGTGAATACTGATGCAAAGTACCCATTTAGTACCTCGCCCATTTCCTCTGGCTCCACACATAGATTCCCTTCTCTGTCCTTGAATGGGCCAACCCTTTCCCTGGTTACCCTCTTGCTCTTTATATACGTGTAAAAAGCCTTGGGATTTTCCTTAATCCTGTTTGCCAATGACTTCTCATAACCCCTTTTAGCCCTCCTGACTCCTTGCTTAAGTTCCTTCCTACTGCATTTATATTCCTCAAGGGATTCGTCTGTTCCTTGCCTTCCAGCCCTTACAAATGCTTCCTTTTTCTTTTTGACGAGGCTCACAATATCCCGTGTTATCCAAGGTTCCCGAAACTTGCCAAACTTATCCTTCTTCCTCACAGGAACATGCTGGTCCTGGATTCTAATCAACTGACATTTGAAAGACTCCCACATGTCAGATGTTGATTTACCCTCAAACAGCCGCCCCCAATCTAAATTCTTCAGTTCTTGCCTAATATTGTTATAATTAGCCTTCCCTCAATTTAGCACCTTCACCCGAGGACTACTCTTATTCTTATCCATAAGTACCTTAAAACTTATGGAATTATGGTCACTGTTCCCGAAATGCGCCCCTACTGAAACTTTGATCACCTGGCCGGGCTCATTCCCCAATACCAGGTCCAGTACGGTCCCATCCCTAGTTGGACTATCTACATATTGTTTCAAGAAGCCCTCCTGGATGCTCCTTACAAATTCTGCCCCATCCAAACCCCTAGCACTAAGTGAGTCCCAGTCAATATAGGGGAAGTTAAAATCACCCACCACGACAACCCTGTTACCTTTACATCTTTCCAAAATCTGTCTACATATCTGCTGGCTGTTGGGAGGCCTGTCGTAAACCCCCAACATCGTGACTGCACCCTTCCTATTCCTGAGCTCCACCCATATTGCCTCGCTGCATGACCCCTCCGAGGTGTCCTCCCGCAGTACAGCTGTGATATTCTCCTTAATGTAATGCAACTCCCCCACCCCTTTTACATCCCCCTCTATCCCGCCTGAAGCTTCTAAATCCTGGAACATTTAGCTGCCAATCCTGTCCTTCCCTCAACCAAGTCTCTGTAAAAGCAACAACATCATCGTTCCAAGTACTAATCCAAGCTCTAAGTTCATCTGCCTTCTGTTATACTTCTGGCATTGAAACAAATGCACTTCAGACCACCAGTCCCGCTGTTCTCCGCAACATCTCCCTGCCTGCTCTTCCTCTTAGCCTTCCTGGCCTTATATACTAGTTCCTCTTCATTTATTTCACTTGCTGTCCTACTGCTCTGGTTCCCACCCCCATGCCACACTAGTGTAAACCCTCCCGAGTGACACTAGCAAACCTCGCAGCCAGCTCATTGATGCAGAAAGAACTGCATCCCTCACTCCCACACTCTCCAACTGTTTCTTCAATGTTGCCAAGCTTTTTTATCTTCACTGCCCTATCTGGAAGTCTTTTCCACATGGCGATCACTATTTGTGTACGGAACACCTGACATCAGTCCTAATTTTGCTTTCTACCAGTTGAACCTGTGTGTCTTGGTTTGCTAAAATAACTGGCACTAGCCTTCATGTCCTAGGCTGACACTCCAATTTCACTTTCACTGAGGAGCCTCCTAGTCTGTAGATGGAGAATATTACTGCTGGGCACTTACGGGTTCAAACCCACATCATGTTGTTTTGTTGCAGCATGAACTATTGCATTATATATAACTTTACAAATAGCATTTCAATTATTTTATCCAATCATTGTTTTTTTTAACTTTTTCTCCTCCTCTGGTTGTTGAGTCCTCACTGGGATTATGATCCATGGGTTCGGTCAGCCCTCTAGAACATTCTTCATGTGTGAGCTGAGAGAGCCATTGTTGACAGGCTGCTTGGAGCACATCACAAGTTGAGCTTAATCTCTCCCTTGCCTCAGGTCCATCCCTGTGTAATTGACATCAAGTCACTGAATTGCTATTAGGAGGAGGAATCCTGGCTACGTTTTCCCATTCTTAAACTAAGGACACTGAGACTAAATGTGGTACATCAGCTCAGCACAAATCTGGGCAAATCTACCTTGGGGTTTCCGAGTTTCCATCATTCCATTGCCACGCCACATACACCCATTAAATCTTTAGGGGAGGTGGAACAACAAACAGCGGCAAAGAATGTTGATCCAGTTTCTCCAGTTGAATGTGTCCAGTGCATTTCTTTCTTTGTTTTAAAGAACATTTTTTCCTCAAGCCCCAAGAGAGTGGGAAAAGGAACTGGATTGTTATCTCACAACATTCTGTGCAGTTCAGTTCAGTCAAAACTCCGAATGGATGTGTTCTTTGAGATTTATGTCTTCTGGGAAAGCCATTCCCCCTCCCTCCTACCCTAAATGAAGAGGGAGCCCCTCTTATCTGTGCAGGGATAGGCACTGACATGTTGATGTTGCACCATGGACATTTGACAAAATTATTGACTCAGCCACAGACATGGAGGCAATTAATCTGTATATAAATTGTATAGCCAATCTGATGCCTTCAAAACACAGTCTGATTTAAAACATATTTCTCCCTGTAAATAAAGTAGCATACAAACATCAATGGAGAGCAGCACAAATGCATTAGCTAGCAAGCAAGCAATATAGTATGTAATGCCAATGCGAATTACTTCCATTGACAGAATAGAGCCAGCTACACCATGTCACGAGGCAGTAGATGGACCTTATCGATGACTTCTGTGGATTCACACTGTGTCAGGACTGCAAATTCATTCAATAAACCATGAAACCCAAGGAGATGATTGTTATTGTTTTTATTGAGGTGAGGCAATAGAAATATCAGCAGGAAAATGGACCATTTCTCATACTGCTGATGTTCTTGTGTTCTTGTGTCTGTACAGAGTAGATAGGGAGAAACTGTTCCCATTGCTGGAAGGATCGACAACCAGAGGACACTGATTTAAGATGATTGACTAAAGAATCAATGGCAACATGAGGAAAAACTATTTTAAGCAGCGAGTAGTTAGGATCTGGAAGGCAC
Organism: Heterodontus francisci; assembly: GCF_036365525.1. Lineage (NCBI taxonomy): Eukaryota > Metazoa > Chordata > Chondrichthyes > Heterodontiformes > Heterodontidae > Heterodontus > Heterodontus francisci. The sequence continues at coordinate 22,377,505 of NC_090405.1, forward strand.
TGCCTGAGAGTGCGGTGGAGGCAGGTTCAATCGAGGCCTTCAAAAGAGAATTGGATAATTACCTGAGGAGAAAAATTTGCAGGGCAATGGAGAAAAGGCAGGGGATTGAGACTAGGTGAGTTGCTCTTGCAGAGAGCTGGCATTGACACGATGGGCTGAATGGCCTCCTTCTGTGCTGTAACCAGTCACTGATTCGATGAGTTTATCATCTTAAAGCCCTGTTACATTTGCTCTTCCTTTTATCCATGTTAAAGACGAACATTTTTGATTTCTTTTGTTAAATACTGCTTACATGCTTACTTGCATGAATTTGTATTATTTATTCAGGTTGAATTGTCTTATTCAAAAAAATTATCTGTTTATTTATTTCTGTCTTATTTATTAATAACACCTAAGTACATTTATACACAATGATACACACAAATATATTCCAAAACCACACATACAGACACACACATTTATTCATAATGAGCCCATTGATGCACCCCCGGCTACAGTAAAATAGTGGTAATATTTACTGCACTAGTAATCCAGAGGCCTGGACTAATAATCTGGTGACAGTGATTTCAAATCCCAGTAATAATTTGGTGACAGTGATTTCAAGTCCTATCACCACATTTGCAGAATTTAAGTTCAGTTAATGAAATAAATCAGCAATAAATAGCTTGTATCAGTAATGGTGACAATGAAACAACTGGATTATTGGTTCACTGATGTTGTCAGGACAGGAAATCTGCTGTCCTCACCTGGTCTGGCCCATGTGTGACTTCAAACTCACAGCAATGTAGTTAACTCTTTACTGCTCTCTGAAATGCCTGAGCATACCGTTCATCTGTTTCAAATGAACAACAACAAGAAAAACTGCAAATCCACATGGGCTGCAGCTGTTCAGGAAGCCGGTTCAGCAACAGCAGCTCAAGGGCAAGTCGGGATGGGCAGTAAATGTTGGCCTTGTAAACGATGTCCATATCTAATGAATGATCAATAAAACTCATCATTTACAGGATCACAGTTTCAATCACAGACATGTATAACATGATGTAGATTAGAAACATAATGAAAATACATTTACAACTGATACCGTCATAACTTCAGCACTCATTTCGTATATAAATGTGATACCCACATACACACACTGACAGTTTATATTGTCACAAGGTACTATTTGCAGTTCTAGGAAAAGTCTACACACCAGAGCTTTCCAAAGCCAAATGCTGCAGTTGTAGAAAATGTGAAATTAGGAAGGGAAATGTTCATAGAATCATAGAATAGTGAACAAAGAGACCATTTGGCCCATCGTGCCAGTGCTGTATATTTGGCAGTGTTCTCCAATTAGTCTAAGTGCGCTGCTTTTTCCTAAAAACATCTCAAAATGATACTCCCCTGTCCTGGCAATATATCCACATGACATTCATTTTATGGAAACTTTGCATGTAAGTCAGCCAATGACCAGAAGAGGGCAGCATGAACCGCCATTGCAGCTGAACATATTGGGCTGAATTTTACCAGCCTCTCGATGTCATGGGTCACGGCAGGAGGGGGCCATAAAATTCTGCGGGAAGAGGCCCGCCTCGACCCCCGACTTCGGGAAAGGCCCGCCGCATATTACCAGCAGTGGGGGGACCTCGGTGCAGCCTCCCCCCTCCCCCCCTCCACCCACCCCCAGCCGCTTGGCAATGGGACCAAGTGTGAGATTCTGAAACCAGTTTTCAGGCTTCAAAATATGTTCAATGGGGAAGAAGAACAGTCAGAAGTCGTGGTCTATTTTGGAACCAATGACATGGGTAAGAAAAGGGTTGAGATCCTAGAATCAGAGTTTTAGGAGCTGGGAAGGAAGTTAAAGAGCAAGACCACAAAGGTTATAATATTTGGATTACTCCCATGTGTATTAGTGAGTATAGGAATAGTAGGATAATACAGGTTAATGCATGGCTGGAGAAATGGTGGATGAGGCAGGGCTACAGCTTCCAGGAACATTGTCACCACGTCTGGTGTTGATGTGACCTGCACAAGATGGACAGGACAAATGTCCTCGCAGTCACTTTAATTAATGCTTTGTGAAAGGATTTATACTAATTTGGCTGGGGGAGGGGCACAAGGATGAAGCATTAAAGAATAGATACAAGGTGCACCGAGGACTGAGAGAAACAAACAGCATTAGAATAAAGAATAGTTCAGAAACACAAGCCTCAAACAAGAGACAAATGCAAGTCAGACTGAGATAGGTTTAGAGTGCATGTTTGTAAATACTTGCAGCATGGTAAATAGGATTGGTGAGCTGCAGGTACAAGCAGTCACATGGGATTGTGATCCAGTGGCAATAACGGAGACATGGATCAAACAAGGGGAGGAATGGGAACTTAATATTCCTCACTGCGATGTATTCAAGAAAGATAGAGAAGAAAAATAGGCAGAGGATTGTGTGGGTGCAGCTGTATTGATCAAAGATACTGTTACAGCACTAGGAAGAGAAAATGTACTTGAGGGTTGAAAGGTAGAATCTATTTGTTTAGAATAATGCATCAACAGGGGAGTTATTCCACTGCTCAGTGTATATCCAGGCCACTAAATAGTAGGAAGTGGATAGAGGAGCAAATTTGTAGGCAAATTGTCGAAAGATGCAAGAACCTCTGAGTAATGCTAATGGGGATTTCAATTATCCGAATACAGGCTGGGAAAATAACTGTGTGAAGGGCAAAGAGGGAGAAGAATTCCTGGAATGTGTGTAAGAGAACTTTCTGAATCAGTATATTTCCATCCAATGGGGAAGGAGATGGTACTGGATCTAGATTTGGAGAATGAAGTCAGGTGAATGAAGTATGTTTCAGTCGGAGAGGATTGTGTGCAAGAATCATTAAAATATCATTCGTTTTAGAGTAGCTGTGAAAAAGGACTGTCTGTGTGGGTATAAGAACATAAGAAGTAGGAACAGCAGTAGGCCATTCAGCCCCTTGATCCTACTCCGCCATTCAATAAAATCATGGCTGATCTGATCGTGGTCTTAACTTCACTTTCCTGCCCCCTCATAACCCTTGGCTCCCTTGTCAATCAAAAATCTGTCGAACTCAGCCTTGAATATATTTATTGACCCAGCCTCCACTGCTCGCTGGGAAAGAGAATTCCAAACGCTAATGACCTACTGAGAGAAGAAATTCCTCCTCATCACCATCTTCAATTGGAATCACCTTAATTTGAAACTGTGTGCCCTATTTCTACATTCCCCCATGAGAGGAAACATCCTCTCAGCATCTAGCCTGTCGAGCCCCCTCAGGATCTGATATGTTTCAATAAGATCACCTCTCATTCTTCTAAACTCCAATGAGTACAGGCCCAACCTGCTCAACCTTTCCTCATAAGACAAACCCCTCATCCGAGGAATCAGCCTAGTGAACCTTTTCTGAACTTTTTCTCCCCCCAAAAATATGCTTTATTCATAAAAATCTGTAAAAAAAAATGCATGACAAAACAGTTCAAAACAGCACCAAGTTGACATTCCAGAGATGTAGAGGAAAGGATAGCGAAGATGATTCTCGACAGGGGCGAGAGTAACAGGGTAGTTGTTATGGGGGACTTTAACTTTCCAAATATTGACTGGAAATACTATAGTTCGAGTACTTTAGATGGGTCTGTTTTTGTCCAGTGTGTGCAGGAGGGTTTTCTGACACAGTATGTAGACAGGCCAACCAGGGGCGATGCCACATTGGATTTGGTACTGGGTAATGAACCCGGCCAGGTGTTAGATTTAAATGTAGGTGAGCACTTTGGTGATAGTGATCACAATTCGGTTAGGTTTACCTTAGCGATGGGCAGGGACAGGTATATACCGCAGGGCAAGAATTATAGCTGGGGGAAAGGAAATTATGATGCGATTAGGCAAGATTTAGGATGCGTAGGATGGGGAAGGAAACTGCAGGGGATGGGAACAATCGAAATGTGGAGCTTATTCAAGGAGCAGCTACTGAGTGTCCTTGATAAGTATGTACCTGTCAGGGAAGGAGGAAGTTGTCGAGCGAGGGAGCCGTGGTTTACTAAAGAAGTTGAAGCGCTTGTCAAAAGGAAGAAGAAGGCTTATGTTAGGATGAGACGTGAAGGCTCAGTTAGGGCGCTTGAGAGTTACAAGCTAGCCAGGAAGGATCTAAAGGGAGAGCTAAGAGGAGCAAGGAGAGGACACGAGAAGTCATTGGCGGATAGGATCAAGGAAAACCCTAAGGCTTTCTATAGGTATATCAGGAATAAAAGAATGACTAGAGTTAGATTAGTTTAGAGATACAGCACTGAAACAGGCCCTTCAGCCCACCGAGTCTGTGCCGACCATCAACCGCCCATTTATACTAATCCTACACTAATCCCATATTCCCACCTGTCCCTATATTTTCCCTACCACCTACCTATACTAGGGGCAATTTCTAATGGCCAATTTACCTATCAACCTGCAAGTCTTTGGCATGTGGGAGGAAACCCACGCAGACACAGGGAGAACTTGCAAACTCCACACAGGCAGTACCCGGAATTGAACCCAGGTCGCTGGAGTTGTGAGACTGCGGTGCTAACCACTGCGCCACTATTCCGCCCCAGATGAGGGACAATCAAGGATAGTAGTGGGAAGTTGTGTGTGGAATCAGAGGAGATAGGGGAAGTGTTAAATGAATATTTTTCGTCAGTATTTACAGTAGAGAAAGAAAATGTTGTCGAGGAGAATACTGAGATTCAGACGACTAGGCTAGATGGGATTGAGGTTCACAAGGAGGAGGTGTTATTTTGGAATTTTGGAAAGTGTGAAAATAGATAAGTCCCCTGGGCCAGATGGGATTTATCCTAGGATTCTCTGGGAAGCTAGGGAGGAGATTGCAGAGCCTTTGTCCTTGATCTTTATGTCATCATTGTCGACAGGAATAGTGCTGGAAGACTGGAGGATAGCAAATGTTGTCCCCTTGTTCAAGAAGGGGAGTAGAGACAGCCCTGGTAATTATAGACCTGTGAGCCTTACTTCGGTTGTGGGTAAAATGTTGGAAAAGGTTATAAGAGACAGGATTTATAATCATCTTGAAAAGAATAAGTTCATTAGCGATAGTCAGCACGGTTTTGTGAAGGTTAGGTCGTGCCTCACAAACCTTATTGAGTTTTTCGAGAAGGTGACCAAACAGGTAGATAAGGGTAAAGCAGTGGATGTGGTGTATATGGATTTCAGTAAGGCGTTTGATAAGGTTCCCCACGGTAGGCTATTGCAGAAAATACGGAAGTATGGGGTTGAAGGTGATTTAGAGCTTTGGATCAGAAATTGGCTAGCTGAAAGAAGACAGAGGGTGGTGGTTGATGGCAAATGTTCATCCTGGAGTTCAGTTACTAGTGGTGTACCGCAAGGATCTGTTTTGGGGCCACTGCTGTTTGTCATTTTTATAAATGACCTGGAAGAGGGTGTAGAAGGGTGGGTTAGTAAATTTGCGAGTGACACGAAGGTCGGTGGAGTTGTGGATAGTGCCGAAGGATGTTGTAGGGTACAGAGGGACATAGATAGGCTGCAGAGCTGGGCTGAGAGATGGCAAATGGAGTTTAATGTGGAAAAGTGTGAGGTGATTCACTTTGGAAGGAGTAACAGGAATGCAGAGTACTGGGCTAATGGGAAGATTCTTGGTAGTGTAGATGAACAGAGAGATCTTGGTGTCCAGGTACATAAATCCCTGAAAATTGCTACCCAGGTTAATAGGGCTGTTAAGAAGGCATATGGTGTGTTAGCTTTTATTAGTCGGGGGATCGGGTTTCGGAGCCACGAGGTCATGCTGCAGCTGTACAAAACTCTGGTGAGACTGCACCTGGAGTATTGCGTGCAGTTCTGGTCACCGCATTATAGGAAGGATGTGGAAGCTTTGGAAAGGGTGCAGAGGAGATTTACTAGGATGTTGCCTGGTATGGAGGGAAGGTCTTACGAGGAAAGGCTGAGGGACTTGAGGTTGTTTTCGTTGGAGAGAAGGAGGAGGAGAGGTGACTTAATAGAGACATATAAGATAATCAGAGGGTTAGATAGGGTGGATAGTGAGAGTCCTTTTCCTCGGATGGTGATGGCAAACACGAGGGGACATAGCTTTAAGTTGAGGGGTGATAGATATAGGACAGATGTTAGAGGTAGTTTCTTTACTCAGAGAGTAGTAGGGGCGTGGAACGCCCTGCCTGCAACAGTAGTAGACTCGCCAACTTTAAGGGCATTTAAGTGGTCATTGGATAGACATATGGATGAAAATGGAATAGTGTAGGTCAGATGGTTTCACAGGTCGGCGCAACATCGAGGGCCGAAGGGCCTGTACTGCGCTGTAATGTTCTAATTCTAATTCTAAAAAAAAGGTGCAAAAGAAATCAGTTTTCTTCAAAGCAGGAGTGAGTTGCCACACAACCCTTCCATTCCTTTTTTCATGTCGTGTACATTTTACAGCAAACCCACATTTGGTGTATACAGCCTGAGGGGTTTCCCATGGGTCCAGCCCCTCAGTTCACTATGGTGGGAGGACTTTACACTGTGGTCTTTCCCCATTGAGCCTTTGTGACGGCAGCCCCAAGCTTGAGTGCATCCCTCAGCCTGTAGTCCTGGACCTTGGAATGTGCCAGTTTGCAACACTCGGTGGTGGACAACTCTTTGCGCTGGAAGACCAGCAAGTTTCGTACAGACCAAAGAGCGTCTTTCACCAGATTGATAGTCCTCCAGCAGCAGTTGATGTTTATCTCAGTGTGTGTCCCTGGGATCAGCCCACAGAGCACAGACTCCTGTGTTACAGAGCTGCTTGGGATGAACCTCGACAAATGCTTTTCCACACATGCTTTGCAAATACACATTCCAGAAGGAGTCTCTTCCCCACTGCAGCCACCTCAAGGGCAGCGTGTGGAGGGGGATAGACTCCGGGTGTGCAAGAGGGATCTGACGGGGAGGGCCCTTCTCACCAGCAGCCAAGCTACATCCTGGTGCTTGTTTGATAGTTCTGGTGATGAGGCATTCCGTCAAAGGACTTTGACGGTCTGCTTGGGGAACCATCCGACCGGATCCACCATCTCCTTTTCCCAAAGGGCCTTGAGGACATTCTGTGCAGACCACTGCCTGATGGATTGGTGGTCAAAGGTGTTTTCCCGCAGAAACATTCCCACATAGGATAGTTGGTACGACATGGTCCAACTGGATGGAGCGTTCCGCGGCAATGTGACCAGGCCCATCCTTCACAACAACGGGGACAGATAGAACCTCAGCACGTAGTGACACTTGGAGTTTGCATACTGGGGGTCTACACACAGCTTGATGCAGCCGCACAAGAAGGTGGTCATCAGGATGAGGGCGATGTTGGATACATTCTTCTCGCCCTTATCCAGAGGTTAGAACATCGTGTCCCTCCGGACCTGGTCCATTTTAGACCTCCAGATAAAGCGGAAAATGGCTCGGGTGACCACCACAGCGCAGGAGTGGAGAATGGGCGACTTGCGCCACGTACAGCAACAACGTGAGCACCTCGCACCTGATGACCAGGTTCTTACCCACAATGGAGAGATTGTTGCTCCCACATGCTCAGTTTATGGTGGACCCTGGCTTCCCTGAACTTTTTTTTAATTTCCAAAATATACTTTATTCATAAAAATCTGTAAAAAAATTACATGACAAAACAGTTCTAAACAGCACCAAGTCAAAAATTACAAATAGTGCAAAGGAGGTCAGTTTCCTTCAATACAGGAGTGAGTTGTCTCACAACCCTTCCATTTCATTTTTCATGCCATGTACATTTTACAGCAAACGGAAATTTCCCAAAACAGTTCGAGGGGTTTTCCATGGAGCCAGCCCCTCAGTTCAGCTTGGTGGGGGGACCTTACACTGTGGTCTTTCCCCATTGAGCCTTTGCTGCAGCTGCCCCAAGCTTTAATGCGTCCCTCAGCACGTAGTGCTGGACCTTGGAATGTACCAGTCTGCAACATTCGGTCGTGGACAACTCTTTGCGCTGCAAGACCAGCAGGTTTCGGGCAGACCAAAGGGCGTCTTTCACCGAATTGATAGTCCTCCAGCAGCAGTTGATGTTTGTCTCGGTGTGCGTCCCTGGGAACAGCCCGCAGAGCACAGACTCCTGTGTTACGGAGCTGCTAGGGATGAACCTCAACAAAAACCACTTCATCTCTTCCACACCTGCTTTGCAAAGACACATTCCAGGAGGAGGTGGGCAATCATCTCTTCCCCACCACAGCCACCGCGGGGGGAATTGCGCGGAGGGGACGAGACTTCGGGCGTGCAGGAAGGATCTGACGGGGAGGGCCCTTCTCACCACCAGCCAAGCTACATCTTGGTGCTTGCTTGAAAGTTCTGGTGATGAGGCCTTCCACCAAATGACTTTGACGGTCTGCTCAGGGAACCATCCGACAGGATCCCCCGTCTCCTTTTCCCGTAGGGCCTTGGGGACATTCCGTGCAGACCACTGCCTGATGGATCGGCGGTCAAAGGTGTTTTCCCGCAGAAACTGCTCCACGAAGGATAGGCAGTACGGCACGGTCCAACTGCATGGAGCGTTCCGCGGCAATGTGACCAGGCCCATCCTTTGCAACACCGGGGACAGATAGAACCTCAGCACGTAGTGACACTTGGAGTTTGCGTACTGGAGATCTACACACAGCTTGATGCAGCCGCACACGAAGGTGGTCATCAGGATGAGGGCCACGTTGGGTACATTTTTCCCACCGTTGTCCAGAGATTTGAACATCGTGTCCCTCCGGATCCGGTCCATTTTAGATCTCCAGATGAAGCGGAAAATGGCTCGGGTGACCGCCACAGCGCAGGAGTGGGGTATGGGCCAGACCTGCACCACATACAGCAACAAAGTGAGCGCCTCGCACCTGATGACCAGGTTCTTACCCACAATGGAGAGAGATCGCTGCCCCTCCCTTCCGAACCATATCCCCAGCACCTTCAGGTAGTCTGACCTGACGGTGAAGGGGACAAAGGATCGGTCAGCCCAGTTCCCAAAGAACATGGCCTTGCTCTTGCCATGGTTAACTTTGGCTCCCGAGGCCAGTTCAAACTGGTCGCAGATACTCATCAGTCTGCGCACGGACAGTGGATCCGAGCAGAAGACGGCGACGTCATCCATGTACAGGGAGGTTTTCACCTGAGTGCCTCCACTGCCTGGGATTGTCACCCCTCTTACGCTCGCATCCTTCCTAATAGACTCAGCAAAGGGTGCAATACAGCAAACAAACAAGACCGGGGAGAGAGGACAGCCCTGTCTGACTCCAGATTTGATCGGGAAACTTTCCGATTCCCACCCGTTGATTGAGACTGCGCTACTGATGTTTGTGTAGAGCAGTTGGATCCAATTGCAGATTCCCTCCCCAAACCCCATTTTGGAAAGCACGTCCATCATGTCGGTGTGCGATATCCTGTCAAAAGCCTTCTCCTGGTCCAGGCTGATGAGGCAGGTGTCCACCCTCCTGTCCATACATAGGCGATCGTATCCCTGGGTAGTGCGAGACTATCAGAGTTCTTCCTGTCGGGTACAGTACAGGTCTGATCAGGGTGAATCACCAACTCCAGAGCAGACTTGACTCGACTGGTGATGACTTTGGACAGAATCTTGTAATCAACATTAAGCAGTGAGATGGGCCGCCAATTTCTGATTTTTGCCCTCTCCCCCTTCCGCTTGTAAATGAGGGTGATGATGCCTTTCCTCATGGATTCTGACATGCTGCCGGCCAGGAGCATACTCTCGTATACTTCCAGCAGGTCCGGGCCGACCCAGTTCCACAGGGCCGAGTACAACTCAACCGGTAAGCCGTCGCTCCCGGGAGTTTTACTCGTCTCGAAGGACTCAACGGCCTTTGTCAGCGTGTCCAGAGTTAGTGGCTTGTCCAGTCTCTCCCTCCTGCTGTTATCTAAGACCTTTGTGATAGATGACAGGAAGGACTGGGAGGCTCTGCTGTCTGTGGGCTTCGCGTCATACAGCCCAGCATTAAAGTATTTGCTAATCCTTAGTATGTCGGACTGTGAAGACGTGACTGAGCCATCCTCTTCCTTCAGGCTGCTGATAACAGAGCTCTCTGTGTGTACCTTTTGGAAGAAGTAATGCGAGCACATCTCATCCTGCTCAATGGAGCGAAATCTGGACCGGAAGATGATCTTGGAGGCCTCCGCGGCAAAGAACGAGGCCTGCTGGCTCTTCACCTCTTGGAGATCCTCCTTGACCTCGACCCCCATTGATTGCAGCCGGAGCAGATTTTGCATACTTTTCTGGAGTCGGGACATTTCCCTCTGTCTCTCTCTCGCCCTCTGAACACCTTTGTGGATGAAGAACCTCTTGATGTTCTCCTTGATCGCTTCCCACCACTGAACTGGAGACTCAAAGAGAGGTTTCACGGTCCTCCAACCTTTGTTATCCCTTTTGAGTTCCTCAACGTTCTCTGGGGTCAGCAGTGTAGCATTGAGCTTCTACCTCCCTCTGCCAACCCGCTGGACGTCCTGTAAGTGACAGTCGGCCAGTAAGAGGCAGTGGTCGGAGAAGAACACCGGCTTGACATCGGTGGATCTGACCGTGACAGCACGGGACACAAACAGGAAGTCAATCCTGGAACGGGCAGACCCGTTCGATCTTGACCATGTGTATCTGCGCTGCGCTCCGTCTGCAGGTTTGCTGAAGACGTCGTGCAGTTTGGCATCTTTAACTGTTTCTATTAGGAATCTGGACGTAGCGTCCAGTTTGCTGTCGTCACTGCTGGATCGTCCAGCCGCATTGATGATGCAGTTGAAGTCACCGCCTAGGATGACCGGCCTGGATGTCGCCAGCAGCAGTGGGAGCTGCTGGAAGACGGTCAGCCGCTCGCTGCGTTGTACCGGGGCGTACACGTTGATCAACCGGAGCGGAGCGTTGTTGTCCATTACGTCTGCTACGAGGAGGCGACCGCCCACCACCTCCTTAACTTCGGAGATGGTGAAGTTACCTCCCCGCAGCAGAATACCCAGGCCGGAGGAATGGCAGTCATTACCCCCCGACCAGATCGATGGCCCATGGGACCACCATCGTGACCACTGCCTGTAGGTGCTGAGATGTGGTATTCCACACTCCTGCTGAAACAGGAGGTCGGCTTTGACCTTGGCAAGGTAATCCAAGGTTGAAACATATCGCGTAGTGGATTTAATGCTACGCACATTTATGGAAGCAATCCTTATACCCATTTTTTAAAAGTTGGTTGTTGCTTCCCATACCATTTGTCCTTGCTAGTCCCAGTCCTTCGGGATGTTCCTGCATACCCATAGTGTACGCAAGCTGTTTCACATTCGTTGGGCTCAGAAACCCCTCCTGGTTTTTCATGCAGGGTTTGTTCCGCTGGGTTGACATCGGGGGGGTCTTGTAGGCAGTAAGGATAGGGTTGTCCTCTGCTGTTCCCCTCTGTTCCTCCTCGAAAACATCACTGCTCCCTGCTTCCCGGAGCTGAGGTGCGCCAGACGTGTCTTTGCTCTCAGTGTCCCGGAGCTGGGATGCGCTGGCCATTTCGTTAGGTGTGGCGCTTTGGGGTTGGGGCTCGCCAGGCCCATCACATCTTCCTGTGTCCGGGGGCTGGGGGGCGTTATCTTCCAGCTCCTTGGAGTTCTGCCGCTTCTTTTGAAGGGGCCGTCGTTCCAGCACTTCCTCATCCAGTGAAGAGGAGCTGTTGTAGTCTGTCTCAGAAGGTAGTCTCCTCTTGCCACTGGTTTGGGTGGTGACCTGTTCTGCTTTTGGAGGTCTTTTCTTTGTGTTTTTCCTTTGTACCACTTTCCACTGACCGGTTTGTCCATCTGCTGCCTCCTCCTCCATTGATTCTGTCTGTGGAGGAGGGGTTTCCGGGTGCAGGGGAGGTGCTGGGTCGCTGGTTTCAGCTGCCTCCCCTTTGTTCTCCTTCTCAGGTAGAAGTTCCTCACTGCGGAGAAGGTTGCTTGTCTTCTTTCCAGCACCTGACGCCTTCGTCGAACCTTCTCCCGGCCTTTCCTTGGACCTTGCTGCCTGAGCATAACTGAGGCAGCGTTTGGGGCAGGTTTTGTAGAGATGGCCTGCCGCACCGCACAAGTTGCAACACTTAGTCTGCTTACAGTCCTTGGTCTGATGGCCTTCCTCCTTGCAGTTCTTGCAAACAACCATGCTGCAGCTAGCTGCCGCGTGACCAGATTTGCCACAGGTGCAGCAAAATCTGGGCTGCCCAGCGTAGACCAAGAAGCCTCGACTTCCCCCGATAGCGAAGCTGGAGGGAGGGTGGATAATGGTTCCACTGGCATCGACCTTCAAGGTCACCTTGACCTGCCGCTTGCTGGTCCAAATCTCAAAGGGGTTCTTGACATCAGTGCTGCTGCCGGCCACCTCGACGTACTTGGCGAGAAAGGTGAGTACATCCACCACCGGAACATGGGGGTTGTAGAGGTGAATCGTCACCACCTGGTCACGTTGTGAAGAGTGCCTTCACTGTGAGGATCGACAACGGCGCCTGGTCCCCTTTCTCCTTGAACGCCTTCAGGAACTTGATGCATCCTGCCACATTCTTGAACATCATGTCGAAATACCCACTGTTGGGGAAATCCTGCAGGCAGAAGATGTCCGAAGCTCGAAATCCACAGCAATTGATGAGGATTTTCTTGATGAAGAAGGTGCGATCGACCAGTGCATCTCCTTCCTTGTCCTTCACCACCACCCGAACGGTGTTCCGCACTCCCTGGCCTGAAGCGCGAAGATTGGTTATAGCCATTTTACTCAAAGCCTACCCAGGATCAAAAGCCAATGATCATGCTTTCTTCTCTTCCAAATAAGCACCGATAAGAACAGATACTACACTTGATCTTAGCCAAAAGGCCCTTATTTATGTTTAAAATACTAGTCTGGGACCCACTCTTCTCTCCCTCAAACTGAATGTAAAATTCAATCATATTATGATTGCTACTACCTAGGGGCACCTGAACTATGAGGTAATTAATTAATCCTATCTCGTTGCACAATGCCAGGTCTAGTATAGCCTGCTCTCTGGTTGGCTCCAGAATGTATTGTTCCAAGAAGTTATCCCAAAAACATTCTATGTATTCCTCATCTAGGCAACCTCTGCCCATCTGAATTTTCCAGTCTATATGTAGATTAAAACCCCCCATAATTATCGCTGTACCTTTCTGACAAGCTGCCATTATTTCTTCCTTTATACCCCATCCTACAGTGTGGTTAATGTTAGGTGGCCTATACACTGCTCCCACAAGTGACTTCTTGCCTTCATGATTTCTCATCTCTACCCAAACTGCTTCTACATCCTGATCTCCTAAACTTAGGTCATCCCTCTCTATTGTGCTAATACCATCATTAATTAACAGAGCTACCCCATCACCTTTTCCAAGCTTCCTGTCCTTCCTAAATGCCATGTCACCTCCAATATTCACATTCCAATCTATGTCGCCCTGCAGCCATGTCTCTGTAATGACTATCAGATCGAGATCGTACTTATTTATGCTATTTGTGCTCTCAGTTCATTTGTTTTGTTTCGAATGCTCCATGCATTCAGATACAGAGCATTTAGTTTTGTCCTTTTATTATTTTTGTCACCTCTAGCCTTATCTGTTGATTTACTCTTTGATTTGTATGCTTTGTCTCTTCCTGTCTCGGTCTCTTTATCATTTCCCCTATTTATACCTTTCTCTCTTGCCTTGTCTCTCCTCCTTGATTCACCATATCTTCCCAAATTTGATCCCTTGCCCCCACTATTCAGTTTAAAACCGTCTCTACTTCCCTAGTTATGTGGCTCGCTAGAACACCGGCCCCAGCATGGTTCAGGTGCAGACTGTCCCAACGGTACAGCCACCTCTTTCCCCAGTACTGGTGCCAATGCCCCACGAACCAGAACCCACTACTACCACACCAGACTTTGAGCTGTGCATATGTTTCTCTAATCTTATTTGTCCTATGCCAATTTGCACGTGGCTCAGGTAATAATCCAGAGATGATTACCTTTGAGGTTCTGCTTCTTAATTTGCTGCCTAGTTCCTCATTCTGACGATGCAGAACCTCTATCCTTGTCCTGCCTATGTCGTTGGTACCGACATGTACCACGACAACTGGATCCTCCCCCTCCCATTGTATGTTTCACTCCAGCCCTGAGCAGATGTCCTTAATCCGAACACCGGCAGGCAACACAGCCGTCTGGACTCTTGCTCTTTGCTGCAGAGAACAGAGTCAATCCACCTTACTATACTGTCTCCTACTACCACTACATTCCTTTTTTCTCACTCTTTGAGCCGCAAACACTTACTGCAGACGTGTTTGCCCTGGATCACACTGGCATCCAGGAGCTCCCACATGCTGCAGCTGTGACACATCACCTGTCCTGTCATCCTTAAAGTGTTCTAATTAACTACTTAATTATTTTATTCAATTATTTATTTTATTGTATATTTTATTAAGCTTACCACTAGTTTGTTTACTATTTTAAACGTTAGGACTAAAATGGACCTTAATCACTTACCAGATAGTCATCAAACATGCAGCTTCTTCCAAATCAATGAACTACCTGCTTGCCTGTGATGTCACAGCTTACCAGATCCTCACCAAACAGCTCCTTCCACTGCACCGAAGCAAGAACCAAATCCTGCAAACTCACCCCAGCGGCTCTCTGTTTCCCTGCTCTCACTCTCCATTGTGATGTCACTCCTGCCTTGCTCTGTCTCCAAGTCTGTGCTTTTGACGCACTTCTTATCTCTCTGTTCCGTCGTGCTCCTGTGTCTCTGGTCCAAAATTAGACTTTGATGAGACTCGAACCCACACCTTTGAACATTTTCTCTATCATTATTTATCAGGTCCAACACGCTATCCATTGCACCACAGAGCCACATATGGTTTAAGAAACATCACCAGGGCCTTTGATCTTGTCAGCAGAGATGGTCTCTTCTTCTTTCCACAAGAACATGCACAGTTCCATCAGTTACAATGGAGCAACATCAGACACTTTCAAGATCAGCAGTGGGGTAAAGCAGGGCTGCGCGCTGGCGCCAACTCTCTTAGGAACAGAGGAACATAGGACTAGGCCATTCAGCCCGTCGAGCCTGCTCGACCATTCAATTTGATCATGGCTGATTATCTCCCTCTATGCCCCTTTCCCCTGCTATCCCCATATCCCTTGATATCATGAGTATCAAGATTTCTATCAATTTCTGTCTTGAACATGCTCAATGATTGAGCTGCCACAGCCCTCTGGGGTACAGAATTCCAATGATTCACCACCATCTGAGTGAAGAAATTCAACCTTTTCTCAGTTTTAAATGGCCTACTCCTTATTCTGAGACTATGTCCCCTGGTTTTAGACTCACCAACCAGGGCAAACATCCTGTCGACACCCACACTATCACGCCCTGTAAGAATTTTGTCAGTTTCAATGAGATCACCTCTCATTCTTCGAAACTTTAAGGAATACAGGCCCAGTTTCCTCATCAGACAATCCCACCATCCCAGGGATTAGTCTGGTGACCCTCTGTTTCACTCCCTCTATGGCAAGTATATCCGTCCTTAGATGAGGAGACTAAACTGTACACAATACTCCAGTGCGGATTCACCAAGGCTCTATACAATTGCAGCAAGACATCTTTACTCCTGTACTCATGACCCCTCGTGTGAAGGCCAACATACCATTTGCCTTCCTAATTGATTGCTGCACCTGCACAAGAGCTTTTAGTGTCTCAGGAACAAGGACACCCAGGTCCCTTTGGACATCAACACTTCCCAGCCTCTCACCATTTAAGAAATACTCTGTCTTTCTGTTTATTCTACCAAAGTGAATAACTTCACACTTATTCACATTATATTCCATGTTCTTGCCCATTCACTTAGCCTCTCCAGGTCCCCTGGAAGCCTCTCTGCATCCTCCTCACAACTCACACTTCACCGAGCTTTGTGTCATCTGCAAACTTGGAAATATTACATTTAATCCCCACATCCAAATCATTTATATAGGTTGTTAACAGCTGTGGCTCCAACACTGATCCTTGCAGTACCCCAATAGTAACAGCCTGCCATCCTGAGGAGGACCCGTTATTCCTGCTCTCTGTTTTCGGTCTGTTAACCAATTCTCAATCCATATCAGTATATTATCCCCAATCCTATGTGCTCTAATATTGTTTACTCACCTCCTGTGTGGGATCTTACCAAAGGAAAATGCAAATACCACACATCCACTGGTTCTCCTTTATCTGTTCTATATGTAACAACCTCAAAAATCTCAACGGGTTTTTTCAAACCTGTTTTCCTTTTCATAAATCTATGTTGACTCTGCCCAATCATATCATTATTTTCTAACTGTCTAGTTATCACATCCTTTATAATTGGTGTATTCTTCTCCATGCTGCTATTGTACGCTTTCAGTGACTCAGATGGGGGTGTTCACCTGCACATCAGAGCTGACGACAAGCTGTTCAACTTGGCAAGACTGTGCGCCAAGACCAAAGTGGGTAAATTCCTAGTCTGTGAGTTGCTGTTTGCTGATGATGCTGCGCTGACATCCCATAATGAAGTTCACTGACAGCAGCTTGTAGATCGGTTCTCCCTGGCCTGCAAGGAATTTGGACTGACGATCAGCCTCAGGAAGATCAAAGTTATGGGCCAGGACGTAGAGACTCCACCTTCCATCAACATCGACAACCTCACTTTGGAGGTTGTCAACAGCTTCACATACCTTGGATCAACAATCACCAGCAATCTGTCCCTTGATACTGAAATCAGCACCAGGATTGTCAATGCTGCAGCTGTCATGTCAAAGTTGAGAAGATGAGTGTGAACCGACAGCAAACTGAACGATACAAAGCTCCACGTGTAACAGGCTTGTGATCTCAGCACCCTCCTTTGTAGTAGAGAAGCATCAACAACTTATATAAGCCAAGGAAAGCAGCTGAACAGCTTCCACCTCCGCTGTCTCAGATGGATATTGGACATCTCCTGGCAGGACAGAGTGCCGAATGCGGAAGTACACCAGCGTGCAGTGATCCGCAGCATGTTTGCCCTCTTGAGTCAGCGGTGACTCTGTTGACTGGGCCAAATGAATGACGGTCACATTGCCAAATACATGCTCTATGGTGAGCTTGCTATCAGCATGAGACCAACAGGTCAGGAAGAAAATTGAAGTCATTTGGGTGGCACAGTGGCGCAGTGGTTAGCACTGTAGCCTCACAGCTCCAGGGACCCAGGTTCGATTCTGGGTACTGCTTGTGTGGAGTTTGCAAGTTCTCCCTGTGTCTATGTGGGTTTCCTCCCACAAGCCAAAAGACTTGCAGGTTGATAGGTAAATTGGCCATTATAAATTGTCACTAGTATAGGTAGGTGGTCGGGAAATATAGGGACAGGTGGGGATGTTTGGTCGGAATATGGGATTAGTGTAAATGGGTGGTTGATGTTCGGCACAGACTCGGTGGGTCGAAGGGCCTGTTTTAGTGCTGTATCTCTAATCTAATCAAATTTGGAGAGGTTTGAGTGAACGGAGGTGAGTGGGCATGGATTTATAAATGGGAGTTCATGCTTGACAAATCTAACTGCATTTTTTGATAAACTATCTGAGAAAGTTGATGAAGGGAATGCAGTGGGTGTTGTTTATTTGATAAAGTACCACTTGCAAATTCCACACAAGCAGTACTCAGAACTAAACCTGGGTCATTGGAGTTGTGAGATTGCAGTGCTCACCACTGCACCACCTTCAGAATGTGGATAGAATAAAAAGTGAGATTGGATGGACAGAAGCAGTCTGAAAAGATGGTTCAAACAAAAGGTGAAAACCCTGAAATGTTAATTCTGATTCTCTCTCCACAGATGCTGCCCGAGGTGCTGAGTATTTCCAGCACTTTCTGTTTTTATTTCAGCTTTGCAGGATGTTGCTTTGATCAGAAAAAAATGGATGATCGGCTGTGGGCGCCAGTGAAATTCCACAGGAGCAAATAAAAAGTTCACCAATAGTGGCTCGTTGGTCTAGGGGTATGATTCTCGCTTTGGGTATGTAAGTGATTAATATGTGAGAGGTCCTGGGTTTAAATCCCAGACGAGCCCTTCTCTGTTGCTATTTTTAGTTTCAGGTCATCGATTGGTTTCAGCCTTCCAGAAAGCGGAATCGATTTCCAAACTGAGCCTGCTTGAGGACCGGGGAACTGGATTCAAAGAGCTTGTCGACAAAATTGAAATGAACAAAATATACAGATTGTCAAGTGGGAATATAAGGTTGCAACAGTAACTAAAGGCCTGCTCGGGTCAGCAAATGTAACCCGACCCAAGCCTGACAGCACCACATCCGACCTGGTCCGAGTCCTTTCATTTTTTCCCGTGCCCGAACTGACCACCAGAATGTTCAGTTAAACTTGCTTCCGTTTTTCACTTTTTAAGCTTGTGCAGGTAAGCAACAAAAACTGTAACTGGACTTGAAAGGTTGTTTAAATGTACATTAAGATTAGAGCTACGTACCGGAGGTGATGAGCTGAAGATTGTTATCATAGAAGTTAGTGATTGTTAGGTCACTAGTTAAAGAGAAAGTCATGGAGTTGTGCCCAGACAGGTTGTCCCACACTGTATTGATTAAAATATTGCCCGAAGGCTAGAAAATATCATTATACATTCCCTAGACTCCTGCTTTACAGGTTGAAATACTTGCTGCAAGTTTATCAAGAGAGCAGCTGAGATGCAGAGACCAGGAAGGTCTTGAGTGATTAATTATTATAAAATATACATTCTTATATTAAAGAGATTGTGCTCTACCTTCGATGGAATCGCTCACTGCAGACTAGTGCAGAGTGTTTCCCGCCTTAACGTCCTGGCTGTCACTGGATCTTGAGTCTAGGCCTCTGGATTACTGGTTCAGTAATCTTTGAAATGTCTCCCGTGATTTAATATTTTAATCTGGTAATCAGATTTTACAAAAAAAAAAATTAACTTATTTAAGACTGCTTCGTATTTAGCCGTGTCAAATGAATAAAGAAATTAAAATATATTCAAAATTATATATCAACTATTAAATACTAATGCCCAGCTTTGTATATAAAAAATGCCTCTTAATTTCATTAATTATCCATAAACACTGAGGCCACATTAAACTAAAAGCAGCGATTTATCAAGTCTGACACTTAATTAATTAAATATATTCCAAATTTAGAGCATAATTCATTGTCTTTCCCCTTTCAATCTCTTAATTTGCATTACAAGCCTCCTTTACTTTACAATCTTTATTCAATACAATATGTTTTGAGGCAGGCACAAGAAGTCTTGCCAACCCCTAACGGGATGCAGTCAATTCATTTGCAAACTGTGCAATTAAAGAAAAGGGTGAAGTTGCTATTCATGCAGATTGTAGCTGTTCAACTGCTTTTGTCACCAAGAATACAAAGCACGAAGGAAAACCAAGAGAGAAACCAAAACACAAAAAGGTTAAATTTGTGTCAATGAAAAATAGAACTCATTAAAAACATCATATTACACAACAGTGCAGCAACTGATTACATTGTAAATATTTCATTAAGATTAAAATGGCAAAGACCTTCAACACCCCTAGAATCAGGAAAGGGCAAGAAAGAGCTAACCGGATAATTATGTGCCTGGGGCTGAGTTCTGCTACAATGTACACAAAAACTGTTTATTGATTAGTACACAGCAAGTTGAAATACCAAGCAGAGTAGGCAGTACACTTCAAAAGATCTGCGGTTTCCAGTGTTTCACTAACACAATTATAACACAAGGTATTTAGAGTATTCGAGTGTGTCTGACCCAGCCCGCCCTGACCTGAGCCCGAATGCTGAACCCAAATGCTGAACCCGGAGGAGCGACCCAAACCCGACACATGTCATCGGGACCCGTCGGGTTAGGGTCAGGCAGGTAGCCATGTTCTAGCATTAACTGAGACCTGGCTCCAAAAGCAACAAAATTGTGTTCTGGTCTGGAATGGAATTCTTCAATTGTTTCTGTTTGGCTTGGATTGACTCATCGATTTTCTTGTTTTTCACTTTGTCAATGCCTTTGAATAATTGTGGCTCCTTCTTCAGGGTGTCTTCTTTCACCAGGTAGTTCTGACCTCTGATGATGTTGATCGTAATCAGCTTCAATTTGCTGATAATTTTGGAAGTGAGCAGATTTCCTTTGCTTGAGTCTACAACATGGAACTCAGTCTGACATGTGGACCCATGGGAGGATTTGAAAGCTGCCCTTGCATTGGAGCATACAGTTGCATCCATCCAAACAGAGGTAGAGTAGAAGTGACAGTTCAGTCTGTCAATCATGGGACGTTTAATCTCAGGGTTGTGAGTTTGAGCGCCATTTAGATTTTCCCTATTTTTCGGCTTCAGTAGCAGAGATGACAAGGAGTGTTTGAAATGAAATTCAACAACAGTATGAGAAAGTCTCACTTTCATTCGGGAATCTTAACTCTCTGCAGCATCTCGCTGTGAAAGATTGAACTTTATCTCATTTCTTTTTCAGCTGGGAGTCAGTGCAGCTCAGTGGGACTTCTGGCTGTCTCCCACCTCACAATCCATCAGTACTGAGAAAGCAATGGGAAATATTACGCATGGCTGAGTAAGCAGAGGACACCGATTTAAGGTGAATGGGAAAAGAACCAAAGGCAACATGAGGAAAAACCTTTTTTTACGCAGCGAGTGGTTAAGATCTGATATGTACTGCCTGAGAGTGTGACGGAGGAAGGTTCAACCATAGCTTTCAAAAGGATATATGATAATTATCTGAAGAGAAAAAAAAAATCAGGTTTTCATGGAATACATGAGGATGTGGCATGAGCTGAGTTGCTTGTGCAGAGAGGCAGCACAAGCACGATGAGCTGAAACCTCCTTTTGTGCTGTAAGTATTCTGTGATCTATGATTCTATACAAAGTGAAACCAACACTCACATCTGAGAAACTGACAGGTACAGTGTAAACCCCACACTAACAAACCAGCAAATGCCAGGGACAGATTAAAACAACAGGCCTAGACAGGAAACTGACAGATACTGTGTGAAACCCAAAAATCATTTCGCAGGATTTGGCAGGTAATGTGTAAAAACCGCTCTTCCATATCCATACTGCAAGGTACAAAGAAAATTAGGTACAAAACCAGGCTCATACTTGGAAGACTGAGAGATAAAAAGCAAAACACAGACTCACCTACAAGAGACTGACCATTACAGAGAATAAAACACACTCACCTAGAGGAGGTGCAGATTAAAAACACATGCATGTAACAGAAATTGATAGGGATAGAATCAAACCCTTTCTCACACATGACACGAAAATTGGTGGCGTCGTAAATATTAGATTACAGGACGATATAGATCATCTGAGGCATAGAATATAAGAGCAGGGCATTATGATGGAGCTGTATAAAATGCTAGTTAGGCCACAGATGGAGTACTGTGTACTGTTCTGGGCACCACATGATAGGAAGGATGTGATTGCCCTGGAGAGGGTGCAGAGGAGATTCACCAGGATGTTGCCTGGACTGGGGAATTTCAGCCATGAAGAGAGACTGAAAAGGCGAGGGTTGTTTTCCTTAGAGCAGAGAAGGCTGAGGGGAGAGCTATACAGAATTATGAAGGGCATTGATAGTTTAGATAGGAAGAAAGTATTTCCATTAGCAAAGGGGTTAATAACCAGGGGGCGTAGATTTAAGGTAAGGGGCAGGAGGTTTAGAGGGGATTTGAGGAAAAATTTTTACCCAGAGGGTGGTTGGAATCTGGAACGCACTGCCTGAAGGGGTGGTAGAGGCAGGAACCCTCACAACATTTCAGAAGTATTTAGATGAGCAATTGAAATGCCATAGCATACAAGGCTACAGGCCAAGTACTGGAAAATGGGAAATGGAATAGTTAGGTGCTTGATGGCCGGCACAGACACGATGGGCCGAAGGGCCTGTTTCTGTGCTGTATAACTCTATGACTCTATATCAGAAACTGATAGATCTGGACAAAAGCTGATGCTCACATACAAGTTGTTGAAAGATAGGTGGTGAAACTCACATCGCAATAGCAGAAACAAACAGTCACAGACCAAAAATTGAAACATACAGAGTAAAAACCCACATTCTCACACCCGAAATTCACGGTTACGAAGTGAAGCTGACTCTCTCCTCCCAGGCACTGACGGGTACAAAAGAAAACACGCACGAACATACCAGGAAATGAAAGGCTGCATTTGCTGACAACGCCACCACTAGGTGGCGCTGCATCAGCACATGTGCAAAAGCAGCCTGTTCAAATAAAACGTCCCAGTCAGCGACGTTCTGGCAGCTGCCAGGGCTAAAGATGGCGCTGCTCAAATAATCACACAAAGGCAATGTAAAGCAAAACAAAGGCCATGTGTTTACATGGCAGCAGGGAATGGCCGGAGAGATCAGGCGGGGGAGAATGTCCGGAGAGAGCGGGGAGGAGGAGGAGAGCACACCCACCGCCACCAAGGTCTTCGGCCGCTCCCTCCCCACTTCCCCCACGCTCTCTACTTGCTTCCCCCACACTCTCTCCCCGCTTCCCCCACGCTCTCTACTCGCTTCCCACCCCTCTCCCCGCCCTCTCCCCTCACTTCCCCCGCTATGTCCCCCCACCCTCTCCATCCCCCACTTCCCCCGCCCTCTCCTTCTGTTAAGCTATTCCGTGACCTTGTCCTATCAATACCTTCTCCTTTGTTATCTCTTGCCCCACCCCCACTTTACTTGCTTAAAATCTTTTACATTTCTTATATCTGCCAGTTCTGAAGAAGGGTCACTGACCTGAAATGTTAACTCTGTTTCTCTCTCCACAGATGCTGCCAGATCCGCTCTGTTTTTCCAGCACTTTCTGTTTTTATCATCGATTTTCTTCTTTTTTACTTTGCTGATGTCTTTGAATATATTGTGGATCCTTCTTCAGGGTGTCTTCTTTCACCAGGTCGTTCTGACCTCTGATGATGTTGATCGTAATCAGCTTCAATTTGCTGATAGTTTTGGAACTGAGCAGATTTCCTTTGCTTGAGTCTACAACATGGAACTCAGTCTGACATGTGGACCCATGGGAGGATTTAAAAGTAACTTGGATGATCCCTAGTGGATCCCTAGTGGAGGAGTATCTGATCCATGGGAACCCAGGTTCAATCCTGGGTTTCAGCAATTCTGCTTCCTTATGCGTCCCTTGCCTTGGTTCTGATTTTCCAGTTGCACAATTTACTTTGAAATTATTTACCAAGCACCAGTAGATTGAATTTGAGAAACAACACAGAGTCATTTACAGCATAGAAGGTGGTCGTTTGGCCCATCATGTCCATGCTGGCTCTCCCCATAGCAGTAGAGTCAGTTCCACTCACCAGCTCGATCCCTTTCCTCCTGCAAGTTTCTTTCCTTCAAGTATCCATCCAATTTCCTTTTCAAATCATTGATTGTCTCTGCTTCCACCTCACTCGTGGGCCGAGACATTACCACCCACAACATAAAAAAGTTCCACCTCATCAAGGATGGGAAATACTTACATCTTCTATATTTGCTTATTCTATATTTCTATGAGAATAGACTGACAGTCAACATGAAAGGGAACCCAAAAATCTTTGAGCAGCATGTAAATGATAAGTGGGTAGTAAGAGGTAGAGTGCGGCCTATTAGGGACAAAGAGGGTAATATATGCTTGGAAGTGCAGGGCAATGTTAATCTACTTAATGAGTACTTTGTATCAGTGATCACTAAGGAAGTGGAATTGGACAAAATATCAGTGGAAGTGAAGAGAGTAGAGTCAATGGAGAGGGTACAAATTGAGAGAGGGAGGTACTAAAAAGGCGGAGCAAAGCGGCACCGTAAAGTGCTTCGTGATAATATCCAGGGCATCACTAAACCAGCAATCCGCCGACAGGCTCGCCATGGCGGGGTCAAGCGGTTCTCGGATTTGATCTATGAGGGGACTCGCGGGGTGTTGAAGGTTTTCCTGGAGAATGTGATCAGGGATGCGGTCACCTACACTGAGCACGCCAAGCGCAAGACGGTCATTGCCGTGGATGTGGTGTACGTTCTGAAACGGCAGGGCCGCACTCCACGGATTTGGCGGCTGAACAACTCGACCCTTTCCAGCAAACACACAACAAAGGCTCTTCTAAGAGCCACCCACCGCCTCACACAGAGAGAGCAGTGACCTGGAAACGGGAGCTGGGATTGGCTGTTCAGAACTGACTGGAATAAATCTGTGCTGCATTCGGGAATAAAACTGGAATCCCCAAATTTGACATTTCACTTGCAGCAAGGATGTGCAGTGGATTTGATTTTCTAAACGGGCTGTGTAAACAGTGCCCGAGGTTCTACAGTTAGTTATTTCCCCAGTCGACACATGCCCTCAGTGAAAAGCCACACCTTCTTCTTTGGCCTCCTTGTCTCGAGAGACAATGGGTAAGCGCCTGGAGCTGGTCAGTGGTTTGTGGAGCTGTGCCTGGAGTGGCTATAAAGACCAATTCGAGAGTGACAGACTCTTCCACAGGTGCTGCAGATAAAATTGGTTGTCAGGGCTGTTACGCAGTTGGCTCTCCCCTTGCGCTTCTGTCTTTTTTCCTGCCAACTGCTAAGTCTCTTCGACTCGCCGCACTATAGCCCCGCCTTTATGGCTGCCCGCCAGCTCTGGCGATCACTGGCAACTGACTCCCATGACTTGTGATCAATGTCACAGAACTTCATGTCGCATTTGCAGACGTCTTTAAAGTGGAGACATGGATGGCCGGTGGGTCTGATACCAGTGGCGAGCTCACTGTACAATGTGTC
Organism: Heterodontus francisci; assembly: GCF_036365525.1. NCBI lineage: Eukaryota > Metazoa > Chordata > Chondrichthyes > Heterodontiformes > Heterodontidae > Heterodontus > Heterodontus francisci. The sequence continues at coordinate 22,402,215 of NC_090405.1, forward strand.
CTTGGGGATCCTGCCATCTTCCATGCGGCTCACATGGCCAAGCCATCTCAGGCGCCACTGGCTCAGTAGGGTCTATAAGCTGGGGATGTTGGTCACCTCGAGGACTTCTGTGTTAGAGATACGGTCCTGCCACCTGATGCCAAGGATTCTCCGGAAGCAGCGAAAATGGAATGAATTGAGGCGTCGCTCTTGGCTGACGTATGTTGTCCAGGCCTCGCTGCTGTAGAGCAAGATACTGAGGACACAGGCTTGATACACTCGGACCTTTGTGTTCTGTGTCAGTGTGCCATTTTCCCACACTCACTTGGCCAGTCTGGACATAGCAGTGGAAGTCTTTCCCATGCGCTTGTTGATTTCTGCATCGAGAGACAGGTTACTGGTGATAGTTGAGCCTAGGTAGGTGAACTCTTGAACCACTTCCAGAGTGTGGTTGCTGATATTGATGGATGGAGCATTTCTGACGTCCTGTCCCATGATGTTCGTTTTCTTGAGGCTAATGGTTGGGCCACATTCGTTGCAGGCAGTCGCAAACCTGTCGATGAGACTCTGCAGACACTCTTCAGTGTGAGATGTTAATGCAGCATTGTCAGCAAAGAGGAGTTCCCTGATGAGGACTTTCCGTACTTTGGTCTTCGCTCTTAGACAGGCAAGGTTGATCAACCTGCCACCTGATCATGTGTGGAGGAAAATTCCTTCTTCTGAAGACTTGAATGCATATGAGAGCAGCAGGGAAAAGATGATCCCAAACAGTGTGGGTGCGAACAGTTCCGGATCCAAAACGTTAACTCTGCTTCTCGTTCCACAGATGCTGCCAGACCTGCTGAGTGGTTCCAGCATTTCTTGTTTTTATTACATTGGTTTAAATTGTCGACCTGGCAGAAAGTTTGAATTCGCAAAAGGCGCCAACTTCAGTGTCGGAACGAAGCGATTACTGGAAAATCTATTTAAAGTTGTTCGTAAAATATTTTCCACCAACCTTTAAAAACCTTTGTTTATTCCGCTATTTTCGCCACAAATTCCTGGCGCTATTTTACGCACAATTTTAACCTGTCATTTTTTTCCCACTTCTTATCTGTAACTGACGGTAAAAGACTCCATTCAGCAATCCTTAAGGGACCAATAACTCAAACTTGGTGTGGAAAGGAATAAATTAGACTATTGGTAATTCCCTTCACACAGGGATCAGGGGGACAGTGAGAAGCCACTGAAATAGTTGCTTAAACATTTTAAATAGTTCCTATTCTGTCCTGTTACTGACATGCTGGAATTAGACAGTAATCAGCCCTTTCACAGAGACTGTGGGTGGCTCTGAAAAGAGCCTTTGGGTTATTAGATGACATTTTGGCCGCTTTCCTTTTTCTGGAAGCTCTGAGCGCTGGTTTTCTTGGGCAGCAGCACGGCCTAGATATTAGGCAGCACCCCGCCCTGTGTGATGATCACTCCTCCCAGCAGCTTGTTGAGCTCCTCGTCGTTGCGGACGGCCAGCTGCAGGTGTCTGGGGATGATGCGGGTCTTCTTGTTGTCCCGGGCCGCGTTACCGGCCAGCTCTAGGATTTCAGCGGTCAGATACTCGAGCACAGCAGCCAGATAGACCGGGGCTCCCGCACCCACACGCTCTTCATAGTTACCCTTTCTCAGGAGCCTGTGAACACGGCCCACCGGGAACTGCAGTCCAGCCCGGGAGGAGTGAGACTTGGCCTTGGACCGAGCTTTTCCGCTGGTCTTTCCTCTTCCAGACATTTCCACAATCTCACAAATATTTTCACAAAGAATGGATAACTACCTCAGCATTAAGCATCCACATGGGGTAGACAGGATGGTCAAGCAGTCTGAAATGGTGCATTCAGATCACAACGCTCTCTGGAGGGGTGGGTTTAAATCCCACTTCTGACAAGTTGTGCTTTGACATGACTACAGGCATTTGGGAGCAGTGGTGAAAAACACAGAGCATGAAAGAATTTTGACAAGCAAAATCAAAACGAATTCAAAGATATTTCTTCAATACATGGGAGTAAGAGGCAACAGAGGAAAAAGTAAGGCCCATCAAAGAACTAAAAAGTAACCCATGTGTCAGGGTTGAAGATGTTGGTATGTTTGTTAATGAATACTTTACTGTCTTCACAAATGAGGGGGTGATGCAGACATTATAATTAAGGAGAAGGAGTGTGAAGCATTGGACATGATAAACTGAGGGGGAGAAGAAGTATAAATGGGATGAGCATCCTTGAAAGTGGATAAATCATCAGGGCCGGATGAAATGTACCCCAGGCTGTTAAAAGAAGCCAGTGAGGAAATAGTGGAAGGTCTGACCATCAGTTTCCAATCCCTCACTGGATACAGGTGTGATGTCAGAGGATTGGAGGTCTCTGCAATAAAAGCAAAATTCTGCAGATGCTGGAAATCTGAAATAAAAACTATTAGTGCTGGAAATACACAGCAGGTCTGGCAGCATCTGTGGAGAGAGAAGCAAAGTTAACATATCTGTTCTGATGAAAAGTCACTGACCTGAAATGTTAACTTTGCTTCTCTCTCCACAGATGCTGCCAGATCTGCTGTGTATTTGCAGTACATTTTGTTTTTATTGCTAACATTGCACCATTGTTGAAAAAGGAAGCAAGACCGAATAATTAAAGACCAGTCAGCCTAACCTCAATAGTGGGTGAATTATTGGAATTAATTCTGAGAGACAGGATAAACTGTCACTTAGAAAGGCTCAGATTAATCAAGTATCGTCAGCATGGATTTGTTCAGGGAAGCTCCTGTCTGACTATCTTGATTGAATTTTTTGAAGAAGTAACAATGAGGATAGTGCAGTTGATGTGGTCTACATGGATTTTAGCAAGGCTTTTGACAAGGTCCCACATGGCAAACTAGTTAAAAAAAATAAAAGCACATGGGATCCAGGGGAATGTAGCAAGCTGGACATAAAATAGACTCAGTGGCAGGAAGCAAAAAGGAATTGGGTACGGATGTTTGTGCAACTCGAGGTCTGTTTCAAGTGGTGTTCCACAGGGCTCAGAACTAGGTTCCCTGCTTTTTGTGGTATATATTAATGATTTGGACATGAATGTAGAGGGCACAATCAAGACGATTGCAGATGACATGAAAATTGTCCGTGTTGCTGATAGCGAGGAGGATAGCTGTACACTGCAGGAAGATATCAATAGACTGGTCAGGTGGGCAGAGTAGTGGTAAATGGAATTCAAATTGGACAAGGGTGAGGTGATGCATTTGGGAGGTCAAAAAAGGCAAAGGAATACACAATTAATGGGAGAACACTGAACGGTGTAGAGGAAGTGAGGGACGTTGGAGCGAATGTCCACAGATCCCTGAAGGTAGCAGGACAGGTCAATAAGGTGGTTCAGCAGGTATGTGGAATCCTTTCCTTTATTAGCTGAGGTATAGAATATAAGGGTGACCTGGGTGTCCATGTCAATAAGTCACTGACAGCTAACATGCAGGTGCAGCAAGCAATTAGGAAAGCTAATAGTATGTTAGCCTTTATCACAAGAGGATTTGAGTACGAGAGTCGTGAATTCTTGCTTCAATTGTATAGAAACTTGGTTAGACCGCACTTGGAATGCAGTTTTGGTCTCCTGACCTTAGGAAGGATATTATTGCCACAGAGGGAGTTCAACGAAGGTTCATCAGACTTGTTCCAGGGATGGTGGGACTGTTCTATGAAGAAAGGTTGGAGAAACTGGGGCAGTATTCTCTAGAGTTTCGAAGAATGGGAGGTGATCTCATTGAAACCTACAAAATACTTAAATGACAGTCAGGGTAGATGCAGCTAAGATGTTTCCCCTGATTGGGGAGTCAAGAACCAAGGGAAGGAATTTCAAAATAAGGGAGTAGCCGCTTAGGACAGAGATGAGGAGAAATGCTGTTCCTCAGAGGGTTGTGAATCTTTGGAATTCTCTACCCCAGAGGGCTGTGGAAGCTCAGTCATTGAGTATGTTTAAAGCAGAGATTGACAGATTTCTAAATACAAATGACAGAAGGGAATATGAGGAAAGTGTGGGGAAAAGGGCATTGAAGTGGATGATCAGCCATGATCATATTGAATGACGGGGCAGGCTCGATGGGCTGAATGGTCGACTCCTGTTCTTATGTTCCTAACTCCACATGATCGGCGAGGCACAGCCTCAGGCCGACTTGATGGGTGGTGCAAAAAGATATCACTGCTTCTGATCTTCACCAGAAAAGAGAGTGAGATGTAACATTGATCATCAAACAGAATGTGAGCAAATAGAACAGAATAAAACACATGGAGAGACACTGTGGAATAACAAATAGATTTGATTGGAATGTTGAATTTTAATTGGAATGGATAAAACACCAGAAACAGCAGATTAAATTGGGATTCTCATCATTATATTGATCTGGGACAGAAAAGAGAACCTGATGGAAAGAAGGGAAGAAGAAAGAAAAGAAAGGATGGAACTGTTCACTTTTTTCAGTTTTTTCACTCACCCATCAAAGCTGGATAAAAAAGTTTCAAATAACAGAGAATTTCACCAAAAAGGGAGATTAAATGCTGTCGAACCCTTGGATTGAAGGATGCCTCAACAGATCACCTGTTTAACTGGGGGATTTCAAGCAGTGAGTAATATTATTCTCTACTTTTGTTAAATGAACCCAGAACTGTCACTTGGAATTAATATCTGTGTTCCGACTCCTGAATTATAAAATTGTGACTTTATCAATATTTTCTGGACACATTTCCTGCTGAAAGAACTAAGACCTCTTTTCTAATTTACACAATACTATATACACACTCATCAAGCCTCCGAAACTAGCATCCTTGGTGCTGCTCTCTCTTCTCCCAAACCTCATCTCATGTGACTGTTTCATCATTACTCTGACAGTGGGAGGGGTTGATCCCACTGTTTTCAGCATTAACCCTTCACATCCTTATCCTACACTGTCAGAAAAAAATGGTTGGAGGGAACTTCCTTCATTTATCGAAAAACCAGCTGCTCCCAGTTGAAAATCAACTCAAACCCATCGGCAAGAGAGAGAGACTGTCAGAGAACTTCCTGCATCCAGTCCTGACCCTGTCACACTCAGCATCTGCTCACCCAGACCCCACTCTCCTCAACACTGAACATTGTTACCGAGACACTTCAAATACTGTTGAGAAAAGGCAGGAAAGGTCAAAGTTCACACAGCTGTTTTGAATAGAACAAAGTTTAATATCTCCTCACCGTTTCTCGGTAACCACATGAGACATAGGTTTTCTTATTTGGTTCCTTTGATTTTTCTTGTTCCTGACTGAGAAATATTCCAAACCTCAGATCAACCCTCCCACTTGCGTCGTGTCTCAGTCTCAGTTACAAGCAACACATAATGACACACACACTTTGAAACATACAACACGGTCACACTTTCCTTCAGTGAGATTAAGGTCGAGCTTTTTTTCCAGGTTGAATGCAACTGTGAACAAATTTGTATCAAAGAGGTTGCCTTTGAAATATCAGCACTGAATTTCTGTGCAAGGAGGAACAGCCATTCCAAACTCACATCCTTCACAAAGGCTGTTTTCTCCTGTGAATGAAATTCTTCATGTAATTTGAATTCTAAGTTAAAGTTCACAAGACACAGACATAAATGTTTACACCCAAACTTCTCAAGCATATTGCAAATATGAAATAAGGCTCCGCTGGGAATTGAACACAGAATTTCCTGTTCACAAGACAGGTGCTTTAACCAACTAAGCTACAGAGTCAGATCACAGGTGCTGTTGCAATTGAAATCTGAGGTGGTTACTATTTAGTCTCATCCCACTTCTCCACAGGTCACAACAAAAATTTTAAATTTTCCCACTTACTGATACAGTCAATCATATGCTCTATTTTTCCCAGAATAGAAGACACTTAATGAACAACAAACTTTAAATCTGTGCCCTCCCGTTCTCGATCCTTTCACAAGTGGGAACAGTTTCTCCCTATCCACTCTGTCCACACCCCTCATCATTTTGAATACCACTATGAAATCTCCTCTTAGCCTTCTTTTCTCCAAGGAAAACAGTCCTAACTTCTCCAATCTATCTTCATAACTGAAGTTCCTCATCCCTGGAACCATTCTCATGAATCTTTTCCATAATCTCTGCAATGCCTTCACATCTTTCCTAAAGTGTGGCACCCAGAACTGGACTCAGTACTTCAGCTGAGGCTAGTGTCTTATACAAGTTCAACATGACCTCCTTGTTCTTGTATTCTATGCCTCTATCACTAAAGCCGAGGATACTGTATGCTTTATTAACCACTCTCTCAACCAATGACTTATACCCCCAGGACCCTCTGCTCCTGCACCCCCTTTAGAATTGTACCCTTTATTCTATATTGTCACTCCATGTTCTTCCTACCAAAATGAATCAATTCACATTTCTCTGCATTGAACTTCACCTGTCATCTGTCCTCCCATTCCACCAACTTGTCTATGTCCTTTTGAAGTTCTACACGATCATCCTTACAGTTCACAATGCTTCCAATTTTCATATCATCCATAAACTTTGAAATTCTGCCCTGTACACCAAGGTCTAGGTCATTAATATATATCAGGAAAGGCAAGGGTCCCAACACTGACTTCTGGGGAACTCCACTACAAACCTTCCTCTAGCCCGAAGAACATCCATTGCTCACTACTCTTTGTTTCCTGTCACTCAGCCAATTCCATATCCATGTTACTACAGTCCCTTTTATTCCATGAGTTATAATTTTGCTCACAAGTCTGTTGTGTTGCATTGTATCAAACTCCTTTTGAAAGTCAATAAAAGCAAAATACTGCAGATGCTAGAAAGCTGAAATATAACTAAAAAGTGCTGGAAATACTCAGCAGGTCTGGCTGCATCTGTGGAGAGAGAAACAGAGTTAATGTTTCAGGTCAGTGACCATTCAGATGCTGCCAGACCTTTAGAAAGTCCATGTAGACCACATCAACAGCATTGCCCTCATCATCCCTCTCTGTTACCTCATCAAAAAACTCCAGCAGGACAGTTAAACATGAATTTCCCTTAAGAAATCCATGCTGTCTTTCCTGAATTAACCCACATTTGTCCATGGGACTATTAATTTTGTCCCGAATTATTCTTTCGAGAAGTTTTCCCACCACCGAAATTGAACTGACTGGGGAGTGAGACGAGGTGAGTTGCTTCAGCAGAGAGCCAGCATGGGTTCGTCAGGCCGAATGGCCTCCTTCTGTGCTTTAGCCATTCTATGATTGTATGATTCTAGCAGCAACTGTTGGTGGAGAGGCAGTGATGCAGGAATGGGTTGACAGAAAGGGAAAAGTCTGGGCTGGTGTGTGTTTGCAGCATTTGCAGCTTGTGTTCGGGTTTGTGAATAAAGGTGATTTGGAAGCTGTGTTCCAAATTGAAGTGTTTACTGGAAGGAAGAAGTTGATGTAAATAAAGAGTAAAACGTGTTAAGATGAAGCGTGGTGTGAATGTGGATAGCAGTAAATATTGTGCTGGTGAATTATTTGTGTTAATAAACTTCCACTGCACCCTCTGCTGCAGGCTGCTGTTTATATCCAGCTGTGTATTAGTGCTGTGTGTTAACTAGATAAATGTTTGTTTCAACGCTGTTTATAAAGCAATAGCATTGCACTCAAACAGTCCCAGACATAGCAACACACGTACAAAAGCAAAATACTGCGGATGCTGGAAATCTGAAACATAAACAGAAAATGCTTGAAATAGTCGGCAGGTCTGGCAGCATCTGTGGAGAGAGAAACAAAGTTAATGTGAGCTGAGGAAACAGATCTGAACTGTTAACTGTTTCTCTCTGCACAGATGCTGCCAGACCTACTGAGCATTTCCAGCATTTTCTGTTTTTATTACAGCAACACCTTTGATCAGCAGTAGCAGTGATAGTGCGAGCCAGGGGGCAGCTGGGAAGGTACGTTTCACTATAAAGTACTTACCTGGCGATTCGGCGGACGCGGACACGGGGACTGCTGGGTAAGTGAACTTATATATTCGGGCAGTGGCTAAACCCGAAACACTACACGTGTAGTGTCTCCCACCCATCCTCCTCCTCCAACCAAAAAAAAGGACTCTTGTGTGGAGGGTTTGGTAAGGTAAGGTTTTACTTTATATTTTTTTATTCTCTGTTGTCAATTTAGAGCAGAGGGGATGGAAGCTAGGGCAGTTGCATGCTCCTCTTGCAGGATGTGGGAGGTAAGGGTCACCACTTGTGTCCCTGCTGACTTCACCTGTGAGAAGTGCACCCAACTCCAGCTCCTCACAGACCGCGTTAGGGAACCGGAGCTGGAGCTGGATGAACTTCGGATCATGCGGGAGGCAGAGGGGATGATAGGGAGCAGTTATAGGGAAGTACTGACACCTCAGTCACAGGATAAAGGTAGCTGGGTGACCGTCAGGGGAGGGAAAGGGAATAGGCACACAGTGCAGGGATCCCCTGTGGCCGTTCCCCTCAATAATAAGTATACCGTTTTGGATACGGTTGTGGGGGGGGACCTACCAGGGGAAAGCCACAGCGGCCAGGTCTCTGGCACTGAGCCTGGCTCTGCGGCTCAGAAGGGAAGGGTGGAGAATAGGAGAGCGATAGTGATAGGAGATTCAATGGTTAGAGGAACAGACAGGAGATTCTGTGGTCGCGAATGAGACTCCCAGATGGTATGTTGCCTCCTGGGTGCCAGGATCAGGGATGTCTCAGATCGAGTCTACAGGATTCTTAAGGGGGAGGGGGAGCAGCCAGAAGTCGTGGTACATATCGGTACCAATGACATAGCTAGGAAAAGGGATGAGGACCTGAAAAGCGAATATAGGAGTTAGGTTGGAAGCTAAAAGGCAAGACGAGCAGAGTAGTAATCTCAGGATTGATACCGGTGCCACGTGCTAGTGAGGCTAGAAACAGAGAGCGAGTGCAGCTGAACACGTGGCTACAGAGCTGGTGTAGCAGGGAGGGCTTCAGTTATGTGGATCATTGGGATACCTTCTGGGGAAGGTGGGACCTGTACAAGAAGGACGGGTTGCATCTGAACTGGAGGGGCACCAATATCCTGGGCGGGAGGTTTGCTAGAGCTCTTCGGGAGGGTTTAAACTAGTTTGGCAGGGGGATGGGAACCGGAGCTATGGATCAGTGGATGGGGTAGCTGTTGAACAGGCAGATACCGAGTGCAGAGAGTCTGTGAGGAAGGTTAGACAGTTGACAGGGCAAAGTTTCAGCCAGTATGATGGGTTGAAGTGTGTCTATTTTAATGCAAGAAGTGTCAGGAATAAGGGTGATGAACTTAGAGCATGGATCAGTACTTCGAGCTACGATGTTGTGACCATTACGGACACTTGGAGATCACAGGGGCAGGAATGGATGTTGGATGTTCCGGGGTTTAGATGTTTCAAAAGGAATAGGGAGGGAGGTAAAAGAAGTGGGGGAGTTGCATTATTAATCAGGGATAGTATCACAGCTGCAGAAAGGGAGGTCATCGAGGAGGGTTTGTCTACTGAGTCATTATGGGTGGAAGTCAGAAACAGGAAAGGAGCAGTCACTTTATTGGGAGTTTTCTATAGACCCCCCAATAGCAACAGAGACACGGAGGAACAGATTGGGAGGCAGATTTTGGAAAGGTGCAGAAGTAACAGGGTTGTTGTCATGGGTGACTTCAACTTCCCTAATATTGATTGGAACCTCCTTAGTGCAAATAGTTTGGATGGAGCAGTTTTTGTCAGGTGTGTCCAGGAAGGTTTCCTGACTCAATATGTAGATAGGCCGACTAGAGGGGAGGCGATGTTGGATTTGATGCTTGGCAACGAACCAGGCCAGGTGGCAGATCTCTCGGTGGGAGAGCATTTCGATGATAGTGATCACAACTCCCTGACCTTTACTATCGTCATGGAGAGGGACAGGAGCGGACGGGATGGGAAAATATTTAATTGGGGGAGGGGGAATTACAATGCTATTAGGCAGGAACTGGGGTGCATAAATTAGGAACAGATGTTCTCAGGGAAATGCACGACAGAAATGTGGAGGTTGTTTAGGGAGCACTTGCTGCGACTGCTGGATAGGTTTGTCCCGATGAGGCAAGGAAGGGATGGTAGAGTGAAGGAACCTTGGATGACAAGAAATGTGGAACAGCTAGTCAAGAGGAAGAAGGAAGCTTACTTAAGGTTGAGGAAGCAAGGATCAGACAGGACTCTAGAGGGTTACAAGGTAGCCAGGAAGGAACTGAAGAATGGACTTAGGAGAGCTAGAAGGGGACATGAAAAAGTCTTGGCGGGTAGGATTAAGGAAAATCCCAATGCGTTCTACACTTATGTGAGGAACAAGAGGATGGCCAGAGTGAGGGTAGGGCCGATCAGGGATAGTGGAGGGAACTTGTGCCTGGAGTCGGAGGAGGTAGGGGGGTCCTAAATGAATACTTTGCTTCAGTATTCACTAGTGAGAGGGACCTGGTCGTTTGTGAGGACAGTGTGAAACAGGCTGATATGCTCAAACAGGTTGATGTTAAGAGGGAGGATGTGCTGGAAATTTTGAAAGACATGAGGACAGATAAGTCCCTGGGGCCAGACGGGATATACCCAAGGATATTACGGGAAGCGAGGGAAGAGATTGCCGCGCCTTTGGCGATGATCTTTGCGTCCTCACTGTCCACTGGAGTAGTACCAGATGATTGGAGGGTGGCAAATGTTATTCCCTTGTTCAAGAAAGGGAATAGGGATAACCCTGGGAATTACAGACCAGTCAGTCTTACGTAGGTAGTGGGCAAATTATTGGAGAGGATTCTGAGAGACAGGATTTATGATTAGTTGGAAAAGCAGAGTTTGATTAGAGACAGTCAGCATGGCTTTGTGAGGGGCAGGTCATGCCGCACAAGGCTTATTGAATTCTTTGAAGATGTGACAAAACACATTGATGAAGGAAGAGCAGTGGATGTGGTGTATATGGATTTCAGCAAGGAGTTTGATAAGGTTCCCCATGGTAGGCTCATTCAGAAAGTAAGGAGGCATGGGATACAGGGAAAGTTGGCTGTCTGGATACAGAATTGGCTGGCCCATAGAAGACAGAGGGTGGTAGTAGATGGAAAGTATTCAGCCTGGAGCTCGGTGACCAGTGGTGTTCCGCAGGGATCTGTTCTGGGACCTCTGCTCTTTGTGATTTTTATAAATGACTTGGATGAGGAAGTGGAAGTCTGGGTTAGCAAGTTTGCCGATGACACGAAGGTTGCTGGAGTTGTGGATAGTGTGGAAGGCTGTTGTAGGTTGCAACAGGACATTGACAGGATGCAGAGCTGGGCTGAGAAGTGGCAGATGGAGTTCAACCTGGAAAAGTGTGAAGTGATTCATTTTGGAAGGTCGAATTTGAATGCAGAATACAGGCGCAAAGACAGGATTCTTGGTCATGTGGAGGAACAGAGGGATCTTGGGGCCCATGTCCATAGATCGCTCAAAGTTGCCACCCAAGTTGATAGGGTTGTTAAGAAGGCGTATGGTGTGTTGGCTTTCATTAACAGGGGGATTGAGTTTAAGAGCCGCGAGGTTATGCTGCAGCTCTATAAAGCCCTGGTTAGACCACACTTGCAATATTGTGTTCAGTTCTGGTCGTCTCATTATAGGAAGGATGAGGTAGCTTTAGAGAGGGTGCAGAGGAGATTTACCAGGATGCTGCCTGGACTGGAGGGCATGTCTTACGAAGAAAGATTGAGGGAGCTGGGGCTTTTCTCATTGGAACGAAGAAGGATGAGAGGTGACTTGATAGAGGGGTACAAGATGATGAGAGGAATAGATAGAGTGGATAGCCAGAGACTTTTTCCCAGGGTGGAAAGAGCTATCACCAGGGGGCATAATTTTAAGGTGATGGAGGAAGGTTTCGGGGAGATGTCAGAGGTAGGTTCTTTACACAGAGAGTGGTGGGTGCGTGGAATGCACTGCCAGTGGTGGTAGTAGAAGCAGATACATTAGGGACATTTAAGCATCTCTTAGATAGGTACATGGATGATAGTAGAATGAAGGGTATGTAGGTAGTTTTGATCTTCGAGTAGATTAAAGGTTCGGCACAACATCGTGGTCCGAAGGGCCTGTACTGTGCTGTACTGTTCTATGTTCTATAACACAGGTGTTGGGAGGCTCAGCCTGGCTACGCAATGTTACAAGGACGCTGAGTGACACCATCGACAACGGGACAGAGAGAAAAACACACAGGAAACTAATAGACTGTGAGGAAGCAAAAGTGAGGAACGGAGAGAGAGAGACAGACAACGAAACTGAGATGGAGAAACAAGGCATTTGTATGATTGTGTTCTCCCTGTTGTGTAAAGGTATTTCCTGGTGTGTAAATATGTTTTCTGTTGTATAAAGATGTACCCTGTTGTTGTGTAAAGGTTTTCCCTGTTCTTGTTGTATTTTCTGTTCCTGACCGTCTCCTCACTGCGACCATTTGTCCTGGTTTTCTTGTGGCCAACATCACCATCTGGTGGTGGAGAGGAGACTCTGCAGGAAGGGGTTGACAAAGTGGGAGAGACTCGGCTGGTCCGTGTTTGCAGCTTGTGTTCGTGTGAGCAAAAGTGATTTGTTGCTGATTGATGTGTTCACTAGAAGGAAAAAGCTGATTGCAATCGAGCACATCTTGTTATGATGGGGAAACACTTGATATTTTGAAAGTGAACGGTTTGTGTCCCTACCAAACATAAATAGCAGAGAATGGTTTCGATCCATCGACCTCTGGGTTATGGGCCCAGCACGCTTCCGCTGCGCCACTCTGCTAACTGCTGGTTTAAATTTTAGCTGCCCGTTAGTGAAATATGTTCATTTCCCCAATGTTTTTATAAAAATAGGATTGCGGTCGGATTTCTCAAGAATCCCGGACTCAGCAACACACGTGCTGACGGACTCACCCTCACTGCACAATGACACAAGGACACAGAGTAACAGCACCGACAATGAGGCAGGCAGAGAAAGACACACAGAAAACCAGGAAGAGATTATAAGGACCCAGAAAGGAACAGACAGAGAAAGACACACAGAAAACCAGGAAGAGATTATCAGGACCCAGAAAAGGAACAGACAGAGAAAGACACACAGAAAACCAGGAAGAGATTATCAGGACTCAGAAAGGAACAGACAGAGAAAGACACAGAAAACCAGGAAGATATTATCAGGACCCAGAAAGGAACAGACAGAGAAAGGTACTGAGCAAACCAGCAAGAGACAGCGAAAGACTGATGATTTATGTAATTGTGTTCTCTGTTGTGTAAAGATGTTCCCTGTGTTCTTTTAAAGATATTTCCTGCTGTGTAATATGTTCTCTGTTGTGTAACTATATTCGCTGTTGTGTAAAGATGTTCTCTGTTATTGTGTAAAATGGTTCCCTGTTGGGTAAAGATCTTCTCAGTTGTGTAAATATGATCCGTCTTGTGTAAAAGTGTTCCCGGTTGTTTAAATATGTTCCCTGCTCTGTAATGTAGAGCTGAGTCTGCACTAATGGAATTGCTACAGTATCTTCCAGTCTGATACTGGATGAGGGCTGGAATGTGATCCAACGCACAGTCTATACAAATTAAATTGCTATTGTATCTTTTAGTTTCACAATCCGGGGGAGTTTTAAACTGAATTCTCAGTTTGTATCTCAGGTTATACTATCTTTCAGATTCTCTCAATCTGATATCGCACTTGAGATTTAGACTTAAGAAAGGATGTACTGGCATTGGAGGAGTTCAAAAGAGATTCACTCAGCTGATTCTTGGGATGAAGGGGTTGACTTATCAAGAACGGCTAAACAGGTTATTCATTCGTGTTTAGAAGAATGAGGGGTGATCTTTTTGAAACTTACAAGATTCTGAGGGGGCTTAACAGGGTGAAGAAGGGTCTCTGACCTGAAACATTAACTCTGCTTCTCTCTTCACAGATGCTGCCAGACCTGCTGAGTATTTCCAGCATTTCTTGTTTTTATTAACAGGGTAGATGTTGAGAAAATGTTTCCACTAGTGGGGGAATCTCAAACTAGGCGACATAGTTACAGAATAAGGGGACACTCATTTAAACTGAGATGCAAAGGAATTTCTTCTCTCAGAGGATAGTGAATGTCTGGAATTCTCTACCCCAGACAGTATTGGAGGCTAAATCACTGAAAGTATTTAAAGAGGATGTAAATAGATTTTTGAAATATTGTAGAGTTGAGGGCTATGAAGAGCTGGCATGAAAGAGGAGTTGAGGTCTGGGGCAGATCAGCCATGATCTTACTGAATGGCGAGGCAGGCTTGAGGGGCCGAATGGCCTACTCCTGCTCCTATTTCTTCTGTTCTTATGTTATGTTATATCTAATGTATATGTCAGGATGCACTAATGGGAATTAATACTGAAACTTATAAACTCATAATGTGTGTAAATATTGGGATGATATTTAACTTGAATCTCAGAGTACATTATTGTGGTTAATTCTGTAAGTTTGAAAAGGGAACTCTGTGCCATAATGAAAACAAGAAATGCTGGAAATACTCAGCAGGTCAGGCAACATCTGTACAGAGAGAAGCAAAGTTAACGTTTCAGGTCAGTGACCTTTCAGATGCTGCCAGACCTTTTGAAAGTCCATGTACACCACATCAACAGCATTGCCCTCATCAACCCTCTCTGTTACCTCATCAAAAAACTACAGCAGGACAGTTAAACATGATTTTCCGTTAAGAAATCCATGCTGGCTTTCTTGAATTAACCCACATTTGTCCATGGGACTATTAATTTTGTCCCAAATTATTCTTTCGAGAAGTTTTCCCACCTCCAAAATTGAACTGACTGGGGAGTGAAATGAGGTGAGTTGCTCTAACAGAGAGCCAGCACGGGTTCGACAGGCCGAATGGCCTCCTTCTGTGCTGCAGCCATTCTATGATTGCATGATGCTCGCAACAACTGTTGGTGGAGAGGCAGTGATGCAGGAATGGGTTGACAGAAAGGGGAAAGTCTGGGCTGATGTGTGTTCGGGTTTGTGAATAAAGGTGATTTGGAAGCTGTGTTCCAAATTGAAGTGTTTACTGGAAGGAAGAAGTTGATGTAAATAAAGAGTAAAACGTGTTAAGATGAAGCGTGGTGTGATTGTGGATAGCAGTAAATATAATGTTGGTGAATTATTTGTGTTAATAAACTTCCACTGCGCCCTCTGCTGCAGGCTGCTGTTTATATCCAGCTGTGTATTAGTGCTGTGTGTTAGCGAGATAAATGTTTGTTTCAACGCTGTTTATGAAGCAATAGCATTGCACTCAAACAGTCCCAGACATAGCAACACACGTACAAAAGCAAAATACTGCGGATGCTGGAAATCTGAAACATAAACAGAAAATGCTTGAAATAGTCAGCAGGTCTGGCAGCATCTGTGGAGAGAGAACAAAGTTAATGTGAACTAACGAAACAGACATGAACTGTTAACTGTTTCTCTCTGCACAGATGCTGCCAGACCTACTGAGCATTTCCAGCATTTTCTGTTTTTATTACAGCAACACAGGTGTTGGGAGGCTCAGCCTGGCTACACAATGTTACAAGGACGCTGAGTAACACCATCGACAATGGGACAGAGAGAAAAACACATAGAAAACGAAGAATAGACTGTGAGGAAGCAAAAGTGAGGGACAGAGAGAGAGACAACGAGACTGAGATGGAGAAACAAGGCATTTGTATGATTGTATTCTCCCTGTTGTCTAAAGGTATTTCGTGGTGTGTAAATATGTTTTCTGTTGTGTAAAGATGTACCCTGTTGTTGTGTAAAGGTTTTCCCTGTTATTGTTTTATTTTCTGTTACTGACCGTCTCCTCACTGTGACCATTTGTCCTGGTTTTATTGTGGCCAACATCACCATCTGGTGGTGGAAAGGAGGCTCTGCAGGAAGGGGTTGACAAAGTGGGAGAGACTCGGCTGGTCCGTGTTTGCAGCTTGTGTTCGTGTGAGCAAAAGTGATTTGTTACTGATTGATGTGTTCACGAGAAGGAAGAAGCTGATTACAATCGAGTGCCTTCGGAAGCATCTTGTTATTATGGGTAAATACTTGATGTTTTGAAAGTGAACTGTTCGTGTTATTTCCCCAATGTTTTTATAAAAATAGGATTGCAGTCGGATTTCTCAAGAATCCCGGACTCAGCAACACACGTGCTGACGGACTCACCCTCACTGCGCAATGACACAAGGACACGGAGTAACAGCACTGACAATGAGGCAGGCAGAGAAAGACACACAGAAAACCAGGAAGATATTATCAGGACTCAGAAAGGAACAGACAGAGAAAGGTACTGAGCAAACCAGCAAGAGACAGCGAGAGACTGATGAACACCACTTGGAAGGAGCACTGAGGGTGGCAAGGGCACAGAATGTAGTCTGGCTGGGGGATTTCAATGTCCATCACCATGAGTGGCTCGGTAGCACCGCTACTGACCATGCTGGCCAAGTCCCAATGGACACAGCTGCTCGATTGGGTCTGCAGTAGGTGGTGAGGGAACTAACAAGAGGGAAATACATACTTGACCTCATCCTCACCAATCTGCCTGCCGCAGATGCATCAGTCCATGACAGTATTGGTAGGAGTGACCACTGCACAGTCCTTGTGGAGATGATGTCCCGTCTTCACATTGAGGATACCCTCTATCGTGTTGTGTGCCACTACCACTGTGCTAAATGGGATAGATTTTGAACAGAACTAGCAATGTATAACTGGGCATCCATGAGGTGCTGTGGACCATTAGCAGCAGCAGAATTGCAGTCAACCATATTCTATAACCTCATGGCCCGGCATATTCCCCCACTCTAACATTACCAACAAGCTGGGGATCAACCCTAATTCAATGAAGAGTGCAGGAGGGCATGCCAGGAGCAGCACCAGGCATACCTTGAAATGAGGCGTCAGCCTGATGAAGCTACAGCCCAGGACTACTTTCATGCCAAACAGCAGAAGCAGCATGTAATAGACAGGGCTAAGTGATCCCACAACCAACGGATCAGATCTACACCCTGACACATCCAATGATGAATGGTGGTGGACAATTAAACAACCAACAGGAGGAGGTGGCTCCACAAATATCCCCAACCTCAATGATGGGGGAGCCCAGCACATCAGTGCAAAAGACAAGGATGGAGAATTTGCGACAATCTTCAACCAGAAGTGCCGGGTTGATGATCCATCTCGGCCTCCTTCTCAAGTCCCCAGCATCACAGACGCCAGTCTTCAGCTAATTCGATTCACTCAACGTGATATCAAGAAACGACTGAAGGCTCTGGATACAGCAAAGGCTACGGGCCCTGACAATATTCCAGCAATAGTACTGAAGACCTGTGCTCCAGAACTTGCCGCGCCCCTAGCCAAGCTGTTCCAGTACAGGTACAATACTGGCATCTACCCGGCAATGTGGAAAATTGCCCAGGTATGTCCTGTACACAAAAAGCAGGACAATTCCAACCCAGCCAATTACTGCCTCATCAGTCTACTCTCAATCATCAGTATAGTGATGGAAGATGTCATCGACGGGGCACTTGCTTTGCAATAACCTGATCAGTGACGCTCAGTTGGGTTCCGCCAGGGCCATTCAGCTCCTGACCTCATTACAGCCTTGGTTCGAACAAGGACAAAAGAGCTGAACTCAAGAGGTGAGGTGAGAGTGTCTGCCCTTGACATCAAGGTAGCAGTTGACTGAGTATGGCATCAAGGAGCCAGAGCAAAACTGGAGTCAATGGGAATCAAGAGGAAAACTCTCCACTGGTTGGAATCGTACCGAGCACAAAGGAAAATGGTTGTGATTGTTGGAGGTCAATCATCTCAGCTCCAGGACATTACTGCTGGAGTTCCTCAGGGTAGTATCCTCGGCCCAACCTTCTTCACTCCTTCATCAGTGACCTTCCTTCAATCATAAGGTCAGAAGTGGGGATGTTCACTGATGATTGCAAAATTTAGCACCATTCGCGACTCCTCAGATACTGAAGAGGTCCATGTAGAAATGCAGCAAGACCTGGACAATATCCAGGCTTGGGCTGATAAGTGGCAAGTAACATTTGCGCCACACAAGTGCCAGGCAATGACCATCTCGAACAAGAGAGAATCTAACGATCTCCCATTGACATTCAACGGCATTACGATCGCTGAATCCCCCACTATCAACTTCCTGGGGGTTCCCATTGACCAGAAACTGAACTGGAGTAGCCTTATAAATAGTGTGACTACATGAGCTGGTCAGAGGGTAGGAAGCATGCGGTGAGTAACTCACCTCCTGACTCCCCAAGCCTGTCCACCATTTACAAGGCACAAGTCTGGAGTGTGATGGAATGCTATCCACTTGCCTGGATGGGTGCAGCTCCAACAACATTCAAGAAGCTCGACACCATCCAGGACAAAGCAACATGCTTGATTGGCACCCCGTCCACAACATTCACTCCCTCCACCACTGACGTACAGTGGCAGCAGTGTGTACCATCTACAAGATGCACTGCAACAATGCACCAAGGCTACTCAGGCAGCACCTTCCAAACCTGCATCCTCTGCTGCCTAGAAGGACAAGGGCAGCAGATGCATGGGAACACCACCACCTGAAAGTTCTCCTCCAAGCTACACATCATCCTGGCTTGGAACTATATCGCCATTCCTTCACTGTCGCTGGGTAAAAATCCTGGAACTCCCTTCCTAATAGCACTGTGGGTGTACCTACCCCACATGGACTGCAGTGGTTCAAGAAGGAAGCTCACCACCACCTTCTCATGGGCAATTAGGGATGGACTATAAATGCTGGCCTGGCTGGCGACGTCCACATCCCATGAAACAAATAATTAAATACAATAACAGCTCATCTCAATTCCTAGTATTTCTAAATCCCACCAGTCCAACATAAGCTGAACAATTATTGCATGTTGTGATTGACGGTCTGGTCTGTAAACTGCACTGTATCACAGATTGCTGACATTTGCTAACTGGAAGTGAGAACTGCAAAATCGGGACAGTAGTTCACACAGTCTGTCAGTGTGAAAGAATCAGGCAATGTGAAGTAATAGAATTTGTCTGTAAATGTTACACTCATATTGCTTTATATTTTTATATTGAAAATAAAAGTAATCATTTCGTGAAAATAGTGACATGTTGTCCAAACTTTGGTAGCCAGTTGTTTTCGTCTTGCACTCAGCAGGGCAATCCGCAAGAATACCAATTTAAGGGAAAACAACAACTTTCTTCTGTATGAGAAGAGAGTGCTGATTGGTTGGCAAGTGAACTCTGATTGGTAGAGGCATTGCCATTCAGAATGCACCAGTTTATGGTAACTGACAGATAACTGCCCAGCTTTGTTTGTAATTTAAACCAGGCAGCTTGACTCTGATTGGTCAAGGCATTGCCCTGTGGAATGAGCCAGTGAATGGCTGTCACTTATTTTGTTCAGCTGAAACTGGCACAACATGTGTGCATGTTCTTTCTGTCTGCAAAGAACAGGGCCCTGTGTATTAATACATGTAGTTTACAGTACACACCAATGCACCACACTGCGAGCCCTACTGACAGTCTTAAATCGGTTGTCAACGTAATTCTTAGCACACTGAGAATTATTTAGCAAATGTTGTCCGATTGTGGAATCACATCTCATGTTGGATACTGTGTTTTGAGTTTTGCAAGCACGGGTTGGTTGGGTAGGGCCCATTGCGAACAGCGGAAGGGACATGTTATTTGATACAATCCGCCAGTTTTGGGATGTACGGTCTAGAAACCTAGCATCACACTGGTATTAAAATTCATATACCACGTTACTTATTTGTGTGATAGGCAGGACGTCTCTTTTGCTTGACAGCAGCATCCTGTTAGTGGTGAACACCACACTTGTTGCTCCTGCATAGTAACAGCAGGAAACAGCTCGCTTCACCTGTTACTCAAATACTGGGGATATATTACCCTTCCAGGGTAATTTGAGGGAGACTGGTCACTTTTCAGGGCTCAAAACGACGGCCTTCAGCCCGTTTATAAGTTTGTGTGATATACAGTGAGAAATGATCTGATCAGTGTAGCCATTGTAATGCAGGATGTCTTTGATTCGCCCTATTTCAGCATCAAGCTTGCATGGTGAGCAAATGGCTCAGCCCTATTTATGAGATTGTCGATAAGACCAATCTTATAGCGCGTGGAACTGTAAGAATCCCAACGCGTGTAATGACCAGTGAAGGTAGGTTTGCGGTAGACCGTTGTAGAAAACCACTTAGCAGATTTCTCAACTAGTACATCAAGGAAAGGGAACTCATTTGACTGCTCCATTCCAAAGGTGAATTTGAGTGTAGGATGGAGCCCATGAAGACGTGCAAGGAAATTATTTCATGCAGCTGCGGATTCAAATATAGCAAACGTATCATCTACATATTGGAAATAGTCAAGAGGTAGGCGGTTAGGTGTCATTCCCTTAAAAACAGGCTTGTCATGGAATCCAACAAAGATGTTTGTGAGAGCTGGGCCTAGAGGGGATCCCATGGCAACACCAGCGATACATGGTGTCAATAAAACTGAACTCAACTGTGCAAGTTGCCGAGTTCATAAGTTCAATGAATACGGATTCACACAATGGTGACGGGTCTAGATCGCCATGATATAGCACTGCAGTGCAAATATCTATGGCTTCCTGAAGTGGTACATTGGTGAATAGGCTAGCAATGTCAAATGAACACATGGACACGGCATTGCTATCGATATGCAAGTCCTGTATGGTCTTCACAAATGTGAAGGAATCCTTCACCGTGTATGTGGAGAACTTGCTCAAAAACTGGTTGTAACAATTTGCCCAATCATTTGGCAAATTCATTTCAGGATACTATTTACATTACTTCAAATAAAGAAAACACAACGACACAAAGAATTGAGCACAACGCTGAAAGTTTCACAGCAAATCGACAAATGGGAAATGGATGAAATACAGAAAGAAAAAGTCTAAAATACTGAAAACACTCAGCCAGTCCGGAAACAACTGTGGAGAAGAGAAGCTCGGGTTAGTGGTCCAGTTCTGTGACCCTTCTATAGACCTGAAACATTGCTCCTACCTTCCTCTCTCCACAGATACTGCTGGAACTGCTGAGTGTTTCCAGAATCTTCTGTTATTATTCAGGTTTCCAGTGTGTGCAGTATTTCTCTTTTTGAAAATTAAATATTCCCTGAGAGAATGGAACTTTACATAAAAAATAGGAGTAGGCCATTCGGCCCATCGAAATAGCTCTGCCATTCAATAAGATCACAGCTGATCTCCTACATCAACTCCATCTTACCACATGAGCACAGATCCCTTGATTCCCTTCGTATCCAAAAACCTATCGATCTCTCTCTTGGATATACCCAATGATTGAGCATCCACATCTCTAGAGTCACAGAGAGATACAGCACTGAAAAAGGCCCTTCGGCCCACCGAGTCTGTGCCGACCAACAACCACCCATTTATACTAATCCTCCATTCATCCCATATTCCCTACCACATTCCCACCATTCTCCTACGACCTATCTCCACTAGGGGCAATTTACAATGGTCAATTTACCTATCAACCTGCAAGTCTTTGGCTGTGGGAGGAAACTGGAGCACCCGGCGGAAACCCACGCGGTCACAGAGAAAACTTGCAAACTCCGCACAGGCAATACCCTGGACGGAACCGAGGTCACTGGAGCTGTGAGGCTGCGGTGCTAACCACTGCGCGTAGAGAATTCCAAAGATTCACAATACTTTGAGTGAAAAAAAATTCTCCTCTTCTCAGTCCTAAATGATGGAGCCATTTATACTGAGACTGTGATTCCTAGTTCTAGATTCCCCAGCCAGAGGAAACATCCTCCCAGCATTTACCCTGTTAAATCCCTTAAGATTTTTAGGTGCCAGTAAGATTACCTCTCACTCTTCTAAATTCTGAGGAATATCGGCCTCGTCTACTCAATCTCTTCTCATAGGACAATCCCCTCATCCCAGGAAGCAATCGAGTGACACTTTGATACACTTCCTTTAAGGCAAGTATATCCTTCCTTAGATAAGGGGAACCAAAACTGTACACACTGCTCCAGGTGTGATCTCACCAAGGCTCTGCCTAATTGTAGTCAAACTTCTTTCTTCTTATAAAAACTCTTCACAATGTTGAACACAACTATTAACTGCCCCATTAACATCTCTGCTCTAAGAAGAAGGACCCCAGCTTCACACACCCCAGACCCCTATTCTTTCCACATTAGCTGAATTCCTGCATCTCTGATACATTCTAGTAAATCTCCTCTGCACCCTCTCTAAGGCCTTGCCATTCCTGCTAAAGTGTGGAGCATGGAATTAGACACAATGCTCTAGCTGAGGCCTATAACCAGTGAGATTTAGAAAGGTTCAGCCTCAATTCCTTGTCTGTGTCCCGTACTCCCATTTCTGGTTTCTGACTCAATGTCGGCTCTGAGCTGTTGAAACTGCCTGAAGAAACATTTCCACCCAACAAAGCGCTCGGAATGTGAGAAGGGACAAAGTGAGTGACCAAGTACATCAACTCCAAGTAAAACTCCACCGTGTAGTGAAAACACTCGAAACACAACGGCTCTTTTAAGAGCCACCCACAATCTCTCTGAAAAAGCTGCACCAACATCTCTCTAGAATTGGTTTATTTCATTGGTTTTAATGCTCAGTAACTCTCTGGAACTTTCTCACTGTCTTTGTGTTTTCTGTTTCAATCTGGTATGGAGATTCTGGGAAGATGAGTTTCACTGCCTGGGAGGATCTTTGTGGTTTTCCTGCAGAAACACAAAACAAAGTCTCTTTTCAGAGTCACCCACCGCCTCATAGGGACAGCAGTGACATGGGAACGGGAGCTGGGGTGTGTTTTATGCCGGAAATATCAGTTAATGATTTATGTTGTGCTCTCGTTATAGTCCAATCTCTGAATTGAGCCTTTCCACCGCACCAGGGTTATGGGGAGAGTTTTCATCGTTTCTTTTCTAAACGTACAGACGATGTTATAAAGTTGCTGATTTACCCAGATGGTGGATTCTCCCCTCACAGTGAAAAGTAACATCACACCTTCACATCTGCCCATTGTTTTATAATTGAATAATTAGCAAAATGGAATTATTTGTGATGTTATTTCCCCCGAGACGGTGTTTCCTGCAGTGAAACTGATCAGTTTCAGCTCAGTCATTCAGGGACCTGGAATTCCTGCAGTTTGAGCCCGCTGTAACCCCAGCCCACTTCTGATTGGTCACCCTCTTCTCATAAAGTCAGTGACAGCACATGAGGAGGCCATTCGCCCTATCAAGTCCATGTCGGGTTTCCAATCTGTTCAGTCCCCGACTTGATCCCCAAAGCCCTGCATAATCCCTTTGGGTCAAAATGACCGTGGCAGGACTCGAACCTGCAATCTTCTGATAACATCATAGAATACACCGAAGTCAGACGCCTTATCCATTAGGCCACACAGCCATTAGTTCTCAGGAATGATTCAATCAGAGAACCTCGAAGCACAAAATACAAAAAATCATTGGTTGAACCTGTCAACCTGGCAGAATATTTGAATTTGTGAAAGCCGCCAATTTCACTTTGGAAAAGAAGTGATCGACTGGAAAAGTACATAAAAATCTATTTTCCCGTAGCGGTTTAAATAAACTTTTAAAACACAATTTTGCTTTTACCGACTCAAATTTCTGGTGCTATTTTATGAACAGCTTTATCTTGCCAATTTTTGTCAACTTCTCATCCGTAACTGACAGTAAAAGACTCCGTTCAGCAATCTTTCACACGACAAATAACTCAAACTTGGTGTGGAAGTAATAAATTACAGACTATTGGTAATTCCCCTTCACACAGGCTTCAGGGGGACAGTGAGAAGCCACTGAAATAGTTGCTTCATCCTTTTAAAAGGTTCCCATTCTGTCCTGTTACTGACATGTTGGAATCAGATTTGTATTTAACAAGTTATTTCTGTGAAAACAAAATCCTCAACAGACCAGCTGGGAATCTGGGAATCACTGAAGTAAAATAAAAGGCTTTTGATTGAGAAGACGGGACCTTCTCACCAGCAGCCGGGTTACATTCCCCTCACATCCTTATTCAGTGAGCAGCTCTTTCCCTCGAGAAATAGACAGCAGCAGTTGGAAGTTCAGTAAAAGGATCGGTTCATTGAGACAAGTTTCTGACTGACAGGTGGTGCTGAATATTAATACAAGAAGGTCCTGGAATGGGAAACAAGTGTCCAGAGTGGGGTCTGAAATCAGGACAGGGAAATGTCCAGCACTGACACAGATCATTTCATTATTACATTGATATCTGACTGTCAAAAAGGAGAAGCGAGTTAAACACATGATGGTGAAAGGAATGGAAGATGACGCTGGTTGTTCTAGATGAAGAGGGATAGACAGAGGTGTGGGTAGAGCAGACTTCAGACAGTAATCAGCCCTTTCAGATACTGTGGGTGGATCTGAAAAGAGCCTTTGGGATAGGGAAAAAAGCTCTTTGTTTAAAAACCCTCAAATAGCTACCTTGTAATTGGTCAGGTTACTAATGTTTTAGTTAGTGTAATTTATGAATAATTACTTATTAGAAAGTGCTGTTTGGACAGAGTGTAAAGCTGTGAGTTGATGTGTGAGGGACTTCACTGACTAGGGGAAGGAGGTGCTCTTTGGTCTCTTCTCTTCTGCCTTTTCAGCCTCCATGATACAGGGGAAGAAGCTGATCGGTGAGTAACTGGTAAATTATTCTACTTATTACACGAGCAATAATGAGTTTGTAAAGCTAAGTAATGGCAGGGCAGCTCGAAAAGTAAAAGTTCGAAATTGGGGGAAGGCAAATTTTACAAAACTGAGAGGTGATTTGGTGGATGTGGACTGGATACAACTACTTGAAGGAAACCCAAAGATGTTTTATCAGTCCATTAAGAGCGAGAGGATAACTAAGGAAAGGGTATGGCCTATCAGAGATGTACAAGGGAACTTCTGTGTGGATCCAGAAGATGTGGGCGGGGTTCTTAATGAGTTTTTTGTCTCTGCCTTCACAAAGGAGAGGGATGATGCAGACATTGTAGTAAAAGAAGAGGAGTGTGAAATATTAGATACGATAAGCATAATGAGAGTGGAAGTACTAGAGAGTCTGACATCCTTGAAAATGAATAAATCACCAGGGCCAGATGGTTTGCATCTGAGGTTGTTAAAGGAAGCCAGGGAGTAAATAGTGGATGCGCTGAGGATCATCTTCAAATCCTCACTGGATATGGGGGAGGTGCCGGAGGATTGGAGGTCTGCGAACGTTGTACTATTATTTTAAAAGGATGTGGTAAGTCTGACCTCAGTGGTGGGTAAATTATTCGAATCAATTCTGAGGGACAGGATAAACTACCACTTGGAAAGACATGGATTAATCAGGGATAGTCAGCATGGATTTGTTAAGGGAAGGTCATGTCTCACTAACTTGATCGAGTTTTTTGAGGAAGTAACAAGGAGCATTGATGAGGATAGTGCGGTGGATGTGGTTTACATGGATTTTAGTAAGGCATTTGATAAGGTCCCACATGGCAGTCTGGTCAATAAAATGAAAGCCCATGGGATACAGGGGAATGTGGCAGGTTGGATCCAAAATTGACTCAGTGGCAGGAAACAAAGGATAGTAGTCAACGGATGTTTTTGCAAATGGAAAGCGGTTTTCAGTGGCGTTCCACAGGGTTCAGTGTTGGGTCCCTTGCTGTTTGTGGTGTATATTACCACACGGGCAGCACAGTGGCGCAGCGGTTAGCACCGCAGCCTCACAGCTCCAGTGACCCGGGTTCAATTCTGGGTACTGCCTGTGTGGGTTTCCTCTGGGTGCTCCAGTTTCCTCTCACATGCCAAAGACTTGCTGGTTGATAGGTTAATTGGCCATTATAAATTGTCCCTAGGTAGGTGGTAGGGAAATATAGGGACAGGTGGGGATGTGGTAGGAATATGGAATTAGTGTAGGATTAGTATAACATGGATGGTTGATGGTCGGCACAAACTCGGTGGGCCGAAGGGCCTGTTTCAGTGCTGTATCTCTGAAAAAAAAAAATTAATTATTTGGAATTAAATGTGGGAGCTATGATTGGGAAATTGGCCGTGTAATTGATGGTGAGGAGGATAGCTGTGGACTTAAGAATGATATGAATGGATTAATTGAGTGGGCGGAAAAGTGGCAAATGGAATTCAATCTGGAGAAGTGTGAGGTAATGCATTTGGGGAGGGCAAACAAAGCAAGGGAATACACAATAAACGGGAAGATATTGAGATGGGGAGAAGAAGTGAGAGACTTTGGAGTGCATGTCCACAAGTCCCTGAAAGTGACAGGATAGGTAGATAGAGTGGTGAAGAAGGCATATGGAATGCTTTCCTTTCTTGGTTGACAAAAGCAGGGATGTAACGCGAGAACTGTTTAAAACGGTGGTTTGGCCACAGCTGGAGTATTGCGTACAGTTCTGGTCATCACATTACAGAAAGGACATAATTGTTGTGTAGAGAGTACAGAGGAGATTTACAAGAATGATACTGTGGGTGGCTCTGAAAAGAACCTTTGGGTATTTGATAAAATCCTGGCAGATTGCCTTGGTTTTGGTGCCCGGAGCGCTGGTTTTCTTGGGCAGCAGCATGGCCTAGATATTAGGCAGCACCCAGCCCTGAGTGATGGTCACCCCTCCCAGCAGCTTGGTGAGCTCCTCGTCATTCTGGACAGCCAGCTGTAGGTCTCTGAGGATGTTGCGGGTCTTCCTGTTGTCCTGGGCCGCGTTACTGGCCAACTCGAGGATTTCAGCGGTCAGATACTCGAGCACAGCAGCCAGATAGACCGGGGCTCCGGCACCCACACGCTCAGCATAGTTGCCCTTTCTCAGGAGCCTGTGAACACGGCCCACCGGGAACTGCAGTCCAGCCCGGGAGGAGCGAGACTTGGCCTTGGACCGCGCTTTCCCGCCGGTCTTTCCTCTTCCAGACTTTTCTTTTCCAAAAATATACTTGAGGACATTCCGTGCAGACCACTGCCTGATGGATTGGTGGTCAAAGGTGTTTTTCCACACAAACATTTCCACGAACGCACAGTCCAACTGGATGGAGCGTTCCGTGGCAATGTCACCAGATCCATCCTTCGCAACACCGGGGTCAGATAGAACCTCAGCACGTAGTGACACTTGGTGTTTGCATACTGGGGCTCTACGCACAGCTTGATGCAGCCACATACTAAGGCGGCCATCAGGTTGAGGGCGATGTTGAGTACATTTTTTCGCCTTTATCCAGAGGTTTGAACATCGTGTCCCTCTGGACCCTGTCCATTTTGCGTCTTCAGATAAAGCGGGAAATGGCTCGGGTGATCGCCACAGCACAGGAGTGGGGTATGGGCCAGACCTGTGCCACTTACAGCAACAACGTGAGCACCTTGCACCTGATGACCAGATTCTTACCCATAATAGAGAGAGATCGTTGCTCCCACTTGCTCAGTTTATGTTGTACCCTGGCTACTCGCTCCTCCCAGGTTTTGGTGCACGTCCCGGCCCTTACAAACCATATCCCCAGCACCTTCAGGTAGTCTGACCTGACGGTGAAGGGGACAAAGGATCGGTCAGCCCAGTTTCCAAGGAACATGGCCTCGCTCTTGCCATGGTTATCATTGGCTCCCGAATCCAGTTCGAACTGGTCGCAGATGCTCATCAGTCTGCGAATGGACAGCGGATCCGATCAGAATACAGCAACATCATCCATGTGCAGGGAGGCTTTGACCTGAGTGACTCCACTGCCTGGGATTGTCACCCCTCTTATGCCCGCATCCTTCCAAATAGACTCAGCAAAGGGTTCGATACAGCAAACACACAAGGCAGGGGAAAGAGGACAGCCCTGTCTGACTCCAGATTTGATTGGAAACTTTCTGATTCCCACCCAATTTTTTGGACTGTACGACTGATGTTTGTGTAGAGCAGTTTGATCCAATTGCAGATTCCCTCCCCAAACCCCATTTTGGAGAGCATATCCATCATGTATATGTGCGATATCCTGTCAAAAGCCTTCTCCTGGTCCAGGCTGATGAGGCAGGTGTCCACCCTCCTGACCCGTACATAGGCGATCGTATCCCTGAGTAGCACAACACTATCAAAGATCTTCCTGCTGGGTACAGTACAGGTCTGGTCAGGGTGAATCACCAACTCCAGAGCAGTCTTGACTCGACTGGCGATGACTTTGGACAGAATTTTGTAGTCTACATTAAGCAGTGAGATGGGCCGCCAATTTCTGATTTCTGCCCTCTCCCCCTTCTACTTGTAGATGAGGGTGATGATGCCTTTCCTCATGGATTCTGACATGCTGCCGGCCAGGAGCGTACTCTCGTACACTTCCAGCAGGTCTGGGCTGACCCAGTCCCACAGGGCCGAATACAACTCAACTGGTAAGCCGTCGCTTCCGGGAGTTTTCTTCGTCTCAAAAGACTTGATGGCCTTTGTCAGCTTGTCCAGAGTTAGCGGTTTGTCCAGATTCTCCTGCATGCTGTCATCTAAGACCTCTGTGATAGATGACAGGAAGGACTGGGAGGCCATGCTGTCCATAGACTTCACGTCTTGCAGCCCAGCATTCAAGGATTTGCTAATCCTTAGTATGTCGGAGTGTGAAGTTGTGACCGAGCCATCATCTTCCTTCAGGCTGCTGATCACAGAGCTCTCTCTGTGTACCTTTTGGAAGAAGAAACGCAAGCACGTCTCATCCTGCTCAATGGAGCAGACTCTGGACCGGAAGATGATCTTGGAGGCCTCCGTGGCAAAGAGCGAGGCCTGCTGGCTCTTCACCTCTTGGAGCACCTCCTTGACCTCGACACCCATCGACTGCAGCCGGAGCAGATTTTGCATTCTTTTCTGGAGTGCGGACATTTCCCTCTGTCTCTCTCACCCTCTGAACACCTTTGGAGATAAAGAACCTCTTGATGTTCTCCTTGATCGCTTCCCACCAGTGCACCAGATACTCAAAGAGGGTCTCACTGTTCTCCAACTTTTTCAATCTCTTTTGAGTTCCACAATGTTCTCTGGGGTTAGCAGTGTAGCATTGAGCTTCCATGTCCCCCTGCTAACCCGCTGGTCATCCTGTAAGTGACAGTCAACCAGTAAGAGGCAGTGGTCGGAGAAGAACACCGGCTTGACGTCGGTGGATCTGACCGTGAAAGCAGGGGACACATACAGGAAGTCAATCCTGGAACGGGCAGAACCGTCCGATCTTGACCAGGTGTATCTACGCTGCGCTCCGTCTGCAGGTTTGCTGAAGACATTGTGCAGTTTGGCATTTTTTAAGAATCTGTGCGGAGCGTCCAGTTTTCTGTCGTTACTGCCAGATTGTCCAGCTGCATCAATGATGCAGTTGAAGTCACCTCCAAGAATGACCGGCCTGGATGTCGCCAGCAGCAGTGTGAGTTGCTGGAGGATGGTCAGCCACTCACTGTATTGGACCGGGGCATATACGTTGCTTAACTGGAGCGGAGCATTGTTGTACATTACATCTGCTACGAGAAGGCGACCGCCCACCAGCATCTTAACTTCAGAGATGGTTAAGTTGCCTCCCCACAGCAGAATCCCCAGGCCGGAGGAACAGGAATCATTTCCCCTGGACCAGACCGATGGCCCGTGAGACAATTGCCTGTAAGTGCTGCGGTGCAGGATTCCACACTCCTGACAAAACAGTACGCCGGCTTTGACCTTTGCGAAGTCATCCAAGGTTGAAACACATCACGTGGTGGATTTAACACAATGCATGTTAATCGAAGCATTCTTTATATCCACTATAAAGTTGGGTGTTGCTTACCACACCAGGTGTCCTTGCTAGTCCCAGTCCTTGAGTATGTTCCTGCATACCCATCGTGTCCGCAAGCTGTTTCACATTCGTTGAGCCCAGAAACCCCTCATGGTTATTCATGAGGGTTTTGTTCCACTGGGGTGACATCGGCAGGTGGGGGACGGGTCTTGTAGGCAGCAAGGCTGGGGTTGTCCTCTGCTGTTGGTGACTTTCCCCTCGGTCCCTCCTCGAAGACAT
This sequence comes from Heterodontus francisci, assembly GCF_036365525.1. Lineage (NCBI taxonomy): Eukaryota > Metazoa > Chordata > Chondrichthyes > Heterodontiformes > Heterodontidae > Heterodontus > Heterodontus francisci. The sequence goes on from NC_090405.1 coordinate 22,432,151, forward strand.
CACTGTTCCTGACTTCCTGGAGCTGGAGCTGGAATGCGCAGGACACTTCGCTGCTCTCGGTCTCCCGGAGCTGGGGTGCACTGAGCATCTCCTTTGGTTCCATGCTTTTGGTTTGGGGTGCGCTGGGCGTGTCACAGCTTCCACTGCCCCGGAGCTGGGGGGCTTTATCTTCCAGCTCCTTTGAGTTCTGCTGCTTCTTTTGGAGGTGCCATCGTTCCGGCCCTTCCTCGTGCAGTGAGGAGGAGCTGCTGTAGTCTGTCTCAGACGGTAGCCTCCTCTTGCCATTGGTTTGGGTGGTGACCTGTTCTTTTTTTGGAGCTTTTTTCTTTGTGTTCTTCCTTTGTACCACCTGCCACTGACCTGTTTGTCCATCTGCTGCCTCCTCCTCCATTAATTCTGTCTGTAGAGGAGGAGCTCCAGGCACGGAGTAGGTGTTGGGTCACTGGTTGCAGCTGCCTCCCCTTTCTTCTCTTTCTCAGATAGACTTTCATCGCTGTGGGGAGGATTGCTTGTTTTCCTCCCAGCACCAGACGTGTTCATCGTTCCTTAACCCAGCCTTTCCTTGGTCCTTGCTGCCTGAGCATAACTGAGGCAGCGTTTGGGCAGGTTTTGTAGAGGTGGCCTGCCCCACCTCACAGGTTGCAGCACTTACTCTGTTTACAGTCCTTGGTGTGATGGCCTTCCTTCTTGCAGTTCTTGCAGACGACTGTGCTGCAGTTAGCTGCCACAAGACCAGATTTGCCGCAGGTACGACAAACTCTGGGCTGCTCCGCATCGACCATGAAGCCTCGACTTCCCCCGAAAGCGAAGCTGGAGGGAGGATGGATGATGGCTCCGTTGGCATTGACCTTCAAGGTCACCTTGACCTGACGCTAGCTGGTCCAATTCCCAAATGGGTCCTTGACATCAGTGCTGCTGCCGGCCACCTCGACATACCTGGTGAGGAAGGTGAGTACATCCACGACAGGAACATGGGGGTTGTAGAGGTGGCTTCTCACCACACGGTCACGTTGCGATGGCAGTGTGAAGAGCGGCTCCATTGTGAGGATCGACAGCGGCGCCTGGTTTCCCTTCTCCTTGAACACCTTCAGGAACTTGATGCATCCGCCATGTTCTTGGACGTCACGTCAAAATATCCACTGCTGGGGAAGTCCTGCAGGCAGAAGATGTTCGCAGCTTGGAATCCACAGAAATTAATAAGGATTTTCTTAATGAAGAAGGTACGATCAACCGGTGCATCTCCATCATTATCCTTCACTGCCACCCGAACGGTGTTACACACTCCCTGGCCTGAAGTTACAGAATTGGTTACAGCCATTTTACTCAAAAACTTACCTGAGACAGGATCATGGTCTCTCCCCTGCTCCTCTTCCAGACATTTCCACAATCTCACAAATACTTTCACAAAGAGTGAAGAATTCCTCCCGCACTTCCCTGCTTTACCTTCTGGAGGAATGCAGTCCGGCTACTTCTGATTGGTTACTGTCTGCTGAATCTCATTGGCTGGTTCATGTCACCAATCAGGTAGCTGCTATTTCGCCGATCATCAAAGGGCAATGAGAAAATGGGGTGGAGATTGACAGTGGCAAATTGTCAGAGCTGAAACCCATTCACAAATTTGAAAAGCCCGCCAAAATATTTGTGAAACAAGGAACAGCTGAAATATAATAAATAATATCGTCTGAAGAGTAAAATGTATTTCACTCTCTCCTGATATTGTGTTTCTCCTCATTGTCCGTCACAGATACCAGACTTACTTTCCTTCCAGGAGCGGAGCGGAGAGGAGTGGACCTGTGGGGAGAGCGCCGATAGCAGAACCAATAAATTGAGCCCAAGGATCGCGGACCAGTCACTCACCTTCCGGGAGAGGACTGGACCTGTGGGGAAAACACCGAGAGTGGAGCCGATAAATTGAGCCCGAGGATCGTGGCCCAGTCACTCACCCTCCGGGAGAGGAGCAGACCTGTGGGGAGAACACCGACAGTGGAGCCAATACATTGAGCCTGAGGATCGCGGCCCAGTCACTCACCTTCCGGGAGAGGAGCGGACCTGTGGGGAGAACACCGAGAGTGGAGCCGATAAATTGAGCCCGAGGATTGCGGCCCAGTCACTCACCTTCCGGGAGAGGAGCGGACCTGTGGGGAGAACACCGAGAGTGGAGCCGATAAATTGAGCCTGAGGATCGCGGCCCAGTCACTCACCTTCCGGGAGAGGAGCGGAGAGCAGTCCAGGCACGCCGGAGTTTGAAAACAAAGTGAGCAGTGATGTCACAGGAAGGCTGCAAGGTGATTGGTTGGTGAGTATCTGCTGTTAGGGAGTTACTCTAAATAGCTGGGTAAGTAACTAAAAGTAAAGGGAAAGGTCTACAGTTTTTTCAATAAAGGAGGTCGTGTTTTTTGGGGGAGAATCAAGGTCCCTAGTGTAAATAATTTAATTTTTGGGTAATTTAAGGGGATAAATTAAGGGTAAGTCATGGCAGGGCAGCTCAGCAATGTGGAGTGATCCTCCTGTGCAATGTGGGAAGTCAGGGAGACTTCAAGTATCCAGGGCGAACACGTGTGCAGGATGTGTCTCCAGCTGCAGCTACTCGAAATCCACGTTTCGGATCTGGAGCGGCGGCTGGTGATACTGTGGAGCATCTGCGAGGCTGAGATCATCATGGATAGCACGTATAGGGAGGTGGTCACACCGCAGGTAAAGACTGCTCAGGTAGAAAGGGAATGGGTCACCACCAGGCAGAGTAGAAGAACTAGGCAGGTAGTGAAGGAGTCCCCTGGATCCATCTCCCTTTCTAACAGATTTTCCACTTTGAATACTGTTGGGGGAGATAGCTTCTCAGGGGAATGCAGCAAGAACCAAGTCTGTGGCACCACAGGTGGATCAGCTGCACAGGAGGGGCGGAAAAGGAGTAGAAGAGCTATAGTGATAGGGGATTCTATCGTAAGAGGTACAGATAGGCATTTCTGTGGCTGCAAACGTGACTCCAGGATGATATGTTGCCTCCCTGGTGCTAGGGTCAAGGATGTCACAAAGAGTGGCTGCAGGACAAGGGGGAGGGTGAACAGTCAGAGGTCATGGTACACATTGGCACCAATGACATAGGTAGAAAGAGGGATGAGGTCCTGCAACCAGAATTTAGGGAGCTAGATAGCAGATTAAAAAGCAGGACCTCAAAGGTTGTAATCTCTGGATTACTCCCAATGCCACATGCTTATGAGTATAGGAGTAAGAGGGTAGAGCAGATGAATGCTTGGCTGAGGATATGGTGCAGGAGGGAGGGCCTTAATTTCCTCGACCACTGGGTCTGTTTCTTATTCCTATCACAGAGACATGGTTGAGGGAGGGGCTGGACTGGCAGCTCAGTATTCCAGGGTACAAAATCTACAGGCAAGACAGGTGAAGGGGTAAAAGAGGAGGTGGCATTGCACTGTTGATCAAGGAGTCAATTACTGCAGTAAGGAAGGATGATATCTTAGAAATTCCTCAAATGAGGCCATATGGGTAGAACTTAAAAACAAAAAGGGGACAATCACTTGGCTGGGAGTGTACTACAGGCCTCTAAACAGACAGGAAGAGATAGAGGAGAAAATATGTCGGCAAATCTCAGAGAGGTGTAAGAATCTTCTTCTTCTTTGGCCTCCTTGTCTCGAGAAACAATGGGTAAGCACCTGGAGGTGGTCAGTGGTTTGTGAAGCAGCGCCTGGAGTGGCTATAAAGGCCAATTCTAGAGTGATAGACTCTTCCACAGGTGCTGCAGATAAAATTGGTTGTCAGGGCTGTTACACAGTTGGCTCTACCCTTGCGCTTCTGTCTTTTTTCCTGCCAACTGCGAAGTCTCTTCGACTCGCCACACTTTAGCCCCACCTTTATGGCTGCCCGCCAGCTCTGGCGATCACTGGCAACTGACTCCCACGACTTGTGATCAATGTCACAGGACTTCATATTGCGTTTGCAGACGTCTTTTAAGCGGAGACATGGACGGCCGGTGGGTCTGATACCAGTGATGAGCTCGCTGTACAATGTGTCCTTGGGGATCCTGCCATCTTCCATGCGGCTCACATGGCCAAGCCATCTCAAGTGCCACTGGCTCAGTAGGGTGTATATGCTGGGGTTGTGTTGGAGATATGGTTCTGCCACCTGATGCCAAGGATTCTCCGGAGGCTGCTAAGATGGAATGAATTGAGACGTCGCTCTTGGCTGACATACGTTGTCCAGGCCTCGCTGCCGTAGAGCAAGGTACTTAGTCACAGGCTTGATACACTTGGACTTTTGTGTTCCGTGTCAGTGCGCCATTTTCCCACACTCTCTTGGCCAGTCTGGACATAGCAGTGGAAGCCTTTCCCATGCACCTGTTGATTTCTGCATCGAGAGACAGGTTACTGGTGATAGTTGAGCCTAGGTCGGTGAACTCTTGAACCAATTCAGAGCGTGGTCACCGATATTAATGGATGGAGCATTTCTGACATCCTGTCCCATGATGTTCTTTTTCTTGAGGCTGATGGTTAGGCCATATTCGTTGCAGGCAGCCGCAAACCTGTCGATGAGACTCTGCAGCCACTCTTCAGTGTGAGGTATTAATGCAGCATCGTCAGCAAAGAGGAGTTCCCTGATGAGGACTTTCCGTACTTTGGTCTTCGCTCTTAGACGGGCAACCTGCCACCTGATCTTGTGTGGAGGAAAATTCCTTCTTCTGAAGGGTTGAATGTATGTGAAAGCAGCAGGGAGAAGAAGATCCCAAACAATGTAGGTGCGAGAACACAGCCCTGTTTCATGCCACTCAGGATAGGAAAGGGGTCTGATGAGGTGCCGTTATGCTAAATTGTGCCTTTCATATTGTCATGGAATGAGGTGATGATACTTAGTAGCTTTGGTGGACATCCAATCTTTTCTAGTAGTCTGAAGAGACCATGTCTGCTGACGAGGTCAAAGGCTTTGGTGAGATCTATGAAAGCAACGTAGAGGGGCATCTGTTGTTCACGGCATTTCTCCTGTAGCTGGTAAAGGGAGAACAGCATGTCAATGTTGGATCTCTCTGCTCGAAAGCTACACTGTGCCTCAGGGTAGACACGCTCAGCCAGCTTCTGGAGCCTGTTTAAAGCGACTCGAGTGAAGACTTTCCCCACTATCCTGAACAGGGAGATTCCACGGTAATTGTTGCAGTCACCACGGTCACCCTTGTTCTTATAGACGGTGATGATATTGCCATCGCGCATGTCCTGTGGTACTGCTCCCTCGTCCCAGCACAGGCAAAGCAATCCGTAGAGTGCTGGAAGTATAGCAGGCTTGGTACTCTTGATTATTTCAGGGTAATGCTGTGCTTCCCAGGTGCTTTTCTGCTGGCCAGAGAATGAATGGCATCACTGAGTTCCGATTTTGTTGGCTGTACGTCCAGCTCATCCATGACTGGCAGAGACTGGGCTGCATTGAGGGCGGTCTCAGTGACAACATTTTCCCTGGAGTACAGTTCTAGGTAGTGCTCCACCCAGCAGTCCATTGACTTCCGTTGGTCAGTGATTATGTCCCCTGATTTAGATTTGAGGGGGGCGATCTTCTTGATGGTTGGCCCAAAAGCTCTCTTAATGCCATCATACATTCCTCTGATGTTTCCAGTGTCAGAGGCCAGCTGAATATGACTGCATAGGTGTTGCCAGTAGTCATTTGCACAGTGCCTGGCTGTTCTTTGTGCAGCGCTTCTGGCTGCTTTAAGAGCTACGGATGTTAACTCGCTGGGGGCTTTCTTGTAGTTCAACAGTGCAATGCGCTTAGCGGCTATGACAGGTTCCAGCTCTTCAAAGTTTGATTGAAACCAGTCTGCATTCTGCTTCACATGTTTGCCATAGGTGATCATAGCTGAGTCATAGATGGCATCTCTGATGTGGGCCCACTTGGTCTCTGCATCCCCTGTCGGAGTGTTTTGAAGGGATTTATCAAGTGAATTTAGAAACTTACGTAACAGCTGTGGATAAGAAATTCTGCTAGTGTTGATGCGCAGGCGGCCCTTCCGCTTGGAGTGATGCAGCTTCTTTGGTTTGAGTCCAAGCTTGCTGCATACCACACACTGCACACCACACACATCCTTGTCCACTCAACACAGTATTCGACTGGCAGTAAAGCAGCTTGTCTGCAGCTTGCTGTGAAATGGCATGAGACTGACATCTCTTGGTGTGAAATAGAACTGCAAGAGGGAAATTGATTGATCATAAAAAGCTCGGTGGGAATGTAAACTGTGAGGGGGATACAAAGGGCCGGATTTTATTTGGTTCACTCCCCCCGAGATTCCGGCCCTGCTCCAATTCTGGTCTTTTGAGCATCGCTGATTTTTATCGCTCCACCGCTGGCAGCTGTGACATCAGCTGTCCAGGCCCGAAGCCTGAGATTTCCCTCCCTGAACTCTCCGCCTCTCGACCTCTCTTCCCTCCTTTAAAACACTCATGGAAGCCTACTTCTGTGACCAAGCTTTTGGCCATCTGCTCTAATACGGTCTTGTGTGGCTTGGGGTCCAAATTTGCTTTCCGACACTCCTGTGAAGTGCCATGGGACGCTGTATTACGTTAAAGGTGCTCGATAAATTTACACACAAGTTGTTGTTGTTTTTGGTCTGGAATGTATTGCCTGAGAGAATGGTGGAAGGAGACTCAATCGTAAGGTTGAAAAGGGAATTTCGATAAATAGTTGAAAGGAAATGAAAGAGCTGCCACAGGCACGATGGGCCGCCCTGGTTGTAGATGTCGTCGTCGTCATCCTTCCTTCTATGTGAGATGATGGACTTGCAGCAAATCCATTGGTGATGGGATAGTTTCCCATGGTGCACTTTGTCTGATAGCTGAAGAGGTCAATCTGTGAGAGGCAGGTTCTTCCACAAGTGGCACATGTGAGGTGGGATTATCAGGTGTTGCTGTTTTCCATGTTGGCACCTGCTGTCAAGCTGCTGTAGTCACTGATCGTCATGGTGACGCACACACCAGTCCAGGGGTAATATCACCATTTCCCTCTGTTGTTGGCCAGTGTCTCCCATGTGTGAAAATCGATGTTTCGGGCCTTCATGTCCTGCTTGCAGGCTTCCTTGAAGTGGGGCTTTGGGCATCCAACTGGTCTTCTGTCTCCGGCTACCTCCCCATACAGAATACCCTTGGGAATGTGTCATCTTCCATCCTGCGAACGTGCCTGAGCCAGCAAAGTCACCTCTGCTTGACGAGTGTGAGCATACTCGGGAGATTTGCTTTTGAAAGCATTGTTACATTTGTGATGTTGTCCAGTGTTTATTTGCGCAGTGTCTCACTGTCTTTTGCACAACTGCCTTGGCTAATTTCAAGTCATATAATGTTCTGGCTGCTGGTTTCATGTTGTGCATCAGGTCGGTTCTGCTTTTTGCTTCAATAACAGATGTCATCTCTGCTGAGTAGGTGGGGAAGAGACAGTTGCCCACCTCCTTCTGGAATGTGTCTTTGCAAAGCAGGTGTGGAAAGAGATGCTGTGGTTTTTGTCGAGGTTCATCCCAAGCAGCTCTGTAATTCAGGAGTCTGTGCTCTACGGGCTGTTCCCAGGGACGCACACCGAGACAAACATCAACTGCTGCTGGAGGACCATCAATTCGGTGAAAGACACTCTTTGGTCTGCCCTAAACTTGCTGGTCTTCCAGCGCAAAAAGTTGTCCACGACCGAGTGTTGCAGACTGGCACATTCCAAGGTCCAGGACTACGTGCTGAGGGATGCACTAAAGCTTGGGGTAGCTGCTGCAAAGCCTTAATGTGGAAAGACCATTGTGTAAGGTCCTCCCGCCATAGTGAACTAAGGAACTGGACCCATGGGAAACCCCTCGGGCTGTATACACCAAATATGGTTTTGCTGTAAAATGTACATGGCAGGCAAAATGGAATGGAAGGGTTGTGAGGCAACTCACTCCTCTATTGAAGAAAACTGATTTCTTTCACACTTTTTGGAATGTCATAGAGTCATGGAGAGATACAGCACTAAAACAGGCCCTTTGGCCCACCGAGTCTGTGCTGACCACCAACCACCCATTTACACTAATCCTACATTAATCCCATATTCCCTACCACATCCCCACCATTCTCCTACCACCTACCTACACTCGGGGCAATTTACAATGGCCAATTTACCTATCAACTGGCAAGTCTTTGGCTGTGAGAGGAAACCAGAGCACCCGGCGGAAACCCACGCGGTCACAGGGAGAACTTGCAAACTCCACACAGGCAGTACCCAGAACCGAACCCGGGTTGCTGGAGCTGTGAGGCTGCAGTGATTTTTACCAGATTTTTATGAATAAAGTATATTTTGGAAAAACAAAATTCTTAATGAAGTAGGTGCAGTCCATGGGTGCACCTCCTTCACTATCTTTCACCGCCACCCTAACGGTGTTACGCACCCCCTGGCCTGGAGCTCTGGTGTTGGTTGCAGCCATTTTTACTTGACGTTTTCCTGGGACAAGTACTAAATCCTCAACTGACAGGGAAACCACCACCACGGTAGATCTCCAATCCCAAAGGACGGAATGCCCTAAATACGGCGCTGAAACCACCTCCCACCCCCAAAAAAACACAAAAACAGCACCTGCATTATCAAACGCCACTGATCACGGTCTATCCCCTGCCAGCTAAGTCCAAGCATTGAGGTGGAGAAGTGCGTACTTGGAGCTGCAAAGAAACGAGCACGAGTGTTTATAGCAAAAAATATTTGGGAGCAGAAACACTGTCCAGCAACAGCTAGTAAATTCTATTTTTGATTCATATAATCAGGGGTGAGCGTAAAAGCAGACCCCCAACTATCACAAATTCTGCAGTTGAGTATCCCACATTTGAAGACATCGCAGGCATCAGCAAACCCACAGTACAATAGGTTAGCCTCATCCTGGGAGAACTTTTTTCTTTATTTCCAAAATATACTTTATTCATAAAAATCTGTAAAAATTACATTCCCAAACAGTTTAAAACAGAATCAAGTCATAAAATACAAACAGTGCAAAGGTGATCAGTTTCCTTCTATACAATCATGAGTTGCCTCACAACTCTTCCATTTCATTGTCATGCCATATACATTTTTACATTTACAGCACACAGAATTTTCCCGATACAGTTCGAGGGGTTTCCCATGGATCCAGCCCCCCAGTTCAGCTTGGTGGGGGGACCTTACACTGTGGTCTTTCCCCATTGAGCCTTTGCTGCAGCTGCCCCAAGCTTAAGTGCGCCCCTCAGCACGTAGTCCTGGACCTTGAGCCAGTCTGCAACATTCTGCAACAAAAACAAGAAATGCTGGAATCACTCAGCAGGTCTGGCAGCATCTGTGGAAAGAGAAGCAGAGTTAACGTTTCGGGTCAGTGACCCTTCTTCGCAACATTCTGTCACAGACAACTCTTTGCACTGGAAGACCAGCAAGTGTCCAGCAGACCAAAGGGCATCTTTTGCTGAATTAATAGTCCTCTGGAAGCAGTTGATGTTTGTATCAGTATGCATCCCCAAGAACAGTCCATGGAGCATAGACTCCAGTGTTACTGAGCTGCTTGGAATGAACTAGAACCAAAACCACTACATTACTTGAAATTTTTTTTTTTAATCACAGTTTTTCCCCTACCAAGGAAATATGCTATAATCTGCCACACACTGACACCTGACATCACACACCACCTCTTACGGTTTCAATACACAGTTGTATAAATCATCTTGTCACGCTATTCAGAATCTGATGCTACGTTGACATGGTAATTCTTTGCAGCTATTGCACTGTATCATTTATTGGACCTTTCAAGAAAATACTGCATGTATCCAGGGTCTGCAATGCTCATGTGCATATTGCCCTTAAAAGGATATCAACACGCTCCACCCCACCGCTCAGTTGCCTTCCTTCAGGCCACCAGGAAGTCATTGTTTGCCTTCTCATCCTTTGAAACACCATTCCGAATCTGATACCTTGGAAAAAGCAATGGAGCAGCTCTGTAACACAGGAGTCTGTGCTCTACGGGCTGTTCCCAGGGACACATACCAGGATAAACATCAACTGCTGCTGGAGGACTATCAATTCGGTGAAAGACGCCCTTTGGTCTGCCCTAAACCTGCTGGTCTTCCAACGCAAAGAGTTGTCCACGACCGAATGTTGCAGACTGGCACATTCCAAGGTCCAGGACTACGTGCTGAGGGACGCACTAAAGCTTGGGGCAGCTGCAGCAAAGGCTCAATGGGGAAAGACCACTGTGTAAGGTCCCCCCACCGAGCTGAACGGAGGGGCTGGATCCATGGGAAATCCCTCGAACTGTATCGGGAAAATTTTCGTGTGCTGTAAAATGTACATGGCATGAAAAATGAAATGGAAGGGTTGTGAGGCAACTCACTCCTGTATTGAAGGAAACTGACCTCCTTTGCACTGTTTGTATATTTTGACTTGGTGCTGTTTGGAACTGTTTTGTCATGTATTTTTTCCAGATTTTTATGAATAAAGTATATTTTGGGAATAAAAAAAAAATCCTCTACACATTGAGCTAAAAAGTTCTCCTGTATACATTTTAAGAACTCCACTCCATCTGAGCCCTTAACACGATGACTATCCCAATTAATGTTGAACATTGAGTTCAATAATTTCAGAGCATGACCGGCCCCCCATTTTACTTTAATTTTTAGTTATTTTTTCTTTTTTACATTTTTTACATTTTTTTGTATGTTTATTTTTTTTCATCTTAGTTTGTTCAGTTTGCTTACCCACTGTTTTTTTTTCATGTTTATACTTGCTGCTGTTCAATTTTCAGTCCGTTAACACCCGATCTGTACTAATGCTTTGTCTTTCAACACACCGTTGACATATTGTTTGCCTTTGCTCCATGACCTTCTGGTCAGCTATTCTGTGACCTTGTCCTATCTACACCTTCTCCTTTGTTATCTCTTGCCCCACCCCACGCTTTACTTGCTTATAATCTTTTACATTTCTAATATTTGCCAGTTCTGAAGAAGGGTCACTGACCTGAAACGTTAACTCTGCTTCTCTCTCCACAGATACTGCCAGACCTGCTAAGTATTTCCAGCATTTCTTGTTTTTATTTCAGATTTCCAGCATCTGCAGTATTTTGCATTTATTTTATGTATAACCAGGGTGTACCTATAACCACGTGAAAGGTTTATTTGGAGCAGAATGATGTTTTTCATCAGAATAAATATTTGAAACCATGAAGTGTAGCCCTTTATCCCCACAATAAAAACATGGCTCTTATTTTCTAGACTTAACGATTTTTAGGTTGGCGACCACAATGAGATGTTGAAGAACCACATTCTGTTCCGGAGCTGAGGGTTGCAGACCCCTGGTCTAAGCAGAATGAAGCAGTTTGAGAACTGAACCTGACTTCACAATGGACCACAAGGGGACTAAAGAGATCACGATCAATATTCCCTCCAATCTATCAGACCATGAACGTTCCCATGCAGGCTGCACATTTTTATTAAGGTTATTAAGATAAAGGTTCTTTCTCTTCAAAGGTGTTCAGAGGGCGAGAGAGAGACAGAGGGAAATGTCCCTACTCCAGAAAAGAATGCAAAATCTGCTCTGGCTGCAGTCGATGGGGGTCGAGGTCAAGGAGGACTTCCAAGAGGTGAAGAACCAGCAGGCCTCGCTCTTTGCCACGGAGGCCTCCAAGATCATCTTCCAGTCCAGAGTCCTCTCCATTGAGCAGGATGAGACGTGCTCGCGTTTCTTCTTCCAAAAGAGAGAGCTCTGTTATCAGCAGCTTGAAGGAACAGGATGGCTCAGTAAGGTCGTCGCAGTCCAATATAGCAGCACAGTGGCGCAGTGGTTAGCACTGCAGCCTCCCAGCTCCAGTGACATGGGTTCAATTCTGGAGACTGCCTGTGTGGAGTTTGCAAGTTCTCCCTGTGTCTGCGTGGGTTTTCTCCGGGTGCTCCGGTTTCCTGCCAAAAGACTTGCAGGTTGGTAGGTAAATTGGCCATTATAAATTGCCCCTAGTAGAGGTAGGTGGTAGGGAAATATAGGAACAGGTGGTGATATGGTAGGAATATGGGATTAGTATAAATGGGTGGTTGATGGTCGGCACAGACTTGGTGGGACAAAGGGCCTGTTTCAGTGCTGTATCTCTAAAAAAAAATTAAAGATCAGCAAATCCTTTTTTGCTGGGCTGTAAGACGCGAAGCCCACAGACAGCACGGCTTCCCAGTTCTTCCTGTCATCTATCACAGAGGTCTTAGAAGACCGCATGAGGGAGAGACAGGACAAGCCGCTAACTCTGGACGAGCTGACAAAGGCCATCAGGTCCATCGAGACGAGTACATCTCCCGGAAGTGACGGCTTACCGGTTGAGTTGTATTCGGCCCTGTGGGACTGGGTCGGCCCAGACCTGCTGGAAGTATACGAGAGTATGTTCCTGGCCGGCAGCATGTCAGAATCCATGAGGAAAGGCATCATCACCCTCATCTACAAGCGGAAGGGGGTGAGGGCGTGTTGGAGAAATTTTTCTGAGCTTTGCTAATTATTTCTTAACTTTGTAGAAGCAGAAAAGCAGGACACAGCTTGTAGCTAACCTAACCAATGGTCAGGAAATGTAGACAGAGCAACTGACCACAATCATCTGGCTTAGGAAGGGACAGAGCTCATGATGGATTTTGGGGAAGTGGACGCAGACTGTTCGTTACTGACTCTTCCGCTTTTATCATGTTTGTGCAACCTAGCCAGAAGGAATGGCCAGATATAGTATCTGGAGTGGGCATTGAATTAAGGAACTAGCTTGTTATTGTTGAAACTGATGCTGTACTGACCTTGGACTCTGCATGGTGCACAGTCACGTAGGCGGTGTTGTGATCATCTTGTGGGCGTTTATCTGATTGTGAAACTGTTAGATCTGCCTCTGTTATACTACATAAATCCACAGCGATCTGTAGCTCTGGGGGAGTAGCACTGGACCGCATTTAGGTAAGGTGTGCTGCCCCATGATATCATGCAATAAAGTGTTTGTTCTCAACGTCTGAGTCTGGAGAATTTGTTCAGCAATTGGGCACAATCTGGATTTTCTCCAACAGATTTGGCGTAGTCAGCAGGATCCCTGAGTTCATGGGATCCAAGAGAACCTAGTGAAAAAAACTAATCGACAGGATCAGGGGTAAGTCAACTTTTCTGCGACCCTAGTGTCTCAATCACCCAGCCTGAGCCGGAATTAAGAGGGCGACTGTGCCCCACGTGAAAGCCAGATAACTGGGAGAGGGGGACTAGAGGGGTCAAGGAAGAATTGGCTGAAACCTGATCAGAAAAGTTCTAAAATTGAGTAAGTTAAATCTCACACATGGGAAGTGAGTAAAATACGGTGACAAGATATGGGACAGAGATGACTGGGGCTGTAACTAAATTACCAAATTGACCCAACAGGCACGTTTTCGGGGCTCCTGAGTACACCCGCTGATCTGGCCCTAGAGAAAGATGTGGGTGACAAGAGTTGGAGAACGAAAATACCGTTGACCTGAAGAGACAGGGAAGAGCCGGTTAGCTGACCTTGAGAATTTAACATTAACTGCGCCTGTTCGTCTCCATGTGTGTGGTTTTGTCTTTTGTTTGTGTTAATGTTGTTTACTCCATAGACAAGAACTCGTAAAATTAGAAGGTTTTGAGAAAGTAGAAGTAAGAATGGACTAAATGGCTTCCAAGAAGGAAGGGTTGCCCCCGAGGACAAGTAAACCATGTCCTCTGGAGAAAGGCGACCGACGTCCGTTTCCCCCCTCGAAGAAGACGCAGAAGCGCCACGGTAAAAATGTGTTTTAAAGATAGGTATGTTTTAGAGTAAAAACAAGTAACTGTGTCTTTGATTCGACTGTGAGAATGTCGTAAGCTTCCGCGAATGAATTGAATATCTGGATTTTACAGTTTGTGTTCTGTAGAACTGACTGTCGTTAACTCTTTGTTGTCTGGCTTTAATGTTAAAAGCATGAGTCTATTAAGTTGTTTGGAATTAAATGAGTGTGAAAAGTGATTGTTGAGTGTGTTCATTTCGATTTAAGATTGTGCACCCAGGAATGGGATATAAAATTGAATTATATTTTAAGTTAAAGTTTTATTTTTAGTTGGTTTTGCAACTGTGAAAAGGCAATGAACAATTTTCTGAGGGATAAGCTTCAGCCTTGAAGGTTTGAAGATGTCTGGCAGAAATCTAATTTGAAGTTTACAACTCCTGCTTTAATTGGAGTTCCCGTTTAAAATCTGTTCTAGTTTTTGGAGTCTAAATTTGAAGACATGTTTTACTGACTGTTCTATTGTTTTAAGGGAGAGATAAATAAACAAAGGAGATAATGGGAAAGATAAAGTTTGTGTAAGGACCTGGTGTTAAATCTTTTGTTGTAAGAATGTTAAATAACTTTTTCTTTAGTTTTTGGTTTTATTACAGTCATTTGAAAAGGCGCCTGAAGAAAGAGCAAGAAATGACGTAATTTACCTATCTTTTAAAATAAGCACGTGCTATTCTGTTCTGTTGTGTGTAGTTAATAAGTATTATAAGTTAATAAGTCTGAATTGAATTAATACTGTTAAGGTTAATTGACCTGTTTAAGTTGAAGAACTGGAAATTTCATTTGTTGCAACAATGAACTTTCAAGTTTATGATGTCATGTTTTGGAGGAGTCTTAAGTTCCGGACGTGGGACTCACTCATATAACATCGGCAGTTTTGATTTTTAAAAAAATATTATTGCAATGAATTGGAATTGGAATCATCTTTGTTATAAAAATCCTTGGATTAGGAACCTCTTACAAGAGATACAAAAAGTTTGGAAACAATTGGAGTTTAATCTAAAATGCTGTCTTTCCTGATGGAGATGCTTTCCTTTGAAATTGAAAATGTTGCACATGATTTTGTTGTTTTTAAACACTAAGGATACCAAAAGGATTGAAAAAATTTTAAATGGATAGTTCTTTTCGATCAGAAAAGGTTTCGTAAAGTGACGTAGCTGAGAATGTTTTGCTCCGCCCCCTTGGATACAAACAAAGAACTTAACCCGCTGCAGTTTTTTGCATTGCTGAGAGTCAAATTTATACATATTTGACATTGCCAAATTTTACATTTCTAAGTTAACAGATAGAATTGGACAAATTAACCCATTGGGTTCAGGGGCAGAAGCACAATGGATTCTTTTTAAGCAGGTGACGGCAGGTTCCAAGGCCACATGAGAACTGATGCCACAACAAGAGATCCAGCAGCTTTGAGAATTGAAAACTTAATTGCAGACATCAAATATCACAGCATCTTTATCAATAAGACAAAATTCTTAAGAAGGAAAGATAGTTGCAAGCATTTCTGTCCTTAACGTACAAAATGTACAACCAAGTCTGGGCATAAGAAATTGGAATCAATAAACAAAATTTAACTGATATGAGTGGTTATTTAAAGCACTAAAAGGGAAATTTATCTGATATTTAAGAGGACAATCAAAGTTTTAGAAAATAACAAATCAGTGGTTTACTGTGTTGGACATTAGCAATGGATTCTGGTCCATACAGTTGGCACAAGAGTCAATATAAATTTGCATTTACGTTCAAGGGACAACAGTACATCTGGACGTGTCTCTCCCAGGGATTTTATAATAATCCATCGATATTCCACCTTCCTTCAGAAGGTTAGAGTGAAAGTTAAGCTTAAAATGGCACCGATAATGAAGGAAAAGGTTTCTTATTTGGGAATAATAATAACACAGGGAAAGCATGAGACAGAGCAAAAGTGATTGCAGACAATCCTCGAACTCCCCTAGCGCAAGATATTAAAGCTCTGAAAAAAAAAGGACTGTTCCTATTTCTGGTTATGAGATTAAACAGACAAGAAGCAACAACCCCCACGGTTAACCCCACATCCGAATTACTGACGAGTAAGGTTACGACCCAACAGCCACAAGTGACTGGTCTCCTTTGCCCGGTCTTGACTACAGGACTCGAAAATAGACTTGCGATAATAAAACCTAATAAAATTGTATATGATAATGTAAAGCTTGAGTTGGTACCGGTAATATTGCTTTTCTCAGATATCCAGCTACCTGACTGGTGCCCTGAGAAGACCCGAGAGTTGTACAAGATATTACTGTAACAATTGTTGAGACAGGAATTTGGTAATGAGAAAATGATAAAAAGATTACATAAAATACAATGATGTGTTACCCTATGTTATGGAAATTAGAAAAGAGGTAATTGGAACAACATTGTCCATTGCCTGAGTGTAGTCTGGAAAACCAGGTGATCATATGTCCTCATCCTAAATATAAAACGGCAGAATCAAAATGTGGATTTAATGCCACTGTAAATTGCACCAGGGAGGCTAGGAAAGCATTGTCAGGACTAACCCATGTAGCCTATATGGGAAAGGGGAGATATTGCTTAACCACCACAGCGAAGGAGTACCAGTATGGACATAAACGGACTTGTCCGGTGAGCAACAGTACATTTTGGTTCAACCCACAAATACCAACCCGAGTAGGGAAGATGGAGTTGGTACAGATACATGAACAAAAAGACAGAAACGATAACTGTGACAGAAAGTATTAAGGAGGATTTGACAAATTACCTCCGGAACTATGAATATACTATTCAGCCATTGCCCACACGCTTGGGTAAAGAGAGACAGCAGCTAGAAGTCATTGCTGTAGTGTACTACAATTTGGAACAACAGTCGAAGATGCTGCAAGATGAGATTGACGAGATAAATTATTCTACCTGGCAGGAGGACTTATGGAACTGGGGGTCAGACGTGCAGATACACCCCTGGTTTAGAATTATCTCCCATGTCCTGATAGTGGTTTTGGGTATCATGGTGTTAGATGTGACATACTTAATTTGGCAATTTAAGAAATTAATTAGGCAATGCAAGAGGATGTATGAACACAGGTTGGACAGCTACCCGAAAAGCAATTAGTGTTCGAACTTACTCTGTCAAAGGAGGGACAATTAGTTATGCCATAAAAAGGGTAATTGTATAACCTTTTCATATATACTTAAAGTGAGCTAATGAATGATCAATGTGCGATATGAAATTGTATTATGTTTGTACAATCGATAATGTAACAGTGATGTTTAAATGAATTTATAATTGTACAAGTGTACCACCTTTTATGTTGTAAGCAAGTATTTGAAGCCCCTGCAAAACTTATGCCTTTACATAGTTCCCGCTGCCCCCTTGTGATATAAGCAGGCGACGTATTGAGTGCGACCCCTCCGGGTGTTGAAGACTGTTTCTAGACAAATAGAGACCATTAAAGGCACCTAGGTGGGATCAAGGGAAGGATTCTTAAAAGGGTTGTTGAAGAGTCAAGAGGGGACTGTGAGAACGGAATTTTAGAATTTTAAGAACAGAATTTTATGGGGACATTTAAGCTGAGATTAATCAATCATGTATTGCTAGCTTGGCCTTGCGGCTGCTACAGCGCGATGGCAGGAAAGATATTATGCTTAAATGACTACTTTAAATACCTCTCCCCTCTACATACGATGATATTGTGTTATCATGGTATGATAAAAGGAGGGATTGTTGGAGAAATTTTTCTGAGCTTTGCTAATTATTACTTAACTTTGTAGAAGCAGAAAAGCAGGACACAGCTTGTAGCTAACCTAACCAATGGTCAGGAAATGTAGACAGAGCAACTGATCACAATCATCTGGCTTAGGAAGGGACAGAGCTCATGATGGATTTTGGGGAAGTGGACGTAGACTGTTCGTTACTGACTCTTCCGCTTTTATCATGTTTGTGCAACCTAACCAGAAGTAACGGCCAGATATAGTATCTGGAATGGGCATTGAATTAAGGAACTAGCTTGTTATTGTTGAAACTGATGCTCTACTGACCTCGAACTCTGCATGGTGCACAGTCACGTAGGCGGTGTTGTGATCATCTTGTGGGTGTTTATCTGATTGTGAAACTGTTAGCTCTGCCTCTGTTATACGACATAAATCCACGGCGATCTGTAGCTCTGGGGGAGTAGCACTGGACCGCATTTAGGTAAGGTGTGCTACCCCATGATATCATGCAATAAAGTGTTTGTTCTCAACGTCTGAGTCTGGAGAATTTGTTCAGCAATTGGGCACAATCTGGATTTTCTCCAACAGGGCGGAAATCAGAAATTGGCGGCCCATCTCACTGTTTAATGTAGATTACAAGATTCTGTCCAAAGTCATCGCCAGTCGAGTCAAGTCTGGTCTGCAGTTGGTGATTCACCCTGATCAGACCTGTACTGTACTCAGCAGGAAGATCTCTGATAGTCTCACACTACTCAGGGATATGGACATCTGCCTCATCAGCTTGGACCAGGAGAAGGTTTTTGACGGGATATTGCACACATTCATGATGGACGTGCTCTCCAAAATGGGGTTTGGGGAGGGAATCTGCAATTGGTTCAAACTGCTTTACACAAACATCAGTAGTGCAGTCTCAATCAATAGGTGGGAATCATAAAGTTTCCTGATCCAATATGGAGTCAGACAGGGCTGTCCTCTCTCCCCTGTCTTGTATGATTGCTGTATCAAACCTTTTGCTGAGTCCATTAGGAAGGATGCAGGCAGAAGAGAGGTGACAATCCCAGTCAGTGGACGCACTCAGGTAAAAGCCTCCCTGTACATGGACAATGTTGCTGTCTTCTGCTCGGATCTACCATCCCCTCGCAGACAGATGAGCATCTGCGACCAGCTCGAACCAAAGTCAACTATGGCAAGAGTGAGGCCATGTTCTTTGGGAACCGGGCCGACCGATCCTTTGTCCCCTTCACCATCAGGTCAGACTACCTGAAGGTGCTGGGGATACGGTTCGGAAGGGCCGGGGCCTGCTCCAAAACCTGGAAGGAGCGAGTGGCCAGGGTACACAATAAACTGAGTGTGTGCGAGCAGCGATTTCTCTCCATTGTGGGTAAGAAAATGGTCATCAGGTGCGAGGCACTCTCGTTGTTGCTGTACGTGGCGCAGGTCTGGCCCGTTCCCCACTCCTGCACTGTGGCAGTCACCCGAGCCATTTTCCGCTTTATCTGGAGATCTAAAATGGACCAGGGCGGGAGGGACACGATGTTCAAACCTCTGGACAAGGGCAGGAAAAATGTACCCAATGTCGCCCTCATCCTGATGACCACCTCCGTGTGCAGCTGCATCAAGCTGTGTGTAGAGCCCCAGTACACAAACACCAAGTGTCACTATGTGCTGAGGTTTTATCTGTCCCCGGTCTTGCGAAGGATGGGTCTGGTCACATTGCCGCGGATCGCTTCATCCAGTTGGACCGTGCCGTACCTGCTATCCTTCGTGGGAATGTTTCTGCGGGAAAACAGCTTTGACCACCAATCCATCAGGCACTGGTCTGCACGGAATGTCCTCAAGGCCCTACGGGAAAAGGAGATGGCGGATCCGGTCGGATGGTTCCCCGAGCAGACTGCCAAAGTCATTTGGCAAAATGCCTCATCACCAGAACTTTCAAACAAGCACCAAGACGTAGCTTGGCTGGTGGTGAGAAGAGCCCTTCCTGTCAGATCCTTCCTGCATGCCCGAAGTCTCGCCCCCTCCACACACGGCCCTCGAGGTGGCTGTGGTGGGGAAGAGACAGTTGCCCACCTCCTTCTGGAATGTGTCTTTGCAAAGTAGGTGTGGAAAGAGATGCAGTGGTTTTTGTTGAGGTTCATCCCAAGCAGCTCTGTAACACAGGAGTCTGTGCTCTATGGGCTGTTCCCAGGGATGCACACCGAGATAAACATTAACTGCTGCTGGAGGACCATCAATTTGGTGATAGACACTCTTTGGTCTGCCCGAAACCTGCTGGTCTTGCAGCGCAAAGAGTTGTCCACGACCGAGTTTTGCAGACTGGCACATTCCAAGATCCAGGACAACGTGCTGAGGGACACACTAAAGCTTGGGGTAGCCACTGCAAAGGCTCAATGGGGAAAGACCACTGTGTAAGGTCCCCCCGCCATAGTGAACTGAGCAGCTGGACCCATGGGAAACCCCTCGTGCTGTATACACCAGATATGGGTTTGCTGTAAAATGTCCATGTCAGGTAAAACGGAGTGGAAGGGTTGTGAGGCAACTCACTCCTGTATTGAAGAAAACTGATTTCCTTTGCACTTTTTGGAATGTCAACTTGGTGCTGTTTTGAACTGTTGTATAATGCATTTTTTGCAGATTTATATGAATAAAGCATATTTTTAGGAATAAAAACCTGGGGATTCATATGCATAGTTCTTTGAAGGTGGCAGGACACATTGAGAAAGTAGTTAGCAAAGCATATCGGATCTTGGCCTTCATAAATAGAGGTATTGAGGACAAAAGTAGGGAAGTTATGCTGAACCTGTATAAATTTCTAGTTGGGCCACAACCAGAGAATTGCAGCCAGTTCTAGTCAACACACGTTTGGAGGGATGTGAGTGTCCTTGAGAGGGTGGAGGAGATTTATCAGAATGGTTCCAGACATGAGGGATTTTAGCTGTAAGGTTAGGTTGGAGAAGCTGGGGTTGTTCTCCCTGCAGCAAAGGAGATTGAGGGGAGATTTGATAGACATGTACAAGACTATAATAAATATGACAGGTTTAGATAACTTACAGGGCTATGGGGATAGAGCGGGGGAATGGGACTGAATGGATTGATTTACATGGGCTTGATGGGCAAAATGACTTCCTGTACTGTAGTGACTCCATGACTCAATGACTCTCTCTCCTTCTCTCTCTCTCTCTCTGTCTATCGCTTTACCTCTCTCTGCCTCTCTCTCTCTATCTGTCTTTAGCTGGTCCTCTAACTTTCTATCGCACTCTCTCTCTCTTTTTTTTTTCACTCTCTCTCTCTCTCCATTACACACATATTTGTCAATCACATGTCAAAGAAGGAAGCGTAATGAAGGAATGGCTGCGCTCTTGAAAATGTTTCCAGCAGAATAGTTAAATGTTTAAAGTTTCTGCAGGGAGTTTGACCTGAGATGGTGAGACACAAGGATGTGAGGTTATTAAAGTCTTCACCAAATGTAATAGGGAATAATTTTCTTCACTGGTGAACCCAAAGGAACAAATATGGCACAAGAATGAGAAAAGTCAGAGGATTGAGAAACATCCAATGGTTCTTCACATATACAAGTCAGCAGACCCACAGAAATACAGTAGGTTGAGAGTTCAGATCCAGTGATCGACTGAACAAATATCGAGCCAGTGCTTTTTTCTTTATAAACTTGACATCTGTCCACTTGGCTATTGCACCTCGTCTCGATGTATCTGATAATACTGATACTATTTGTATTCCACAGTTGCTTTGAAATCACAGGCAATATAAATGGATTGGGAATGTTAATGGTCAGGAACCATTAATGGATTGGGAAAGTCAATGGACTGGAAAATATCAGTGGATTGGGAAATTCTATAGACTGAGTTATATCAATGGATTGGGACAGTTCAGTACATTGTGAAACATCAATGGATTAGGAAACAGGAATTAAAGGGACAGATGGAGTTCAACCTGGAAAAGTGTGAAGTGATTCATTTTGGAAGGTCGAATTTGAATGCAGAATACAGGCTAAAAAACAGGATTCTTGGTAGTGTGGAAGAACAGAGGGATCTTGGGGTCCATGTCCATAGATCGCTCAAAGTTGCCACCCAAGTTGATAGGGTTGTTAAGAAGGCATATGGTGTGTTAGCTTTCATTAACAGGGGGATTGAGTTTAAGAGCCGCGAGGTTATGCTGCAGCTCTATAAAGCCCTGGTTAGACCACACTTGGAATATTGTGTTCAGTTCTGGTCGCCTCATTATAGGAAGGATGTGGAAGCTTTCGAGAGGGTGCAGAGGAGATTTACCAGGATGCTGCCTGGACTGGAGGGTATGTTTTACGAAGAAAGGTTGAGGGTGCTAGGGCTTTTCTCATTGGAACGAAGAAGGATGAGAGGTGACTTGATAGAGGGGTACAAGATGATGAGAGGCATAGATAGAGTGGATAGCCAGAGACTTTTTCCCAGGGCAGAAAGGGCTATCACCAGGGGGCATAATTTTAAGGTGATGGAGGAAGGTTTCGGGGAGATGTCAGAGGTAGGTTCTTTACACAGAGAGTGGTGGGTGCGTGGAATGCACTGCCAGCGGTGGTAGTAGAAGCAGATACATTAGGGACATTTAAGCGACTCTTGGATAGGTACATGGATGATAGTAGAATGAAGGGTATGTAGGTAGTTTGATCTTAGAGTAGGTTAAAGGTTCGGCACAACATCGTGGGCCGACGGGCCTGTACTGTGCTGTACTGTTCTATGTTCCAGATGAAAGGATTGCATTAATCAATGGATTAGAATGTGGAGAGGCAGGAGAAAATGATGCCATTTTAAGTAGGGGGCCGGGGGTTAGTAGAAACAGACCAGGGCTATTTTACTCTCTATCTCACTCCTTTCTTCTATCTGGCTCATTATCACATCCTCTCTCTCTCAGAGCGGTGGGAATCACTGGAACCCACACTTGTTGCTCAGGTTGTTTGGTTCCGGGAAAATACAAGATCCACATCAGATTGACAGGAAGGATAAATGTGATTCAGAGCCAATCATATTCCTTTTGGTGATGTGTGCTCAGCCTTGTTATATCAGCAAAGGCAGCAGGAAATGCAAATCCTGAAGAGTTTTGATAGAGTGAAGAAGGAGAAAGTGTTGCCAGTGACAGAAGCATCAGTAACCAGAGGAAACACATTTAAAGTAATTGACAGAAGAATTCGAGTTGTGATGAGGAGATTGTTTTTTCAGCAGTGTGTTGTTCTGGTCTGGAATGCAATCCTGAAAGGTCAGTGGAAGCAGATTCAATGTAAACTCTGAATGGAATTGGATATATACCTGACATGGAAAATCTAACAGGGCAATGGGGGAAAGGACAGGAGTGCGGGATGTGGGATTAATAGAATAGCTCTGTTAAATATCAAGCAAATGCACAGTAATAAGGTTCAGTGCTTGGACCTCAGTTATTTTCACTCTATCAATGGCAGAGAAGGCTCACGGGACCATGTGGCTACTCCTCATGTTCTTCCCCGCATCCAGGATAAAGTATAACATGACACTGATTTCCAGATGGCCGAAACAAATGCAACAGACATCTTTTGTGGAAACATCACATTTAAAGTGAGAAACTAATCACAAGGAACGGACAGGGATTGAACCTGTAATCTTCAGTTTACGAGACTGACGCCTTACCACTTGGCCACCATGCCTTTTCTTATTTGGATACCTGAGGCTCCAGAGGAGGATTTGTGATTCTTTTTCAATTTGGTTGAAACAGCATCGAGAAACATGCACAGAAATAAAGGGATTGTGGAATGGGGAACAGATCAGCCTCATTTCCATCATCAGCATCATGAAATCTTCATTCAGACGTTCCATTCCCATCCTCAGCTTTTCTCACATCTGTACAATAATATAAGAGTGGACATTGGGTTGTTACTGGGCAGATTATATAAATAGACTATGTGCATCATCACAGGAAGTGATGTAATATAATCTGTACGGCACCTCATGGAGAGTTGTAGATGAAACCTTCAATGCAAGATGTGTAGAGTAAACTCAGGTTATTTTAAACGTCAGATTCTTATAAATTCTGTACTAAGCCTTGACAGATATCAGAATATTATATGGGGGCCACAGTAAACCAAAGCGAAGATGGAGAAATCTTTGCCTGTACCTTTGAAAAGGTCACTGGACTGAACCAAGCCGAGGAGTGGCCGAGATGGTTCCAGAGGTTTGCAAGGTATCGGGTCTCGTGCAGAAGCCAGACATGGAACAGGACAGTACGCTATTGTCTGCAATGAAGGGAGTGTGCAGGCAACATCCTCATGAAGAACAGAAGGCTACATGTGAAGAAGTTATTAAGGCACTCAAGACCTATTTTAATTGAGGAAAAAAATGTCATCGTGGAGCCAAAGTTAAAACGCTGCATTTGCTGACAACGCAACCACCAGGTGACGCTGTACTAGCACATGCGCAAATGCAGCCTCTTCCACTGAAACGTCACTGTCTGTGACATTCAGGCAGCTGCCAGGATTAAAGATGGAGCTACTCAATTTATCACAGAAAACAACTTCGACCCAAAAATCCCCTCAAAGGTTGCGATCGCCGCCTCCGTCCCACCCCCAACAGTCCCCCGCTCCTTCTTGTGCATTCGCCAGTTATATAGTACCAAGTCATCTTAATTCACCTAAAGTGAATTACTTTCGGAGCAGTGACTGTCATTTCATAAGCAAATATGGCACATATCTACACAATGGACATGTTTTGGTTGATACTCGGAGAACGTTGCGCTGTTTGAAGTCTCATCAGAAGGACAGCACCTCTGACAGTGCTGCACACCCTCTGTAATTCAGTGAGGTTTCATAGAGCAGAGAGTTATACAGCACAGAAACAGGCCCTTCGGCCATCATGTCCGTGCCGGCCATCAAGTACCTATCTATTCTAATTCCATTTTCCAGCACGTGGCCCGCAGCCTTGTATTCTGTGGCGTTTTGAGCGCTCATCTAGATACTTCTTAAATGTTGTGAGGGTTCCTGCCTCTACCACCCCTTCAGGCAGTGTGTTCCAGATTCCAACCACCCTCGAGGTGAAACATTTTTTCCTCAAATCCCCTCTAAACAGTGCCATCCCATTCTCCGGACGATCATTCCCCGCTTCCCCCCATCCCACTCTCTGACTGCTCACTCCCCGCTTCCCCCACCACCAGCCCCATCCTGCTCTCTAGCCGCTCACACTCCAGGCCATGGGCTCTGCCGCTTCCCTCCTCTCGGCCACTCGCTCCAACATTGCCCCATCACCCCTCGAGGCTCGCCTTGCTTTATCGGGTGGTGCGGTGAAGAATGATCGAATGTTGGAGCGAGAGGCCGAGAGGAGGGAAGCAGCATGGCTTAGAGCTAGTGTCTGGAGGGACGTGGGGGGGAAGCGGGGCGTGAGTGGACGGAGAGAGGGCAGTGCGGGGGTGGGGGGGTAGCAAGCGGCCGGAGGGCGGGGGAGCGGGGTAGTGAGGAGCGGGCAGTGAGCGGCCTGGAGTGAGTGGCTGAGAGGAGGTAGAGAGTTTTCCCGCGCATGCGCCACTTCGTCCTGGAAGACGTAGGCTGAGCATGCGCAGCATCTCAGAGCGCAGGAGACTGTTTGTGCATGTGCGAGCTTGGAGCGCTCTGATGACGTCGGCTGGCAGCTGCATTGTCAGGAATCACTTTGAATTTAATAAGCGTACAAAACAGAAAGAGGAGAGTATTCATTCATTTATCAATGACTTGTACAATCTCACGGAGGATTGTGAATACAGCAACTTAAGAGAAGAGCTGAATGGAGACAGGATTGTGTTCGGGGTATTAGACAACACCCTTTCAGATCATCTACAGTCCAGGGCTGATCTCACATTAACGAAAGAGTTTCAATTGAGCAGACAAACAGAGGTTAGAAAGTTTAACCAATCCGTTGTCCAAGGGGACAGGGAGAGTCTGATCTCCAGAGTTGCAGACTCAATTGAATTTGTTAAGAAAACAAAAGGAAAAATTAGTGGTAAAAGACAAGAAAGACGGGAAGAGCATCTAGTGGTAGCTGCAACCAATTGCAGTAGGTGTGGCCGAGAGAGACACAAGTGGGAAAACTGCCTCGCCAAAGAAGCTGAGTGTTTTTCCTGCAGAAAGATGGGACACTTTCAGTCAGTGTGTCTCAGTAAAATACCAGCACTGAATATAATTAAAGGGAAATCCCCAGAGAGCAAAAACATTAATGAAGTACAGGATATCCAAAGTGTGGAAATACATTTTTTAGGTGAAATCCAGGAAATAAAGTGAGAGTTGCTGGACGACAGAAATTCTGAAATATTTTAAGATAGAGGTAGATAGATTCTTGATAAACAAGGGGATGAAAGGTTATCGGGGGCAGGTGGGAATGTGGAGTTGAGGTTACAATCAGATCAGCCATGATCTTATTGAATGGTGGAGCAGGCTCGAGGGGCCGAGTGGTCTACTCCTGCTCCTAATTGGTATGTTTGTATGTCAGAAAACATGTTCTAGATACAATGAGAACTATCATTTGTTTGGAAATGGATTTGAACCCCCTTTTATCAAAAGGTTATTGAGCTTTAATTTTTCTACAATTAACAGACAAATCCTTGTGGAGTTGAGATTGACAGAAACAATGGGCTGGATTCTCTAGATCCCTCGACGTCGAGATCTGTGGTGGGGGTGGGGTGGGGGCCGCCTGAAGATGGCCCCGGATGAGGCCCGCCACGGACCTCAACGCTGGCAGGGCCTGGCTCGATATTGCCGGCGACGGCGAGGCCTTGTGGGGGACACCCACCGCTCGGCAACGGGACCACAAACCTGCATTAATTATTATCCCATCACTTCCTGATATCCCGCTGCGATCTTCAGCCCAGTGGCTGGCACTGCCGTGCCTTCGGAGCCCCATCCGGGCAAATGAGGTGCAACACTGGTGGGGAGGGGAGAGAAGGTAAGTTTCTCAGTGTGGGGGTGGGGGGACGGAGTCAAATTAATGTCATGGGTGTAGGGGATGGTGGGAAGGGTTATAGTTTACAGTTTGTGCAGTTTTGGGCGGAAGGTCAGATTGTAAAGGTAGGTTTTGGGAGGGAAGGGCAAATAATTAATTTAACTGTTATTGGGGGGATGGGAGAGAGGCAAAAGCAATGTATTTATTTCATTTCATTTAATCTTCCTTTAAATATTTTCCAGTAGGACTAACAGCCCTTTAAAAATGGCTGACACTCCAGTACAGTACTAAGGCAGTGCTGCACTATCAGAAATGCTGTTTTTCAGGTGAGACAGAAAACTGAGGATCCCTCTGCCCTCTCAGGTGGATGTTAAAGGTACCATGGCACTATTTCAGAGAATAGAAGGGGAATTATTTCTGGGGTGCTGGTCATTGTTTAACCCTGAATCAACATCACTTAAAAACAGATTATCTGGTTTTTATCACATTGTTGTTTCTGGGAGCTTGCTGTGCGCACATTGGCCACCATGTTTCCTACATGACTACAGTGACTACATTTGGAAAGTCCTTCATTGGCTGTAAAAGGCTTTGCAACGTCCTGTGGTCGTGAAATGCAAGTCTTGCTTTTTCCATTGTTATCAGTGTCATTGTGATCAAAAGATAGGATTCGTGAACACAAAGTTTAAATCAATTTCGATTAAAATAATGTAAAAGCATCTATATTCTTGCACTGTACTTAATAATCTCCATCTTCCTATCCTTACAGAGTGCAATGTCATCGACCCTGAAATTGATTCCACAATCTCATGGAATCACAGAGTCAGAGAAAGTTTAAGGCACAGAAAGAGGCCACTTGGCCCATCGTGTCTGTTCCACAAACAATTTCAGCCGAGTTCTGATGAAAGGTCACAGACCAGAAACGTTAACTCTGTTTCTCTCTCCACAGATGCTGCCAGACCTGCTGAGTATTTCCAGCATTTTCTGTTTTTTTTTCAGATTTCCAGTATCTGCAGTATTTTGCTTCTGTGTTACTTTGAAAGTTAAAACTGACCCACCTGTCTACAATTCACACTGGGGTCTCCCATGAAATGATTCTGTGTAATGTTGTTAGAATGAATGCAGACTCCGAGCACAGAGCTTCCTGTGGGGAATTGGGGATCTGAAAACCAGCAGACTGCAGGAATTTCCACTGGGAGCACAAATTCACAAAATCTACCTTTTATATATTGATTCATTTTAATTGTCCTTCTGGAAAATTATTTTGAAGCAATTTAAACATCAACCCACAGCTCCATGACTGGGTCAATTATGAGGTCATCGTCTGACAGGTCATGTGACAGCTGGAGCCACAAGACATCAGAACCAGATTTGTGACTGGATTAAAACCCGGAATCCTGTCCCAATGGCTTTTCAAATAAAGCTGTTGCTGTTTGAAAACACAGCAGTTAAACTTTCTGCCTGACCATGAGGGGAGCTAGGGAGAAATTTACAAAACTCAATCCTTCAACAAAATAGTTCAAAAATCATTAATATCGAAATCATGTGAGGATTTATATGCAGTAGAGAAACAAGCAGGATACAGAAAGTACAGAGGAGAGCTGAAAAAGGAAATGAGATCAGCAAGAGAGTGTATGAGAAAAGATTAGCAGGTCACATAACTGGGAACACTGAAGTCTTTTACCAACATATGGACAGTCAATGAAAGGGTGGGTCAATTAGGAGATCCTGTGGAGGCAGAGGGTGTTTTTGAGGTACTAATTAAGTACATTTCATCTGTCATCACAAAATGAGCGGATGTTGCCAATGTCACAGTAAAGGAGGAGGAAGTGAGAAAATTGGACGGAATGAAAATAAAGAGGAGACAATTATAAGGTTGGCAGCTCTCACAGTAGAAAAGTCACCCAGTTTGAATGGGCTGCATCCTGGGTTGCTGAGGGAGGTAAGGTTGGAAATAGCGGAGACTCGAACCACAATCTTTCAATCCTCCTTGAATATGGGAATGTTGCCAGAGGACTGGAGGAATCTCCTCAAGATTCCACATGAATCAGTGTCCATAATTCAACTTTACATATTTAAAACATGTTTACAAAAACAGTAGAAGTACTCTCATAACATAAAAGCAAAATACTGCAGATGCTGGAAATCTGAAACAAAAACAAAAATTGCTGGAAGTACTCAGCAGGTCTGGCAGCATCTGTGGAGAGAGAAACAGAATTAACGTTTCAGGTCAGTGATTAGGCACACTACAACCTGCCGGACTGAACATTAAATTGAATCATTTCAGAGCATGACGACGCCCCCCCCCCCCCCCCCCACACCCCCCCCCAACACACTTTTTTATGTTTAGTTTTTTTTCTTTTTTATTTGGTTATTTTATTTCAGTTTTTTTTTTAGTTTGGTTAGTTTGTTTCTACTGTGTCTACCCATTGTTTCTGTTTTTAAAAAATGTTTAATGTTTGTGATCGGAGTGCTTTGTGCATTCCAGTCAATTCACACCTTCTCTGTACTAACGCTTTGTCTTTCAGCACACCATTGAGCACTGTTCAGCACTGTTCGCCTTTGTTCCATGCCCTTCTGGTCAGTTATTCTCTGTGACCTTGTCCAATCAACACCTCTTTTGTTATCTCTTGCCCCACCCCCAGCTTTACTTGCTTAAAACCTTTTCATTTATAATATTTGTCAGCTGTGATGAAGGGTAACTGACTTGAAATGTTACCTCTGCTTCTCTCTCTACACAGATGCTGCCAAAACCTGCTGAGTATTTCCAGCATTTCCTGCTTTTACTCTCATAGCACAGTTAACCTGTTTTTTCTCTCTCTGTTCATATTCTGTCTCAGTGTTTGGATCTCTCACTGTTTGGATTGAGAATTGAGCTTGTATCAGTCCTGTGATGGACAGATCTGCTGAGTATTACCAGCATTTTCTGTTTTTTCTTCATTTCAGATCAGAATTTCTTATTGAAACACGGGGAATGCTGTTTCAACTGCTCCGGGGATACCTTCATGAGTTGCTGAAACATTCTAATTCCCATTCCCACACGGAACGAAGCCAGGCAGGAGGAGATACCTGTGACTCAATGATCAGACATTGCAGCTCATGAAGTGTGTTTTCTGATGGTCGATGGGTTCCTGTGTGAAGTTGACACGGGTTTGGTTTTTCTCCCTTACACTTTGACCCTTCAGTTAGTTCTTTGTGTTCAGCTGTTTCAGGTGATGTTACTGAGTCAGGAATGTTGGTCAGGACAGTGCGAGAATTCCCTGTGATTCTTTCAATAGCGCTGGGGAATCTTTAACATCCACCAACAGGGCCTCATTTAATTGTCACTTCAAAAACCTGCTGGCAATTATTGCTCAGGATTACACTGAGCTGGGACACTAAGGATATTCAATTAATGAAATCAGTACTTTAAACTGAGAGCAATAGTCCCTCCCACATCCTGATACCTTAGGATTTCTGAACTTTAATTACTGCTTCATTCCTTGGTTTGTGGGCTGGTTCACCACCTGCAGACATTTGAGGCACTCACAGGCACTGGTAATCTCTAGGCTTAGAGTCATAGAATCATAGACAGGTTACAGCACAGAAGGAGGCCATTCAGCCCTTTGTGTCCATGCCAGCTCTCTGCAAGAACAAGCCAGCTAGTCACACTCCCCCGCCTTTGCCTGTAACCCTGCATTTTCTTTTCTTCAGATAATTATTAAATTCTCTTTCAAAAGTCATGATTGAATCTGCCTCCACCACACTGTCAGGCAGTGCAATCCAGATCCTAACCAGTCGCTGCATAAAAAAGTTTTTCCTCATGTTGCCTCTGGTTCTTTGGCCTTTCACCTTAAATCTGTGCCCTCTGGTTCTTGACACTTCTGCCAATGGGAATAGTTTCTCCCTATCTACTCTGTCCAAACCCTTCATGATTTTGAACACCTCTATCAAATCTCATCTCAACCTTCTCTTCCCAAAGAAGAACAACTCCAGATTCTCCAAAATAGTAGAAGGCTTTCTATTTCTACTGGAAAATGGGCAGAGAGAAAGAGTATGAGACAGAGTTCACAAGAGAGAGAAAAAATTGGGTATGTGTCTGTGAGAGAGAGCAAGACAGAGGGAGGGAGAGTAACTGTCTGTGTGTGAGAGAGAACACAACCCAGTCCCAATATAATTGCTCTTTCTTGATACTATTCGATAAACTCAGACCCTGCCCAGATACCGACAGCTTCTCTCCCTCACTGCTGTTCCCCGCCCTGACTGTACAGAAATCCCCTCTCATAGCTGCACATTAACACTGGTCTCACTGCTTTTCCCTGCCCTGATGGTGCAGAAATCCCCTCTCATAGCTGCACATTAACACTGGTCTCACTGCTGTTTCATTCCCTGACTGTACAGAAATCCCCTCTCATAGCTGCACATTAACACTGGTCTCACTGCTGTTCCATTCCCTGACTGTACAGAAATCCCCTCTCATAGCTGCACATTAACACTGGTCTCACTGCTGTTTCATTCCCTGACTGTACAGAAATCCCCTCTCATAGCTGCACATTAACACTGGTCTCACTGCTGTTCCATTCCCTGACTGTACAGAAATCCCCTCTCATAGCTGCACATTAACACTGGTCTCACTGCTGTTCCCTGCTCTGACTGTACAGAAATCCCCTCTCATAGCTGCACATTAACACTGGTCTCACTGCTGTTCCCTGCCCTGACGGTACAGAAATCCCCTCTCATAGCTGCACATTAACGCTGGTCTCACTGCTGTTCCCTGCTCTGACTGCACAGAAATCCCCTCTCATAGCTGCACATTAACACTGGTCTCACTGCTGTTCCCTGCTCTGACTGTACAGAAATCCCCTCTCATAGCTGCACATTAACACTGGTCTCACTGCTGTTCCCTGCTCTGACTGTACAGAAGTCCCCTCTCATAGCTGCACATTAACACTGGTCTCACTGCTGTTCCCTGCTCTGACTGTACAGAAATCCCCTCTCATAGCTGCACATTAACACTGGTCTCACTGCTGTTCCCTGCCCTGACTGTACAGAAATCCCCTCTCATAGCTGCACATTAACACTGGTCTCACTGCTGTTCCCTATTCTGACTGTACAGAAATCCCCTCTCATAGCTGCACATTAACACTGGTCTCACTGCTGTTCCCTGCCCTGACTGTACAGAAATCCCCTCTCATAGCTGCACATTAACACTGGTCTCACTGCTGTTCCCTGCTCTGACTGTACAGAAATCCCCTCTCATAGCTGCACATTAACACTGGTCTCACTGCTGTTCCCTATTCTGACTGTACAGAAATCCCCTCTCATAGCTGCACATTAACACTGGTCTCACTGCTGTTCCCTGCCCTGACTGTACAGAAATCCCCTCTCATAGCTGCACATTAACACTGGTCTCACTGCTGTTCCCTATTCTGACTGTACAGAAATCCCCTCTCATAGCTGCACATTAACACTGGTCTCACTGCTGTTCCCTGCCCTGACTGTACAGAAATCCCCTCTCATAGCTGCACACTAACACTGGTCTCAGGTGAATTTTGAGTGGTCATTAAATGATCCGACAATGGCGTGGCCTCGGTTAATAGCAGTTTGAAGCCGGATATCTGTTTTAAATTCCATCGGCTCATCCCAAAAACCGACCTTTAAACAAGTCAAAACACTGGAAACACACGATGGCTCATTCAACGTCTATGGAGAGAACAAAGACGTTTACTGTTGGGGTTTGGACAATGAAGAGAAACATAGGAACTTGATGAGGACATTCAGCCTTTCGAGTCTGTTCCACCATTCAATTCGATATTTGCTGACCTGTATATTAACACCATTTGTCTGCTTGTTTCTGTAACCCTTGGTACCTTACCTAACTCAAATCTATCATTTGTCAGAAATAAATAAGGAAACTGATTCATCGAATTTCTTAAAAGCAAAATACTGCGGATGCTGGAAATCTGAAATAAAAACTGAAAGTGCTGACAAGACTCAGCAGGTCTGGCAGCATCTGTGGAGAGAGAAGCAGAGTTAACGTTTCAGGTCACTGACCCTTCTTCAGAACTGGCAAATATTAGAAATGTAAAAGATTATAAGCAAGTAAAGCGGGGGTGGGGCAAGAGATGACAAAGGAGAAGGTGTAGATAGGACAAGGCCACAGAATAGTTGACCAGAAAAAGGCAAACAATATGTTAATGGTGTGCTGAAAGACAAAGCATTAGTGCAGATAGGGTGTTAATGGACTGAAAAACTAAACAGCCACAATCACAAACATGAAAAAAACAGTGGGTAGGCACAGTAGAAACAAACTGAACAAACTAAAATAAAGTTTTCTTTTTTACTTTGCCGATGTCTTTGTATATATTGTGGATCCTTCTTCAGACTGTCTTCTTTCACAATGTAGTTCTGACCTCTGGTGATGTTGATCGTAATCAGCTTCAACTTGCTGATAGTTTTGGAACTGAGCACATTTTCTTTGCTTGATTCTACAGCATGGAACTGAGTCTGACATGTGGACCCCTGGGAGGACTTAAAAGTAACTTGGATGATCCCTAGGACTGGTGGAGGAGTATCTGATCCATGGGAGAAGAATTTAGATATCAGCTTGTTCAATTACAGTTTCTGTTTTCTCTGTTACTTGTGGAATGTCGGAGCATCCATTATGTTGATCATTGCTCCGAGTCAATTACTGCAGATATTGTCTAATTGCCTCTGAACACATCACACATGGGCATGTGTCGGGACTTGTGGTCGCGAGCAACAAAAATCTTCTCTCGTGCTGCAAATATGTAATCTTCCTTCTGGCATTTAAATCTATGAATGTTTCCTGCAGGCTTCGATCAGCATACTGTAGTGAAATGTCCCATTTTTCTGCAGACTTGACACTTCTTCCCTCTCGAAGGACAAGCTTTGTAATAAGGATCCTCACCACTGCAATGATTGGATGTTTGAATGTGATTGTGACTTCTGTCTTGGTCTTCCTTGACCTTTCTCTGGGTTTCCTCTGTGTCTTTGTGTTTTGTGTGTTTCTCAGGGGAATCTCGTCGTCACGTTATTTGCCTCTTTCTCAGACTTCTGAGTCTCATCGTGTAGTGGTCAAGAGTCTCGCACCATATTGTTTTGCTTGCCTGAAACATAAATTTCAGAGTGAGGATTTGCCCTTGCTTGAAAATATCTTGTTAGAAAATGCATCGCAACATCATAATCATTATCGGTTCCAGTGTCGCTGAGTGTATTGAAGGTATTGTCAACTTTTGGTCCAGCAGAGTGTAGGAGTAACGCTCTCTTTCTTCGGGGTGTATTGATAGCGAGTGCCATCATTAGGAGTTCAAGTCTTGTGAGCCATTTCCTCCAGTGTGGCCCTGGGTTGCTGTCTATCTCTGTAAAGGCTGGAAAGACTGGCTGTTGTTGTGTACACATGATGATTGTTATTTATTTAAATCTGGAATTGTCAATGTAAGTCTTCTGTATGTCCCTGGTTGTCTGTGTGATTACTTCTTTTTAATCCTCAATGTCAGAAAAATATAGTGTTGTGCTGTGTTCTTACGTCTACATTAAATGATGACCCCAGGCTTTATATTCAGATTCAATACAAACAGTATTTATTGTCTTTCTTATCTACATTGCATGATCACAGGTCCCAGGTCTTTTTCTCATTGGTGTGTGTGCGCTCTCTACAAGCCATGTGTAGAATGTGTCTCTCAACATGGTGTCTCCTTATATATGTATGATGATGTCATCTGTTGCATCAGTGGCTTGGTCTCTTAAAGGTACAGTTTCTTAAAGGTGAAGTCACCATTACACAACATTGCAAACAATGAGTCAGCCACGGTCGATAGAGTGTCAGGAATGAAGGTCAGAGGAGCAGACCAGGCTGGAAACACATAAAGAACGAGGGGCAGCCAACGTGAAAAACAGAGAATAAACAACATGGCATGGGTGGTGTTTACAATACCTCGAATCGGTTTGATTCTCTTCCAGGTCAGAGGGAATTCTAGCAACATGATGTCTATGGAATCACAGAATGACGAACAAAGAGACCATTTGGTCCATCATGCCAGTGTTGTCTCTTTGGTAGAGACAAATTACAATTAGTCCTGCTGCGTGGCTTTTTCCTGTAATCCTGTACATTTTCCCTTCCAGCATCTATCCATATCCCTTTTGAAAGTTACGATTGAATCTGCTTTCATCTCCCAATCAGGCAGTGCATTCCAGATCACAACACATTACTGTGTAACAAATGGTTCTTCATGTCACCTCTAGTTCTTTTGCCAATCACCTGATATCTGTGTCCTCTGCTTACTGACCCTTTTGCCACAGGAAACAGTTTCTCCTGATTTAAAGTGTTGAGAACCATCATGATTTTGAACACCTTGGACAAATCTCTTCTGAACGTTCTCTGCTCCAAGAAGAACAACCTCAGCTTCTCCAATCTCTCCACATAACTGAAATCCTTCACCCCTGGTATCATTGCAGCAAATCTCTTCTGTTCATTTCTTGCCCCAGAAATAATTGAAATGAAATGTTTCTAAGAAAATGCATGAACTAAATAAAAAGGAGAGAGAAATAAATGCTGAGCAAAATGGATATCAATGTTTGGAAGGTAAAAAGAGCAAAGAGATCGAAATTTTATTGTCGAGGAGTGAGAGGAACAAATAACACTTTGGAGATTTTGTCAGTGGATTTACTGATAAATTTGGGAACTGAGAGGAAGCTGGTTCACAGAGAAAAAACTGCCAACCCTGGGGAGGAGCCTACAACTGCATCCGTCCAATAAGAGACAGAGTAGAAGTGACAGTTCAGTCAGTGGAACAGGACACTTTTAATCTCAGGATTATGGGTTGGATGATCCACTGTGGGTGCCCGTGAAATTCCACAGGAGCTAATACAACACCTTGCTGTCAGTGGCTCCTTGGTCAACGGGTGTGATTCTTGTTTAAGGAGTGTGATTAATGAAAGTGTGAGCGACCCCAGGTTCAAATCACCAATGAGCTCTTGGCATTTTTAGTTTAATGTTACTGATTGGTGTCAGCCTTACGGAGCTGGCTTCAGGACCAGAGAACTGGATTCAAAGAGCTTGTCGACAAAATTGAAATTTACAAAATGTACAGATAGCCAAGTGAGAATATAAAGTTGTCGCAGTAATTGAGACCTGACTCCAAAAACAACAGGACTGGGTTCTGGAATGGAATGGAATGGAATTCTTCAGTGTTTCTGTTGTTTGGCTTGCATTGACTCATCGATTTTCTTGTTTTTCACTTTGTCGATGCCTTTGAATAATTGTGGATCCTTCTTCAGAGTGTCTTCTTTCACCAGGTAGTTCTGACCTCTGATGATGTTGATTGTAATCAGCTTCAATTCGCTGATAGTTTTGGAATTGAGCAGATTTCCTTTGCTTGAGTCTACAACATGGAACTCAGTCTGACATGTGGACCCATGGGAGGATTTGAATGCCACCCCTGCGTTGGAGTTGCATCCATCCAATAAGAGACCGAGTAGAAGTGACAGTTCTGTCAGTCGAATATGAGATTTTTAATGGCAGGGTTGTGAGTTTGAGTCAAATACAAGAAATGCTGGAATCACTCAGCAGGTCTGGCAGCATCTGTGGAAAGAGAAGCAGAGTTAACGTTTCGGGTCAGTGACCCTTCTTCGGAACTGACAAATATTAGAAAAGTCACAGATTATAAGCAAGTGAGGTGGGGGTGGGGCAAGAGATAACAAAGGAGAAGGTGCAGATTGGACCAGGCCACATAGCTGACCAAAAGGTCACGGAGCAAAGGCAAACAATATGTTATTGGTGTGTTGAAAGACAAAGCATTAGTACATATTAGGTGTGAATACACTGAATATTGAACAGCAGCAAGTGCAAACCTGAAAAAAAACAGTGGGTCAGCAAACTGAACAAACTAAGATGAAATGAAATAAATGCAAAAAAAGATTGTAAAAAATGTAAAAAAGAATGTAAAAAAAAAGGAAGAAAAAATAACTAAAAATGAAAGTAAAATGGGGGGCTGTCATGCTCTGAAATTATTGAACTCAATGTTCAGTCCGGTAGGCTGTAGTGTGCCTAATCGGTAGATGAGATGCTGTTCCTCGAGCTTGCGTTGATGTTCACTGGAACACTGCAGCAATCCCAGGACAGAGATGTGAGCATGAGAGCAGGGGGGAGTGTTGAAATGGCAAGCAACCGGAAGCTCAGGGTCCTGCTTGCGGACTGAGCGGAGATGTTCCGCAAAGCGGTCACCCAGTCTGCGCTTGGTCTCCCCAATGTAGAGGAGACCACACTGTGAGCAGCGAATACAGTTTACTACATTGAAAGAAGTACAAGTAAATCGCTGCTTCACCTGAAAGGAGTGTTTGGGGCCTGGGATAGTGAGGAGAGAGGAGGTAAATGGGCAGGTATTACACCTCCTGCGATTGCAGGGGAAGGTGCCCTGGGACGGGGACGAGGTGGTGGGGGCAATGGAGGAGTGGACCAGGGTGTCGCGGAGGGAACGATCCCTTCGGAATGCTGACAGGGGAAGGGAGGGGAAGATGCGACTGGTAGTGGCATCACGCTGGAGGTGGCGAAAATGGCGGAGGATGATCCTTTGGATATGGAGGCTGGTGGGATGAAAAGTGAGGACAAGGGGAACCCTGTCACGGTTCTGGGAGGGAGGGGAAGGGTTGAGGGTAGAGGCGCGGGGAATGGGTCGGACACGGTTGAGGGCCCTGGCAACCACAGTGGGGGGAAAGCCTCGGTTGAGGAAAAAGGAGGTCATATCAGAAGCACCGTCATGGAAGGTAGCATCATCAGAGCAGATGCGTCGGAGACGGAGAAACTGGGAGAATGGAATGGAGTCCTTACAGGAGGTAGGGTGTGAAGAAGTGTAGTCGAGGTAGCTGTGGGAGTCGGTGGGCTTATAATGGATATTGGTAGACAACCTATTCCCAGAGATGGAGACAGAGAAGTCGAGGAAGGGAAGGGAAGTGTCAGTGATGAACCATGTGAAGGTGAGAGAAGGGTGGAAATTGGAAGCAAAGTTGATAAAGTTTTCTAGTTCGGGGCGGGAGCAGGAAACGGCACCGATACAGTCATCAATGTACCGGAAAAAGAGTTGGGGGAGGGGGCCTGAGTAGGACTGGAACAAAGAATGCTCGACATATCCCACAAAAAGACAGGCATAACTAGGACCCATGCGGGTACCCATAGCGACACCTTTTACTTGAAGGAAGTGCGTGGAGTTGAAGGAGAAGTTGTTCAATGTGAGAACATTGTCCCCCTCTGAACTTGAGGCACTCCGTTCTCTCAGGTCTAACCCCGACATGGTCATCAAACCTGCAGACAAGGGTGGTGCTGTTGTGGTATGGCGTACCGACCTCTACCTTGCAGAAGCTCAACGCCAACTCACAGACACCTCTTCCTACCTCCCTCTGGACCATGACCCCACCACCGAACATCAAGCCACCGTCCAAAGGACTGTCACTGACCTCATCTCCTCTGGAGATCTTCCCTCTACAGCTTCCAACCTCATAGTCCCACAACCCCGGACAGCCCGCTTCTACCTCCTTCCCAAAATCCGTGACTCTTCTGACGCCCTACGTCATTTTGACAATTTCCACTTTCCTGGTCCCAACCGCCTCCTCTTCACTATGGACGTCCAATCGCTCTACACCTCCATCCCCCACCAGGATGGTTTGAGGGCTCCCCGCTTCTTCCTGGAACAGAAGCCCAACCAGTCCCCATCCACCACCACCCTCCTCCGCCTGGCTGAACTTGTTCTCACATTGAACAACTTCTCCTTCAACTCCACGCACTTCCTTCAAGTAAAAGGTGTCGCTATGGGTACCCGCATGGGTCCTAGTTATGCCTGTCTTTTTGTGGGATATGTCGAGCATTCTTTGTTCCAGTCCTACTCAGGCCCCCTCCCCCAACTCTTTTTCCGGTACATTGATGACTGTATCGGTGCCGTTTCCTGCTCCCGCCCCGAACCAGAAAACTTTATCAACTTTGCTTCCAATTTCCACCCTTCTCTCACCTTCACATGGTCCATCTCTGACACTTCCCTTCCCTTCCTCGACTTCACTGTCTCCATCTCTGGGAATAGGTTGTCTACCAATATCCATTATAAGCCCACCGACTCCCACAGCTACCTCGACTACACTTCTTCACACCCTACCTCCTGTAAGGACTCCATTCCATTCTCCCAGATTCTACGTCTCCGACGCATCTGCTCTGATGATGCTACCTTCCATGACGGTGCTTCTGATATGACCTCCTTTTTCCTCAACCGAGGATTTCCCCCCACTGTTGTTGACAGGGCCCTCAACCGTGTCCGACCCATTCCCCGCACCTCTACCCTCACCCCTTCCCCTCCCTCCCAGAACCGTGACAGGGTTCCCCTTGTCCTCACTTTTCATCCCACCAGCCTCCATATCCAAAGGATCATCCTCCGCCATTTTCGCCACCTCCAGCGTGATGCCACTACCAGTCGCATCTTCCCCTCCCTTCCCCTGTCAGCATTCCGAAGGGATCGTTCCATCCGCGACACCCTGGCCCACTCCTCCATTACCCCCACCACCTCGTCCCCGTCTCAGGGCACCTTCCCCTGCAATCGCAGGAGGTGTAATACCTGCCCATTTACCTCCTCTCTCCTCACTATCCCAGGCCCAAAACACTCCTTTCAGGTGAAGCAGCGATTTACTTGTACTTCTTTCAATGTAGCATACTGTATTCGCTGCTCACAGTGTGGTCTCCTCTACATTGGGGAGACCAAGCGCAGACTGGGTGACCGCTTTGCGGAACATCTCCGCTCAGTCCGCAAGCAGGACCCTGAGCTTCCGGTTGCTTGCCATTTCAACACTCCCCCCTGCTCTCATGCTCACATCTCTGTCCTGGGATTGCTGCAGTGTTCCAGTGAACATCAACGCAAGCTCGAGGAACAGCATCTCATCTACCGATTAGGCACACTACAGCCTGCCGGACTGAACATTGAGTTCAATAATTTCAGAGCATGACAGCCCCCCATTTTACTTTCATTTTTAGTTATTTTTTCTAACTTTTTTTTTACATTCTTTTTTACATTTTTTACAATCTTTTTTTGCATTTATTTCATTTCATCTTAGTTTGTTCAGTTTGCTTACCCACTGTTTTTTTTCAGGTTTTTTTTCAGGTTTGCACTTGCTGCTGTTCAACATTCAGTGTATTCACACCTAATCTGTACTAATGCTTTGTCTTTCAACACACCATCAACATATTGTTTGCCTTTGCTCCGTGACCTTTTGGTCAGCTATGTGGCCTGGTCCAATCTGCACCTTCTCCTTTGTTATCTCTTGCCCCACCCCCACCTCACTTGCTTATAATCTGTGACTTTTCTAATATTTGTCAGTTCCGAAGAAGGGTCACTGACCCGAAACGTTAACTCTGCTTCTCTTTCCACAGATGCTGCCAGACCTGCTGAGTGGTTGCAGTATTTCTTGTTTTTGTTTCAGATTTCCAGCATCCGCAGTATTTTGCTTTTATTTTTGTGAGTTTGAGTGCCATTTTGTTTTTCCCTTTTTTAAGGCTTCATGAGCAGAGTGCAGGGAGTGTTTGAAATGAGCAAGTCTCGCTTTGATTCAGGACTCTTACCTCTCCGCAGCATCTCTCTATGAAAGATTGAATTTGATCTCATTTCATTCTCAGCTCGGGGTCTGTGCGGCTCAGTGGCACTTCTGGCTGTCTCCCGCTTCACAATCCATCAGTACTGAGAAAGCAATGGGGAATATTACTCACATGTTGTGTTCTTTAATTTTTTGGAAAACTTGAATGTATGTATTTTCTTCCAAAACACGGACACCAAAACACTGTTAATGTAGAGCTGAAATAGCTCAGTTGGGAGAGCATTAGACTGAAGATCTAAATGTCCCTGGTTCAATCCTGGGTTTCAGCAATTTCGCTTCCTTATGTGTCCCTTGCCTTGGTTCTGATTTTCCAGTTGCACAATTTCCTTTGAAATTATTTACCAAGCACCAGTGGATTGAATTTGAGAAACAACACAGAGTCATTTACAGCATAGAAGGTGGTCGTTTGGCCTATCACGTCCATGCTGGCTCTCCCCGGAGCAATCTAGTCAGTTCCACTCACCAGCTCGATCCCTTTCCTCCTGCAAGTTTCTTTCCTTCAAGTATCCATCCAATTTCCTTTTCAAATCATTGATTGTCTCTGCTTCCACCACACTCATGGGCCAAGTCATTACCACCCACAACATAAAACATTTCCACCTCATCAAGGATGGGAAATACTTATATCTTCTATATTTGCTTATTCTCTATTTCTATGAGAATAGACTGGCAGTCAACATGAAAGGAAACCCAAAAATCTTCGAGCAGCATGTAAATGATAAGTGGGTAGTAAGAGGTTGAGTCGGGCCTATTAGGGACAAAAAGGATAATATAAGCTTAGAGGTGCAGGGCAATGTTAATCTACTTAATGAGTACTTTGTATCAGTGATCACTAAGGAAGTGGAATTTGACAAAATATCAGTCGAAGTGAAGAGAGTAGAGGCAATGGAGAGAGTACAAATTAGGAGAGGGAGGTACAAAAAGGCTGGCTGTGCTTAGGGAAGATAAATCACCTGGTCCGGATGGCTCACATCCCAGGTTGCGAAAGGAAATGCGGATGCAGATAACGGAAGGGCTTGCTATAATCTTCCAATCTTCCCTGGATACGGGGGAGGTGCCAGAGGATTAAACAGTGGCAAATGTGACACCCTTATTCCAGAAACGGTGTAAGGACAGTCCGGGTAACTACAGGCTAGTTAGATTAACAGCAGCGGTGGGTAAGGTTTTAGAAAGAATAATCAGGGTAAAAATTCAACAGTCACTTGGAGAGGTTTGACTTAATTAAGTAGAGTGAGCATGGATTTATAAATGGGAGTTCATGCTTGACTAATCTAACTGCATTTTTTGATGAACTAACAGAGCAGGTTGATGAAGGGAATGCAGTGGATGTTGTTTATATGGATTTTAAGGAAGCGTTTGACAAGGTACCACATAAAAGGGCGGTTAACAAAATTGAGGTTCGTGGTATAGGAGGGTCAGTGTCCAATTGGATAGAAAATTGGTTTAAGGACAGAAAACAGCAAGTCTTATTAAATGGTTCTTTGTCAGACTGGAGGATAGTCGACAGTGGTGTTCCCCAAGGGTCAGTGCTAGAACCACTGCTTTTTTTGCTAAAGGTAAGTGACTTGGATCTTGGAATACAGAGTAGAATCTCAAAATATGCCGATGACACCAAACTTGGAGGAGTGGCAAACAGTGAGGATGATATGAACTGCCTGCAACAGGACAGTGATAGGCTAGCAGAATGGGCAGACAGGTGGCAGATGGAATTTAATAATGACAAGTGTGAGGTGATGTATTTTGGCATAAGGAATAGGGAGAGGCAATATATACTTAATGGCACAGTTCTAAAGAGTGTTCTGGAATAGAGGGACTTGGGGTTCATGTGCATCAATCTTTGAAGGTGGCAAGTCATATTGCGAGAGTGGTTCGCAAAGCATATGGGATCTTGGGCTTTATAAATAGAGGCATTGAGTACAAAAGCAGGGAAGTTATGCTGAACCATTATAAAACTCTGGTTAGGCCCCAATTGGAGTGTTGCTTTCAGTTCTGCTCAGCAGACTTTAGAAAGAATGTGAGGGTCCTTGAGAGGACGCAGAGGCGATTTACCAGAATGGATCCAGGGATGGGGGATTTTAGTTACAAGGTTAGGTTGGAAAAGCTAGGATTATTCTGCCTATATCAAAGGAGATTGAGTGGAGAATTGATAGAGGTGTATAACACCTCTAGAGAACAGGCCATCCTGGACTGGGTATTGTGTAATGAGAAAGGATTAGTTAACAATCTTGTTGTGTGGAGTCCCTTGGGGAAGTGCGCCCATAATATGATAAACTTCTTCATTAAGATGGAGAGTGAGAGAGTTGATTCCGAGACTCGGGTCTTGAATCTAAACAAAGGAAACTATGAAGGTATGAGGCGGGAGTTGGCTATGTTAGATTGGGGAACGTTACTTAAAGGGTTGACAGTGGATAGGCAATGGCTAGAATTTAAAGAGCGCATGGATGAATTACAACAATTGTTCATTCCTGTCTGTGCAAAAGTAAAACAGGAATAGTGGCTCAACTGTGGCTTACAAAAGAAATTAAGGGAAGTATTAGATCCAAGGAGGAGAAATATAAAATGGCCAGAACAAGCAGCAAACCTGAAGATTGTGAGCAGTTTGGAATTTAGCAGAGGAGGACAAAGGGATTGATTAACAAGTGGAAATAAGCTTGCAGAGAACATCAAAATTGACTGTAAAAGCTTCTATAGATATGTGAAGAGTAAAAGATTAGTGAAGACAAATGTGGGTCCCTTCCAGTCAGAAACGGGGGAATTTATAATGGGGAACCAAGAAATGACAGACCAATTAAATACATACTTTGGATCTGTCTTCACAAAGGAGGATACACATTATCTCCCAGAAATGTTGGGGAACATAGGGTCTAGTGAGAAGGAGGAACTGTATGAAATCAGTATTAGTTGGGAATGTTTGGGAAATTGATGGGATTGAAGGCCGATAAATCCCCAGGGCCTGATAATCTACATCCCAGAGTACTTAAGGAAGTGGCCCTTGAAATAGCAGATGCATTTCTGGTCTTTTTTCAAAATTCTATAGACTCTGGAACAGTTCCAATGGATTGGACAGTAGTTAGTGTAACTCCACTATTTAAAAAAAGAGGCAGAAAGAAAACAGCGAATTATATACCGGTTAGCCTGACATCAGTCGTGGGGAAAATGCTGGAGTCCATTATAAAAGATGTAATAGCAGAGTGCAATAATAACTCGTCTCCACTCCTAGTATTTCTAAATCCCACACATTCACTAGGATGTGAACAATTATTTCCTGTTGTGTCTCTCTCAGATTTGTAAACTTCCCTGTATTGGAGTGAGGTGACATCTACTGGCGGGAAGCAAGAACTGCAATTAAGCAGCAGAAACTCCACAGTCTGTCAGGGTGAAAGAAACATTGCAATGTGAGGATGCAGCGAAGTGGTTTGATTGGGTAGATGGAGACATGATTCCACTTGTGGTGGTGTCTGAAGCAAAGGCCAGAAATACAAAATTGTCATTAATAAAAGAAATGAGGAATTCATGAAAAATGTAGTAACGTAGTGAATGGTTAGAATGTGGATAGAATAGAAAGTGAGATTGGATGGACAGAAGCAGTCTGAAAGGATGGCTGAAACAAAAGGTGAGTGCCCAGAAATGTTAACTGTGTTTCTCACAGCACAGATGCTGCCGGAGCTGCTGAACATTTCCAGCACTTTCTGTTTTTATTTCAGCATTTGCAGGATGTTGCTTTGATCTGAAAAAAAATGGATGATTGGCTGGGGGGTTCCAGTGAAATTCCACAGCAGCTAATAAAGCCTGACCTGTCAGTGGTTCGTTGGTCTAGGGGTATGATTCTCGCTTAGGGAGTATGGTTAATTAACATGCGAGAGATCCCGGGTTCAAGTCCCGGACGAGCCCTGGTCTGCTGGCATTTTTAGATTAAGGTTATCTATTGGTTTCAGCCTTGCAGAAGGTGGAATTGACTTCCATACGGAGCTGGCTTGAGGACCAGACAACTGGATTCAAAGAGCTTGTCGACAAAATTGTAATTAACTAAATGTACAGATAGCCAAGTGGGAATATAAAGTTGTTGCTGCAATTGTGACCTGACTCCAAAAACAACAGGACTGGAATGGAATGGAATTCTTCAGTGTTTCTGTTGTTTGGCTTGCATTGACTCATCGATTTTCTTGTTTTTCACTTTGTCGATGCCTTTGAATAATTGTGGATCCTTCTTCAGGGTGTCTCCTTTCACCAGGTAGTTCTGACCTCCGATGATGTTGATTGTAATCAGCTTCAATTCGCTGATAGTTTTGGAAGTGAGCAGATTTCCTTTGCTTGAGTCTACAACATGGAACTCAGTCTGACATGTGGACCCATGGGAGGATTTGAATGCCATCCCTGCGTTGGAGTTGCATCCATCCAATAAGAGACCGAGTAGAAGTGACAGTTCTGTCAGTCGAATATGAGACTTTTAATGGCAGGGTTGTGAG
Source organism: Heterodontus francisci (assembly GCF_036365525.1). Classification (NCBI taxonomy): domain Eukaryota; kingdom Metazoa; phylum Chordata; class Chondrichthyes; order Heterodontiformes; family Heterodontidae; genus Heterodontus; species Heterodontus francisci. The sequence goes on from NC_090405.1 coordinate 22,476,638, forward strand.
TTTGAGTGCCATTCTGTTTTTCCCTTTTTTAAGGCTTCATGAGCAGAGAGTACAGGGAGTGTTTGAAATGAGCAAGTCTCGCTTTGATTCAGGACTCTTACCTCTCAGCAGCATCTCACGATGAAAGATTGAATTTGATCTCATTTCATTCTCAGCTCGGGGTCTGCGCGGCTCAGTGGCACTTCTGGCTGTCTCCCGCTTCACAATCCATCAGTACTGAGAAAGCAATGGGGAATATTACTCACATGTTGTGTTCTTTAATTTTTTGGAAAACTTGAATGTATGTATTTTCTTCCAAAACAAGGACACCAAGCTACTGTTAATGTAGGGCTGAAATAGCTCAGTTGGGAGAGCGTTAGACTGAAGATCAAAAGGTCCCTGGTTCAATCCCGGGTTTCAGCAATTTCGCTTCCTTATGTGTCCCTTGCCTTGGTTCTGATTTTCCAGTTGCACAATTTACTTTGAAATTATTTACCAAGCACCAGTGGATTGAATTTGAGAAACAACACAGAATCATTTACAACATAGAAGGTGGTCATTTGGCCTATCACGTCCATGCTGGCTCTCCCCGGAGCAATCTAGTCAGTTCCACTCACCAGCTCGATCCCTTTCCTCCTGCAAGTTTCTTTCCTTCAAGTATCCATCCAATTTCCTTTTCAAATCATTGATTGTCTCTGCTTCCACCACACTCGTGGGCCAAGACATTACCACCCACAACATAAAAAATTCCACCTCATCAAGGATGGGAAATACTTATATCTTCTATATTTGCTTATTCTCTATTTCTATGAGAATAGACTGGCAGTCAACATGAAAGGAAACCCAAAAATCTTTGAGCAGCATGTAAATGATAAGTGGGTAGTAAGAGGTTGAGTCGGGCCTATTAGGGACAAAAAGGATAATACAAGCTTAGAGGTGCAGGGCAATGTTAATCTACTTAATGAGTACTTTGCATCAGTGATCACTAAGGAAGTGGAATTTGACAAAATATCAGTTGAAGTGAAGAGAGTAGAGTCAATGGAGAGGGTACAAATTGAGAGAGGGAGGTACTAAAAAGGCTGGCTGTGCTTAGGGAAGATAAATCACCTGGTCCGGATGGCTCACATCCCAGGTTGCGAAAGGAAATGCGGATGCAGATAACGGAAGGGCTTGCTATAATCTTCCAATCTTCCCTGGATACGGGGGAGGTGCCAGAGGATTAAACAGTGGCAAATGCGACACCCTTATTCAAGAAAGGGTGTAAGGACAGTCTGGGTAACTACAGGCTAGTTAGATTAACAGCAGCGGTGGGTAAGGTTTTAGAAAGAATAATCAGGGTAAAAAATCAACAGTCACTTGGAGAGGTTCGAGTTAATTAAGGAGTGAGCATGGATTTATAAATGGGAGTTCATGCTTGACGAATCTAACTGCATTTTTTGATGAACTAACAGAGCAGGTTGATGAAGGGAATGCAGTGGATGTTGTTTATATGGATTTTAAGGAAGCGTTTGACAAGGTACCACATAAAAGGGCGGTTAACAAAATTGAGGTTCGTGGTATAGGAGGGTCAGTGTCCAATTGGATAGAAAATTGGTTTAAGGACAGAAAACAGCGAGTCTTATTAAATGGTTCTTTGTCAGACTGGAGGATAGTCGACAGTGGTGTTCCCCAAGGGTCAGTGCTAGAACCACTGCTTTTTTTGCTCAAGATAAATGACTTTGATCTTGGAATACAGAGTAGAATCTCAAAATATCGCGATGACAACAAACTTGGAGGAGCGGCAAACAGTGAGGATGATATGAACTGCCTGCAACAGGACAATGATAGGCTAGCAGAATGGGCAGACAGGTGGCAGATGGAATTTAATAGTGACAAGTGTGAGGTGATGTATTTTGGCAGAAGGAATAGGGAGAGGCAATATATACTTAATGGCACAGTTCTAAAGAGTGTGCTGGAATAGAGGGACTTGGGGTTCATGTGCATCAATCTTTGAAGGTGACAAGACATATTGCGAGAGTGGTTAGCAAAGTATATGGGATCTTGGGCTTTATAAATAGAGGCATTGAGTACAAAGCCGGGAAGTTATGCTGAACCATTATAGAGCTCTGATTAGGCCCCACTTGGAGTGTTGCTTCCAGTTTTGCTTACCAGACTTAAGAAAGAATGTGAGGGTCCTTGAGAGGATGCAGAGGAAATTCACCAGAATGGATCCAGGGATGGAGGATTTTAGTTACAAGGTTAGGTTGGAAAAGCTAGGGTTGTTCTGACTGTATCAAACGAGAGTGAGGGAAGAATTGATAGATGTGTTTTCGGCTGTGACAGTTTTATATAAGTTGGCAAGGAAACATTGTTCCCGTTAACTATTAGTACAAGGACTAGGGGACACAGATTGAAGGTTTTGGACTGGAGGTACAGGGGGAATGTGCGCAAGAACTTTCTTACACTGATTGGTGATGATCTGTAACTCGCTGCCCACGAGGGCGGTGGAAATGGAGACAATCGAGGATTACAAAAGGAATTTGAATGGGCATTTGAAGGAAATAATTTTACAGGGCTATGGGGATCGAGCAGACAAGTAATAACTCGTCTCCACTCCTAGTATTTCTAAATCCCACACATTCACTATAATGTGAACAATTATTTCCTGTTGTGTCTCTCTCAGATTTGGAAACTTCACTGTGTTGGAGTGAAGTGACATCTACTGGCAAGAAACAAGAACTGCCGTGATGAGATCAGCCATGATTGTATTGAATGGCAGAGCAGGCTCGAGGGGCTGAATTGCCGACTCCTGCTCCTCGTTCTTATGTTCATAGAATCACACAGCACAGAAGGAGGCCATTCGGCCCCATTGTGCCTCTGCTGACTCTCTAACAAAAAGATGCAATTAGTCCAACCCCCTGCCTATTTCCCCATAATCCTGGAGAATTTCACTTTGAAATATTTGTCCAATTCCTTTATGAAAGTTATAATTGAATCTGTTTCCACCACCCTGTCAGACAATTCATTCCAAATCCGAATCAGTTACTGGGTTAAAAGATCTCTCCTCACCTCCCCTTGACATTTTTGGCCAATTATTTTAAATCTGTGTCCTCTGGTTACTGACCCCCAGGACATTGGAAACAGTTTCTCCCTCTCTACCGTATGAAAATCCTTCATGATTCTGAACACCTCTATTAAATCTTGCCTTAACCTTCTCTACTCTGAAGAGAACAATCCCAGCTTCACCAGCCTGTCCAGAGAACTGACACCCCTCATCTCTGGGATCATTCTAGCAAATCTCCTCTGAACTGTCTCAGAAGATTTGATGTCCTTTCTAAAGCCTGGTGCCCAGAACTGGACACATTACTCGAGCTGAGATCGAGCCAGCGACGCCCACATCCCACGAATGCATAAAAAAACGCTCCCTAACCAGTCCCCAATTCTTAAGCATTTATAGACGCTCCCTGCCCAGTCCCCAAATCTTATTCATTTAGAAACGCTCCCTGCCCAGTCTCCAATTCTTATCGATTTACAGACGCTTCCTGACCAGTACCCAATTCTTATCGATTTACAGACGCTTCCTGACCAGTACCCAAATCTTATTCATTTAGAGACGCTCCCTGCCCAGTCCCCAATTCTTATCCATTTACAGACGCTCCCTGACCAGTACCCAAATTTTATTCATTTAGAGACGCTCCCTGCCCAGTCCCTAATTCTTATCCATCGACAGACGCTCCCTGACCAGTACCCAAATCATATTCATTTAGAGACACTCCCTGACCAGTATCCAAATGTTATTCATTTCGAGACGCTCCCTGCCCAGTTCCCAATTCTTATCCATTTACAGACGCTCCCTGACCAGTACCCAAATTTTATTCATTTAGAGACGCTCCCTGCCCAGTCTCGAATTCTTCTCCATCTCCAGACGCTCCCTGCCCAGACCCCAATTCTTATCCATTTATAGACGCTCCCTGACCAGCACCCAAATTTTATTCATTTAGAGACGCTCCCTGCCCAGTCTCCAATTCTTATCCATTTACAGACGCTCCCTGACCAGTACCCAAATTTTATTCATTTAGAGACGCTCCCTGCCCAGACCCCAATTCTTATCCATTTGTAGACGCGGTTTCGGGAAGCCTCACCGGGAAAAGCTTCACCGTCGCCATCCGCAGGGATACAGATGGGATTGTTCCATGTTATTGTGGCCCTGAGGCCCTGCTCCAGCTGTGTGAGCCCGCAAAGGGCGCGGTCTTCTCGCACTTTGTGAATATCCCGCTCCAACTCCGAACCCGCAGCTCCATCTCCTGACAGAGCTGTCTCTACTGTGCCTGCGCGCGCCGCTCCTGTCACAGATGGGGCGGATTCTAGGCCGCTGAGCATTCTGGGTACCACACCTGTCATTAATGCTATTCTTTCAGCTGATAGGTTTTATTACGTACATTTCATGTCCTGGTATCGTCGTGAGTGTTTTCTTTTGTACCTGTCAATGCCTGGGAGGATAGAGTCAGCTTCACTTTGTAGCCATGAGTTTCTGGTGTGAGAAAGTGGTGTTTAACTCAGTATATTTCAGTTTTTGGTCTGTGACTGTGGGTATTATTCAGTACCTGTTTGTTTCTGCTATTGCTCTGTGAGTTTCACCACATATCTTTCAACAACTTGTATGTGAGCATCAGCTTTTGTCTATATCTATCAGTTTCTGAGAAGTGAGAAAGGGTTTGATTCTATCCCTATCAGTTTCTGTTACATGCATGTGTCTTTAATCTGCACCTCCTCTGAGTGTGTCTTCTTCTCTGTACTTGTAGGTGAGTATGTGTTTTGCTTTGTATCTCTCAGTCTTTGAAGTGTGAGCCTGGGTTTGTACCTAATTTCCTTTTTACCTTGCAGTTGGGATATGAAAGAAAGATTTTTACACGTTACCTGCCAACTGCTGCTAAGTGACTGTGGGTTTCACACTGTAACTGTCAATTTCTTGTCTGGTAATGCGAGGTTTACAGTGCACCTGTCAGTTTCTAGTCTAGGACTGAGTTGGTTTTACTCTGTCCCTAGCATTCGCTGGTATGTTAGTGTGGGGTTTACATTGTACCTGTCAGTTTCTTGTATGTGAGTGTTGATTTCACTCTGAAAAGAATCATAGATCATAGAATAGTTACAGAACAAAAGGAAGCCATTCAGTTCATTGTGCTTGTGCTGCTTCTCTGCACGAGCAACTCAGCTCATGCCACAGACTCATGTATTCCATGAAAACATGCACTTTTTTTCACTTCAGATAATTATCTTATACCATTTTGAAAGTCATGGTTGAATCAGCCTCCATCACACTCTCAAACAGTGCATATCAGATCTTAACCACTCGCTGTGCAAAATAAGTTTTTCCTCATGTTGCCTTTGGTTCTTTTGCCATTCACCTTAAATCGGTGTCCTCTGGTTACAGAGCCTTGAATAATATTCCCCATTGCTTTCTCAGCACTGATGGATTGTGAAGCAGGAGACAGCCAGAAGTCCCACTGAGCCGCACTGATCCCGAGCTGGGAATGAAATGAGATGAAGTTCAATCGTTCACAGCGAGATGCTGCAGAGAGATAAGAGTCCCGAATCAAAGTGAGACTTTCTCATAGTTTTGCTGAATTTCATTTCAAACACTCCTTGTACTCTCTGCTCATGAAGCCTTAAAAAAGGGAAAAACAAAATGGCACACCAACTCACCACCCTGAAATCAAAAGTTTAATGTTCGACTGACTGAACTGTCACTTCTACTCGGTCTCTTATTGGATGGATGCAACTGTATTCTTCAACGCAGGGGTGGCATTCAAATCCTCCCATGGGTCCACATGTCAGACTGAGTTCCATGTTGTAGACTCAAGCAAAGGAAATCTGCTCAGTTCCAAAACTATCAGTGAGTTGAAGCTCATTACGATCATCATCATCAGAGGTCAGAACTACCTGGTGAAAGAAAACACCCTGAAGAAGGATCCACAATTATTCAAAGGCATCAACAAAGTGAAAAATAAGAAAATCAATGAGCCAATGCAAGCCAAACAACAGAAATAGGAAAGGTTTCCTTTCCATACCAGAACCCAGTTCTGTTGTTTTTTGGAGCCAGGCTTCAGTTAAAGTTACAACTTTATATTCCTACTTGGCTCTCTAAACATTTCATTCATTCCAATTTTGTCGACAAGCTCTTTGAATCCAGCCCTCTGGTCCTCAAGCAGGCTCCATATGGAAATCAATTCCGCCTTCTGTAAGGCTGAAACCAATCGACGACCTTAAACTAAAAACACCAACAAAGAAGGGCTTGTCCAGGATTTGAACCCAGGATCTCTCACACATTAATTAATCACTTACCCTAAGCAAGAATCATATCCCGAGATCAACATGCCACTGATATCAGAACTTCCTTTTAGCTCCTGTGGAATTTCACTGGCAGCCAAAGCCAATCATCCATTTTATTTAAGATCAAAGCAACATCCTGCAAATTCTGAAATAAAAACAGAAAGAGCTGGAAATGTTCAGAAACTCTGGCAGCATCTGTGGAGAGAGAAACAGAGTTAACCTTTCAGGGCATTTCCCTTTTGTTTGAGCCATCCTTTCACACTGCTTCTGTCCACCCAATCTCACTTTCTATTCTATCTAGATTCCACCCACTCACCACCTAAATACATTTGTCATGAATTCCTCATATCTTTTAATAATGACAATTTTATATTTCTGGCCTTTGCTTTGGACTCCACCACAAGTGGTATCATGTCTCCATCAACCCAATCAAACCCATTCACTATTTCCTCACATTGCAATGTTTCTTTCACCCTGACAGACTATGGAGTATCTGCTGCTTGGTTGCAGTTCTTGCTTCCTGCCAGTAGATGTCACCTCACACCAGTACAGTGAAGTTTACAAATCTGAGAGCCACACAAGAAGAACAATTGTTCACATTATAGTGAACAAGTCCCTCTATTCCTGCACACTCTTTAGAACTGTGCCATTAAGTATATATTGCCTCTCCCTATTTCTTCTGCCAAAATGCATCACCTCACACTAGTCACTAATAAATTCCATCTGCCACCTGTCTGCCCATTCTGCTAGCCTATCATTGTCTTGTTGCAGGCGGTTCATTTCATCCTCACTGTTTGCCACTTCTCCAAGTTTGGTTTTATCGGCATATTTTGAGATTCTGCTCTATATTCCAAGATCCAAGTCATTTATCTGTAGCAAAAAAAAGCAGTGGTTCCAACAGTGACCCTTGGGGTCGAGCACTGTATTCTGTACAATTTTGGTTTCCTTATTTTATATTTATTTAGAGATACAGCACTGAAACAGGCCCTTCAGCCTACCGAGTCTGTGCTGACCATAAACCACCCATTTATACTCGCCCTGCAGTAATCCCATATTCCCTACCACCTACCTGCACTAGGAGCAATTTACAACAGCCAATTTACCTATCACCTGCAAGTCTCTGGCTGCGGGAGGAAACCAAAGCACCCAGCAAAAACCCACATGGTCACAGGGAGAACTTGCAAACTCTGCACAGGCAGTAGCCAGAATCAAACCTCGGTTTTTGGAGCTGTGAGGTTGCGGTGCTAACCACTGTGCCGCCCATGACAATGCCACTACGCCATCACCTCCCCTTATCTAAGGAAGGATAGACTTGTCACAGAGGGAATGCAATGGAGATTCACCAGACTAATCCCCTTATGATGAGAGACTGCAGAAACTGGGCCCAAATTCTCTAGAGTTTCAAAGAATGAGAGGTGATCTCATTGAAACTTCCAAAATTCTTACAGGGTGTGACAGGGTAGATATGGATAGGATGTTTCCTCTGTCTAGTGAGTCTGGAAGAAGGGGACACAGTCTCAGAATAAGGACAGGCCATTTGAGACTGAGATGAGCAGGAATTTCTTTACTCAGAGGGTGGGTAATCTGTGGAATTCTTTATCCCAGAGGGCTGTGGAGGCTCAATTACTGAACATATTCAAGACAGAAATCAATAGATTTCTAAATACTACCGGGATCAAGGGATATGGAGATAGCAGGGAAAAATGGCAAAGAGGGATATGATCAGCCACGATCTGTTTGAATGGCAGAGCAGGCTCAATGGGCTGATTGGCCTCATGCCCCTATTTCCTATGATCCTATGAATCCCAATAATGTACATCAGACGTTCGACCGAGCTATGCATTACATACCAGTTCAAAAATCCCACAGAGATTAAGACTGAAAGATACAGTATCAATTCCATTACTACAAAGTGAAGGACTTGGAGCTTGCAGACCAGCCCATGTATAAGATTGAAAGTTATGTTTTCATTCACAATCATTTTCACAGAGCTAAATATTGAATACCAATCCACAACTTGTACAGGACTACCAAATAAAACCGACAACTGTGAAATACAGTTAATCCATATTTTAAATTAAACACAACGCAAACAAATATTGATGCATCAAGAGAGCAGGAAACAGTGAGATCAGAGTGGAGCATAAAGAGCCCGGGGTGGGGAGAGAGAGAGAGTAAGCAAGAGTTCACTCAGAGAGCAGGAAACGGTGAAAGCGGAGTGGACAGGAGTCCAAGCAAGCTGGAGTTTGGAAACAAAGTGAATAGTGACATCACAGGAAAGCTGCAAGGTGACTGGTTGTGATTAACGGCTGTTAGGGAGTAACTGTAAATAGTTAGTACACCACTGTTAGGGTGGGTGTGGAAATGGCTGGGTTATAGCATTTCAACAATAGGCAGAATAAAAAGAGTATAAATTAAGTATTAATGATAAGGGACAAGTGAATCGTTGGTGAGTTTTTTGGAGTAAGGTTTATCTTAACTAGTGAACTGTATTGATTTTTAGTGGGATTTATCAGTACTAGGAAAGTTTTATTTATAATTCTAAGGTGTTGTAGTACTGTTAAGGTTTTTTTTAGCAGTAGCAAATGGTCAACTAATGGCAGGGGTGTTTCAACCTTGAGAGTGCACCTCCTGTGATATGTGGGAGCTCCAGGATGCTTCCACTATAGAACATACAGCACAGCACAGAACAGGCCCTTCGGCCCACAATGTTGTGCCGATCCTTTGTCCTCTGTCAAGGACAATTTAATCTATACCCCATCATTCTCCTTTATCCATATACCTATCCAAAAGCCTTTTGAAAGTCCCTAAAGTTTCTGACTCAACAACTTCCCCGGGCAAGGCATTCCATGCCTCGACCACTCTCTGGGTAAAGAACCTTCCCCTGACATCCCCCTTATATCTCCCACCCTTCACCTTAAATTTATGACCCCTTGTAACGCTTTGCTCCACCCGGGGAAAAAGTTTCTGACTGTCTACCCTATCTATTCCCCTGATCATCTTATAAACCTCTATCATGTCACCCCTCATCCTTCTCCTTTCTAATGAGAAGAGGCCTAGAATGTTCAGCCTTTCCTCGTAAGACTTATTCTCCATTCCAGGCAACATCCTGGTAAATCTCCTCTGCACCCTCTCCAAGGCTTCCACATCCTTCCTAAAATGAGGCGACCAGAACTGCACACAGTACTCCAAATGAGGCCTTACCAAGGTCCTGTACAGCTGCATCATCACCTCACGGCTCTTAAATTCAATCCCTCTGCTAATGAACGCTAACACCCCATATGCCTTCTTCACAGCCCTATCCACTTGAGTTGCAACTTTCAATGATCTATGCACATAGACCCCAAGGTCTCTCTGCTCCTCCACATGCCCAAGAACCCTACCGTTAACCCAGTATTTTGCATTCATGTTTGTCCTTCCAAAATGGACGACCTCACACTTTTCAGGGTTAAACTCCATCTGCCACTTTTCAGCCCAGCACTGCAACCTATCCAAGTCCCTTTGCAGACGACAATAGCCCTCCTCGGTATCCACAACTCCACCAACCTTTGTATCATCTGCAAATTTACTGACCCACCCTTCGACTTCCTCATCCAAGTCGTTAATAAAAATCACAAACAGGAGAGGACCCAGAACTGATCCCTGCGGCACGCCACTGGTAACTGGGCTCCAGGCTGAGTATTTACCATCTAAGACCACTATCTTAGAGAACATTTGTGCCAGGAAGTGCTCTCAATTGTGGCAGCTTGAGCTCTGGGTTTTGGAACTTGAGTGGCAGCTGGTGACACTGCAGTGCATTCGTGAGAAGAGAGCTACATCGATAGCACGTTTATAGATGTGGTCACCCCACAGCTTAAGAGTATGCAGGGAGAGAGGGAATGGGTGATCAACAGGCAGTCAAAAAGAATCGAGTAGGTAGTGCAGGACACCCTGGCTGCATGACGCTCTCCAACGGGTATTCAGTTCTGAATATGGAGGACAGTGATGCTTCCCTGGGGAGTGCAGCCAGAGCCAAGTCCATGGCACCATGGGTGACTCAGCTGCAAAGGGAGGTACAAGGAAGACTGGAAAAGCCATAGTGATAGGTGATTCAATAGTCAAGGGAACAATCAGGCATTTCTGTAGCCGCAGACATGAATCCAGGAATGGTATGTTGCCTCCCTGGTGCCAGGATCAAGGATGTCATTGAGCAGTTACAGAGCATCCTGAAAGGGGAGGGTGAACAGCCAGCAGTTGTGGTCCACATCGGAACAAACAACATAGGTAGAAATAAGGATGTTGTCCTGCAGTCAGAATTTGGGGAGTGAGGTAAGAAATTTGCAAATGGGACATCAAAAGTAATAATCTCCGGATTACTCCCAGTGCCAAGCGCAAGTGAGTACAGGAATAGAAGAAGACAGATGAATGTGTGGCTGGAAAGATGGTGCAGGAGGCATGGCTTTAGATTCTTGGGACCGGTCGGACGGGTTGCACCTGAACAGAGCTGGGACGGAGTTCCTTGCGGGGCATTTTGCTCGAGCTGTTGGGGAGGGTTTAAATTAGTTTGGCAGGGGGATGGGGACTGGAAGGTAGAGTCAGATGGGACAAAATCAGAAATGAAAATGGAAGGCAGAGAATTAATGGATGAGTCTGGAAGACTGAGGAAACAAAGTTTAGAAAATTAAAAAAGTGTTTGGCAGTGCTCAAGTGTATCTATTTCAATGCAAGGAGTATAGCAAATAAAGCAGATGAGCTGAGGACAGATAGACAGGTGGCAGTATGATATCATAGCTCTGAGAGAAACATGGCTTAAGGAGGGACAGGAATGGCAGCTCAACAGTCTTGGTTACAGGGTTTTCAGACACGATAGGGAGGGAGATAAGAAAGGAGGGAGAGTGGCAATTTTTGTCAAAGCAACAGTACGGCAGCAATAGAAAGGGATTTTAACCACCCAAACATTAACTGAGATAGTTTTAGTGTAAAAGGAATTGAGGGAGCAGAATTCTTGTGATGCATTCAGGAGAAATATTTTAGCGAATATGTAGCAAGTCCAACAAGAGAGGACGCAGTTTTAGGAAATGAAGATGGGCAGGTGGAAGGAGTGGCAGTGAGAGAGCATTTTGGTGGTAGTGATCATAATTCAGTCAGTTTTAACATAATTATGGAAAGGACAAGGATACAACAAGAGTTAGAGTTCTCAATTGGGGCAAGGCCAACTTTACTAAGCTGAGGAGTGATTTAGCGAAAGTGGACTGGAAACAGGTACTTGAAGGTAAATCAGTGTCAGAGCAATGGGAAGAATTCAAGGGGAGATTCCAGGGGTTCAGAGTCAACATGTTCCCTCAAAGAAAAAGGGTGGGAAGGCCAAATCAAGAGCCCCATGGATGTCAAGGAGCTTATGGGTATGATATGGCAGTGAAGGAAAAATTATGCCCGACACAGAGAACTCAATACGACAGAAAGCTAAGAGGTCTATAGAATGTGGAGGGGGGAAATCAACATTGAAATTAGGAAAACTAAGAGAGGCATGAAAGAATATTGGCAATCAAAATCAAGGTAAACACAAAGATGTTTTATCAATACATTAAGAGTAAAAGGATAACTAAGGAAAGAGGAGGGCACAGAAAAGACCATAAAGGTAACCTATATGTAGGGGCAGAAGATGTTGGCATTGTTCTTAATAAATACTTTGCATCTGTCTGCACAAAAGAGGGGGACGATGCAGATATTGTAGATAAGGAAGAGGGGTGTGAAGTATTGGATATGATCAACAGAGGGAGAGAGGACATACTAATGGAATTAGCTTATTTGTAAGTTGATAAATCACTAGGGATGGATGAAATGTACCCCAGGCTGTTAAAAGAAGCAAGAGAGGAAATAGCGGAAGGTCTGACCATCGTTTTCCAGACCTCATTGGATACAGGTGTTGTGCTGGAGGATTGGAGGACTGCTAACATTGTACCTCTGTTTAAAAAGGGAGTGAGGGCTAGACCGAATAATTACAGGCCAGTCGGTCTAACCTCAATAGTGGGAAAATTATTGGAATCTATTCAGAGAGACAGGATAAAATGTCACTTAGAAAGGCACAGATTAATCAAGGATAGTCAGCATGGATTTGTTAAGGGAAGATCTTGTCTGAATAACTTGATCGAAATTTTGAAGAATTAACAAGGAAAATAGATGAGGGTAGTGCAGTTTATGATGTAGTCTACATGGATGTAAATGTAGGGGGCATGATCAAGAAGTTTGCAAATGACACAAAGATTGGCCATGTGGTAAATAGCAAGGAGGATAACTGTAGGCTGCAGGAAGATCTTGATGGTCTGGTCAGATGGGCAGAAAAATGGCAAATTGAATTCAATCCAGAGAAGTGTGAGGTGATGCATTTGGGGAGGTCAAACAAGGCAAAGGAATACACGATTAATAGGAAAATGCTGAGAGGTGTAGAGGAAGTGAGGGACCTTGGAGTAAATGTCCACAGATCCTTGAAGGTAACAGGACAAGTTGATAAGGTGGTTAAAAAGGCATATGGAATCCTTTTTTTTTCGACGAGGTATAGAATATAAGAGCAGGGAGGTTGTACTGTAACTGTATAAATCATTAGTCAGGCCACAACTTGAGTACTGTGTACAGTTCTGATCACCTCATTACAGAAAGGATGTAATTGCCCTGGAGAGGGTACAGAGGAGATTTACGAGGATGTTGCCGGGACTGGAAAAATGCAGCTATGGGGAAAGATTGGATAGGATGGAGCTGTTCTCCTTGGAACAGAGGAGGCTGAGGGGAGATCAGACTGAAATGTACAACATTTTGCGGGGCCTGTATAGAGTTGAAGTGAAGGGCCTGTTCACCTTAGCAGAGAGGTCAGTGACTAGGGGAATAGATTTAAAGTGATTGGTATAAAGATTACAGAGGAGATGAGGAAAAGTTTTATTTCAGCCAGAGGGTGGAGGGGGTCTGGAACTCACTGCCTGATAGGGGAGTTGAGACAGAAACCCTCAACTCATTCAAAATGAGTCTGGATATACACCTCAAATGACGTAATCTGCAGGGTTATGCACCAAATGCTGGAAGGTGGGATTAGAATGGGTGGACAGTTTTCATCTGGCACAGACACAATGGGCCAACTGGCCTCTTCCTGTGCCATAAACTTACTTTGATTCTATAAATTACCCAGCTGCTGCAGTGGAATTTGAACTCATGTCTCTGGTCCATTAGTGGAGACTTTTGGATTACTCGTCCTGTAAAGTAACCACAAAATCACCATACCCCTGGATGAGAGTTTTTACAGGTTTGTAATTTTATTTTCAGATACGGCACTGAAACAGGCCCTTCAACCCACCGAGTCTGTGCCAACCAACAACCACCCATATACACTAATCCTACATCAATCCCATATTCCCTCCCACATCTTCACACGAGGGGCAATTTACCTAACAACCTGCAATTCTTGGGCTGTAAGAGGAAACTGGAGCACACAGCAGAAATCCACGCGGTCACAGGGAGAACTTGCAAACTCTGCAGAACTGAACCCAGGTCAGTGGAGCTTTGAATCTGCAATGCTAACCACTGCGCCACTGTGCCGCCATAATGTGGAGTTCAGTCTACACAAATGGAATTGATAATCTATTTCACTCTGATCATGTATGAGATGTTTTTGGCTGGAAAATAATGCGTATCATAGACAACTGTATTTTTTATTTCCGCAGTCTGGGTGAGTTCTGTCCAGGCATCTAATTTACATCACAGTTTACACTTCATATCAGCATTGCTCAATCTGATACTGTATGTGATTTTTGGACTGGCAATGATTAGATCAATCTACACTAATGGAATTGATACTGTATGAGTTTTTGGAATAGTATGTAATGTTTAGGTCAATGTGCACTAATAGAATTGATACTGTATTTCAATTTGATATTGTATGAGTTTTTAGAATGGTATATAATATTTAGATCAATCTACACTAATGGAATTAATACTGTATTTCAGTTTGATATTGTATGAGTTTTTAGAATGGTATATAATGTTTAGATCAATCTACACTAATGGAATTAATACTGTATTTCAGTTTGATATTGTATGAGGTTTTAGAATGGTATATAATGTTTAGATCAATCTACACTAATGGAATTAATACTGTATTTCAGTTTGATATTGTATGAGTTTTTAGAATGGTATATAATGTTTAGATCAATCTACACTAATGGAATTAATACTGTATTTCAGTTTGATATTGTATGAGTTTTTAGAATGGTATATAATGTTTAGATCAATCTACACTAATGGAATTAATACTGTATTTCAGTTTGATATTGTATGAGTTTTTAGAATGGTATATAATGTTTAGATCAATCTACACTAATGGAATTAATACTGTATTTCAGTTTGATATTGTATGAGTTTTTAGAATGGTATATAATGTTTAGATCAATCTACACTAATGGAATTAATACTGTATTTCAGTTTGATATTGTATGAGTTTTTAGAATGGTATATAATGTTTAGATCAATCTACACTAATGGAATTAATACTGTATTTCAGTTTGATATTGTATGAGTTTTTAGAATGGTATATAATGTTTAGATCAATCTACACTAATGGAATTAATACTGTATTTCAGTTTGATATTGTATGAGTTTTTAGAATGGTATATAATGTTTAGATCAATCTACACTAATGGAATTGATACTGTATTTCAATTTGATATTGTATGAGTTTTTAGAATGGTATATAATGTTTAGATCAATCTACACTAATGGAATTAATACTGTATTTCAGTTTGATATTGTATGAGTTTTTAGAATGGTATATAATGTTTAGATCAATCTACACTAATGGAATTAATACTGTATTTCAGTTTGATATTGTATGAGTTTTTAGAATGGTATATAATGTTTAGATCAATCTACACTAATGGAATTGATACTGTATTTCAATTTGATATTGTATGAGTTTTTAGAATGGTATATAATGTTTAGATCAATCTACACTAATGGAATTAATACTGTAGTTCAGTTTGATATTGTATGAGTTTTTAGAATGGTATATAATGTTTAGATCAATCTACACTAATGGAATTAATACTGTATTTCAGTTTGATATTGTATGAGTTTTTAGAATGGTATATAATGTTTAGATCAATCTACACTAATGGAATTGATACTGTATTTCAATTTGATATTGTATGAGTTTTTAGAATGGTATATAATGTTTAGATCAATCTACACTAATGGAATTAATACTGTAGTTCAGTTTGATATTGTATGAGTTTTTAGAATGGTATATAATGTTTAGATCAATCTACACTAATGGAATTAATACTGTATTTCAGTTTGATATTGTATGAGTTTTTAGAATGGTATATAATGTTTAGATCAATCTACACTAATGGAATTGATACTGTATTTCAATTTGATATTGTATGAGTTTTTAGAATGGTATATAATGTTTAGATCAATCTACACTAATAGAATTGATTCTGTATCTTTCAATTTCATAGCGTGCGTGAGTTCTGAACTGGTATCTAATTTGTGTCTCAGCTTACAATAGCTTTCAGCACCTTTGAAACTTTCACTGCAATGAATGTTGGACTTGTATGTAACTTGTATCTCAGGGTACACTATGGGGATGTTTAAACATCCTTCATAATGAATGGGTGTGAGCTTTGGGTATGATATTTAATTTAAATCTCAGGGTACATCATTAGCTTAGATTCTTTGCCATTCAATCAGTAGCGTGTGCCAATTCTATCTGATATTTAATTGCTCGCTGAGTCTGCATTATATTTAGATTGACACATTGTATTTCAATCTGCTAGTGGGTGTGATTTTGACCTGGGATTGATGTATCTGACTGTCAGTGGGACTGAATTGGGGCGAAATGGAAACAACTTCTTTTTCTCCTGCTTTGTTTGATTGAAAATGTGTCTCTGGAACTTGGAATCAATGTGGGCCTGACTACTTCTACAGTCTGAGACTAGGGAACTGATGAACTGTCTATCCCTCTGTACTCTGAGTGATAATGTACCTACTGTGTGTGAGAGGAGCTGGCTGCACTGTTCCTTGTGCCTCGAGTGCAGCAACCATCACATTCATCACGATTCCTTCAAGTATTTGCCTGCATGAAGAAAAAATATGTCTTAACTCAAGAACAGGTGCGGGGCAAAATATCAAAGAGGTGAATTTAATTTCTCAATTAATAATCATTAAGAACATCCACAAATGAAAACCGGTGTCAGTATCAGCCTCCACTGAAGTACTGAAGCTCCCAGCTCCTGCATCACAAGTGTTCTGGGCAGATCCATCCAGACAAAACACTGCACTGGGATCATCCCAACTGCTCTATGCTCTACACATATTTCCAGCCATCCTGCTTCATATGCACAAATTTTAAAAAATGAAGCCCGATATGTATATCCCTCAATTCATTTCTCCCCATACACTTGTTCATTTGTTCCACCTCCCCTTAAGTGCATCAATACTATTCACCCCAACCTCTCCCTGTGATAGCAAATTCCAGATTCTATCCATTCACTGCATAAATACATTTTTCATGAATTCCTCATTGGTTTTATGAATGTTGATTTTATATTTTTGGCTCTTATTTCAGAAACCACCACAAGTGGAAACATGTCTCTGTGTATTCTATAAAAGCCCTTCACTATTTCCTCACTTTTTTTCATTTGTTCCTGGGACATAGGCATCGCTGGCTATGCCAGCATTTATTGCCCATTACAAATTGCCCTTGGCAAAGTGGTGGTGAGCTGCCTTCTTGAGCCGCTGCAAACCTTGAGATGCAGGAATACCAACAGTGCTGTTTGGAAGGGAGTTCCAGGATTTTTACCCAACGACAATGAAGGAATGGCGATACAGTTCCAAGTCAGGATGGTGTGTGGCTTGGAGAGGGACTTGCTGGTGGTAGTGCTCCCTTGCATCTGCTGCCCTTGTCCTTCTCAGTAGTAGAGGTTCAGAGTTTGGAAGGTACTGTTGAAAGAGCCTTAGTGTGTTGCTGTAGTGCATCATGTAGATTGTACACACTGCTGCCACTGTGCATTAGTGGTGAATGGAGTGAATGTTGAAGCTGCTGGATGGGGGCAATCAAGCAGGCTACTTGAGTGTTGTTGGAGCTGCACTCATCCAGGCAAGTGGAGAGTATTCCATCAAACTCCTGACTGGTGCCTCGTAAATGGTGGAAAGATGTAAAGATGTGGGGAGACAGGAGGTAAGTTGCTCACTGCAGAATTCCTAGCCTCTGACCTGCTTTTGTAGCAAATGCATTTATGTGGCTGGTCCAGTTCAGTTTATGGTCAATGGTAACTCCCCCAATGTTGGTGGTGGGGGTTTCAGTGATGGTAATGCCATTGAACATCAAGGGGAAATGATTAGATTCTCTCTTGTTTGAGATGGTCATTGCCTGGCATTTATGTGACGCAAATGTTATTAACCACTTATCAGCCCAAGCCTGGATGTTGTCCAGGTCTTGCTACATCTGGACACGGGCTGCTTCAGTATCTGAGGAGTCATGAATGGTGCTGAACATTGTGCAATCATCAGTGAACATCCCCACTTTCGGCCTTGTGATCCCACTTCTGATAAGTTGTCTTTTGACTTAACTAGAGGCATTTGGGAGCAGCGACGAAGAGCAAACAGAGAGCATGAAAGAATATTGACAAGCAAAATCAAAATGGATCCAAAGATGTTTCATCAATACATTGGAGTAAGAGGCAACTGAGGAAAGAGTAGGGCCCATCAGGGTGGAAGATGTGGGTATGTTTGTTAATGAATACTTTACTGTCTTCACAAATGAGGGGGTGATGCAGATATTGTAATTAAGGAGAAGGAGTGTGAAGTATTGGACATGATAAACTGAGGGAGAGAAGAAGTATAAATGGGATTAGCATCCTTGAAAGTGGATAAATCATCAGGGCCGGATGAAATGTACCCCAGGAGGTTAAAAGAAGCCAGGAAGGAAATAGTGGAAGGTCTGACCATCAGTTTCCAATCCCTCACTGGAAACAGGTGTGATGCCAGAAGATGGGAGGTCTCGTAACGTTGCAATAAAAGCAAAATTCTGCAGATGCTGGAAATCTGAAATAAAAACTATTAGCGCTGGAAATACACAGCAGATCTGGCAGCAACTGTGGAGAGAGAAGCAAAGTTAATGTTTCTGTTCTGATGAAAGGTCACTGACCTGAAATGTTAACTTTGCTTCTCTCTCCACAGATGCTGCCAGACCTGCTGTGTATGTCCAGCACTTTTTGTTTTTATTGCTAACATTGCACCATTCTTGAAAAAGGAAGCGAGGGAACAATTAAAGGCCAGTCAGCCTAACCTCAATAGTGGGCGAATTATTGGAATTAATTCTGAGAGACAGGATAAACTGTCACTTAGAAAGGCACAGATTAATCAAGTATCATCAGCATGGATTTGTTCAGGGAAGCTCCTGTCTGACGAACTTGATTGAACTTTTTGAAGAAGTAACAATGAGGATTGTGAGGATAGTGCAGTTGATGTGGTCTACATGGATTTTAGCAAGGCTTTTGACAAGGTCCCACATGGCAAACTGGTTAAAAAAACATAAAAGCGCATGCGATCCAGGGGAATGTAGCAAGCTGGACACAAAATTGGCTCAGTGGCAGGAAACAAGAAGGAATTGGTTACAGGTGTTTTTGCAACTGGAGGACTGTTTCCAGTGGTGTTCCACAGGGCTCACAACTAGGTCCCCTGCTTTTTGTGGTATATATTAATGATATGGACATAAATGTAGAGGGCACAATCAAGATGTTTGCAGAAGACACAAAAATTGTCCGTGTTGTTGATAGGGAGGAGGATAGCTGTACACTGCAGGAAGATATCAATAGACTGGTCAGGTGGGCAGAAAAGTGGTAAATGGAATTCAAATTGGACAAGGGTGAGGTGATGCATTTGGGAGGTCAAAAAAGGCAAAGGAATACACAATTAATCGGAGAACACTGAACGGTGCAGAGGAAGTGAGGGACGTTGGAGTGAATGTCCACAGATCCCTGAAGTAGCAGTACAGGTCAATAAGGTGGTTCAGCAGGTATATGGAATCCTTTCCTTTATTAACTGAGGTATAGAGTATAAGGGTGACCTGGTATCCATGTCAATAAGTCACTGACAGCTAATATGCAGGTGCAGCAAGCAATTAGAAAGGCTAATAGTATGTTAGCCTTTATCACAAGAGGATTTGAGTACAGGATTAGTGAATTCTTGCTTCAATTGTATAGAACCTTGGTTAGACCGTACTTGGAGTACTGTGTGCAGTTTTGGTCTCCTTACCTTAGGAAGGATATTATTGCCATGGAGGAAGTTCAACGAAGGTTCATCAGACTTGTTCCTGGGATGGTGGGAATGTTTTATGAAGAGAGATTGGGAAACTGGGACTGTATTCTCTAGAGTTTCGAAGAATGAGAGGTGATCTCATTGAAACCTACAAAATACTTAAAGGACAGTCAGGGTAGTTGCAGCTAACATGTTTCCCCTGGTTGGGGAGTCGAGAACCAGGGGACGCATTTTCAAAATAAGGGGGAAGCCACTTAGGACAGAGATGAGGAGAAATGTTGTTCCTCAGAGGGTTGTAAATCTTTGGAATTCTGTACCCCAGAGGGCTGTGGAAGCTCAGTCATTGACTATGTTTAAAGCAGAGATTGACAGATTTCTAAATACAAATGACATAAGGGAATATGACGAAAGTGTGGGGAAAAGGACATTGAAGTGGATGATCAGCCATGATCATATTGAATGGCGGGGCAGACTCGATGGGCTGAATGGCCGACTCCTGTTCCTATGTTCCGAACCCCACATGATCAGCGAGGCACAGCCTCAGACCGACTTGTCGGGTGGTGTAAACAGATATCACTGCTTCTGATCTTCACCAGAACAGAGAGTGAGATGTAACATTGATCATCAAACAGACTGTGAGAGAATGCAACAGAATAAAACACATGGAGAGACACTGTGGAATAACAAATAGATTAGATTGGAATGTTGAATTCTGATTGGAATGGATAAAACACCAGAAACAACAGATTAAATTGGGATTCTCATCACTATATTGATCTGAGACAGAAAAGCGAAACTGATGGAAAGAAGGGAAGAAGGAAGAAAAGAAAGAATGGAACTGTTCAATTTTTTTCAGTTTTTTCACTCGCCCATCAAAGCTGGATTAAAAAAAGTTGCAAATAACAGAGAATTTCACCAAAAAGGGAGATTAAACGCTGCAGAAAGCTTGGCTCGAAGGATGTCCCAACAGATCACCTGTTTAACTGTCTCCTCACTGGGGGATTTCAATCAGTCAGCAATATTATTCGCTACCTTTTTTTTGTTAATGAACCCAGAACGGTCACTTGGTGTTAATATCTGTGTTCCGACTCCTGAATAATAAAGTTGTGAGTTTCTCGATATTTTCTGGACACATTTCCTGCTGAAAGAACTAAGAACTCTTTTCTAATTTACACAATACTATATACACACTCATCAAGCCTCCGAAGCTAGCATCCTTGGTGCTGCTCTCTCTTCTCCCAAACCTCATCTCATGTGACTGTTACATCATCACTCTGACAGTGGGAGGGGTTGATCCCACTGTCATCAGCATTAACCCTTTACATCCTTATACTGCACTGTCTGTCCAAAAAAATCAGTGGAGGGAACTTGATTTATCGAAACACCAACAGCTGCCAGTTGAAAATCAACTCAACCCATCAGAGAGAGAGAGAGAGAGAGAGAGACTGTCAGAGAACTTCCTGCATCCAGTCCTGACCCTGTCACACTCAGCAGATGCTCACCCAGACCCCACTCTCATCAACACTGAACATTTTTACTGAGACACTTCAAATACTGTTTATAAAAGGCAGGAAAGGTCAAAGTTCACACAGTTGTATTGAAGAGAACAAAGTTTAATATATTCTGAACTTTTCTCGGTAACCACGAGACATAGGTTTTCTTATTTGGTTACTTTGATTTTTCTTGTTCCTGACTGACAAATATTCCAAACCTCAGATAAACCCAGTTGTGGGCGGCACAGTGGCGCAGTGGTTCGCACCGCAGCCTCACAGCTCCAGGAACCCGGGTTCGATTCCGGGTACTGCCTGTGTGGAGTTTGCAAGTTTTCCCTGTGTCTGCGTGGGTTTTCTCCGGGTGCTCCGGTTTCCTCCCACAAGCCAAAAGACTTGCAGGTTGATAGGTAAATTGGCCATTATAAATTGTCACTAGTATAGGTAGGTGGTAGGGGAAATATAGGGACAGGTGGGGATGTTTGGTGGGAATGTAGGATTAGTCTAAATGGGTGGTTGATGTTCGGCACAGACTCGGTGGGCCGAAGGGCCTGTTTCAGTGCTGCATCTCGAATCAAAGTGACCGAAAATACAAAGCTCCCCGTGTAACAGGCTTGTGTTCTCAGCACCCTCCTTTATCGTAGAGAAGCATCAACAACTTACACAAACCAAAAAAAGAAGCTGAACAGCTTCCACCTCCACTGCCTCAGATGGATACTGGGCATCTCCTGGCAGGACAGAGTGACAAATGCGGAAGTACACCAGCGTGCAGGGATCCGCAGCATGTTTGCCCTCTTGAGTCAGCGGTGACTCTGTTGACTGGGCCAAATGGATGACGGTCAGATTGCCAAATACATGCTCTATGGTGAGCTTGCTATCAGCACGAGACCAACAGGTCAGGGAAAGAAATCAAGTCCTTTGGAGAGTGGGCATGGATTTATAAATGGGAGTTCATGTTTGACGAATCTAACTGCATTTGTTGATAAACTATCTGAGAATGCTGATGAAGGGAATGCAGTGGATGTTGTTTATATGGATGTTACGAAAGCATTTTATAAAGTACCACATAAAAGGGTGGTTAACAAAATTGAGGTTCATGGATTAGGAGGGTCAGTGTCCATTTGGATAGTAAATTGTTTTAAAGACTGAGAACAGCGAGTCTTATTAAATGGTTCTCGGTCAGACTGGAGGATAGTCGACAGTGGTGTTCCCCAAGGGTCAGTGCGAGAACCACTGCTTTTTTTGCTAAAGGTAAGTGACTTGGATCTTGGAATACAGAGTAGAATCTCAAAATATGCCAATGACACCAAACTTGGAGGAGCGGCAAACAGTGAGGATGATATGAACTGCCTGCAACATCTAATCTCCCACTTGCGTCATGTCCCAGTCTCGGTTAAAAGCAACACATAATGACACAAACACTCTGCAACACAGAACGCGGTCACACGTTCCTTCAGTGAGATTAATGTCAAGCTGTTTTCCAGGTTGAATGGAACGGTGAACAAATTTCTATCAAAGAAGTTACCTTTGAAATATCAGGACTGAATTTCTGGACAAGGAGGAACAGCCATTCCAAACTCACATCCTTCACAAAGGTTGTTTTCTCCTGTGACTGAAATTCATCATGTAATTTGAATTATGAGTTCAAGCTCACAAGACACAGATGTGAACTTCTAAAGCATGTTGCTAATAATGACATAAGGCTCTGCTGGGAGTTGAACCCAGGATCTTCTATTTAATAGGCAGGTGTTTTAGCCAACTAAGCTACAGAGCCAAATAACAAATGTTTCTGCAGTTGAAATCAGAAGAGGGCACTATATTCTCATCCCATTTCTCCACTGGTCACAACATATTTTAAACATTTCTCACTTCCTGATACAGTCAATCATATACTCTATTTTTCTCTGTACTGAGAATGAATGTTTTGGAAGAAAATACATACATTCAATTGTTTCTGAAAGGTTACAGAACACAACACATGAGTAATATTCCCCATTGCTTTCTCAGCACTGATGGATTGTGAAGCGGGAGACAGCCAGAAGTCCCACTGAGCCACACTAACCCCGAGCTGAGAAAGAAATGAGATAAAGTTCAATCTTTCACAGCGAGATGCTACAGAGAGAGGAGTCCCGAATCAAAGTGAGACTTTCTCATACTGTTGTTGAATTTCATTTCAAACACTCCTTGTACTCTCTGCTAATGAAGCCCCAAAAAAAGGGAAAAACAGAATGGCACTCAAACTCACAACCCTGAGATTAAAAGTCTCATGTTCGACTGACTGAACTATCACTTCTACTCAGTCTCTTATTGGATGGATGCAACTGTATGCTCCAATGCAGGGGCAGCTTTCAAATCCTCCCATGGATCCACATGTCAGTCTGAGTTACATGTTGTAGACTTAAGCAAAGGAAATCTGCTCACTTCCAAAACTATCAGTGAGTTGAAGCTGATTACAATCAACATCATCAGAGGTCAGAACTACCTGGTGAAAGAAAACACCCTGAAGAAGGATCCACAATTCTTCAAACGCATCAAAAAAGTGAAAAACCAATAAATCCATGAGTTAATCCAAGACAAACAACAGAAACACAGAAGAATTCCATTCCATACCAGATACTAGTCGTATTGTTTCTGTATCCAGCTCTCAGTTACTGCTCCACCTTCATACACCCCCTTGGTGATCTGTACATTTTGTTCATTTCAATTTTGTCGACAGGCTCTTTGAATCCAGTTCTCTGGTCCTCAAACAGGCTCCGCATGAAAGTCAATTCCGCCTGCTGTCAGGCTGCAACCGATCGATGACCTTCAACTAAAAACACAAAAGCGAATGGGCTCGTCCGGGAGTTGAACCTGGGACCTCTCGCATATTAACCAATTATACACCCAAAGCGAGAATCATACCTCTAAACCAACAAGCCACTTACAATACATGTATTTTTAGCTCCTTTGGAAAAGCTGTTCATCCATTTTTTTTCAGATCAAAGCAACATCCTGTAAATGCTGAAATCATAACAGAAAGTGTTGGAAATGTTCAGCAGCTCTGGCAGCATCTGTGGAGAGAGAAACACAGTTAACGTTTCAGGGTGTTCACCTTTTGTCTCAGCCATCCTTTCAGACTGCTTCTGTCCATCCAATCTCACTTTCTATTCTATCCACATTCTAACCATTCACTACGTAATTACATTTTTCATGAATTCCTCATTTCTTTTATGAATGACAATTTCATATTTCCGGCCCTTGCTCCGGACACCACCACAAGTGGAATCATGTCTCCATCTACCCAATCAAACCACTTCGCTGTATCCTCATATTGCAATGTTTCTTCAACCCTGACAGACTGTGGAGTTTCTGCTGCTTGATTGCAGTTCTTGCTTCCTGCCAGTAGATGTCACCTCACTCCAATACAGTGAAGTTTACAAATCTGAGAGAGACACAACAGGAAATAATTGTTCACATGATAGTGAATGTGTGGGATTTAGAAATACTAGGAGTGGAGACGAGTTATTATTGCATTTTGTCAAAACAAACATAACTTATAATGTTGTGTTAAATCCATCACTCTGTTTTCTTGACTCTGCGAGTGACCTGGAGTCATTGAGTCACTGAGTCATTTGTGGGATAAAAGGAGGCCATTCGCCCCATCGAGTCCATGGCGGCTCTCCAGGGAACGATCCAGTCAGTCCCACTCGAATGCTCGATCCCCGTAGCCCTGTAAATTTATTTCCTTCAAGGGCCCATCCAAATTCCTTTTGTAATCATCGACTGTTTCCACTTCCACCACCCTCATGGGCAGCGAGTTACAGATCATCACCAATCACTGTGTAAAAAAGGTTCTTCCGCACATTCCCCCTGCATCTCTTGCCCAAAACATTCAATCTGTGCCCTAGTCCTTGTACCAATAGTTAATGGGAACAATTTTTCCTTGCCAACTTATCTAAAACTGTCATAGCCTTATACACCTCTATCAATTCTCCCCTCAATCTCCTTTGATACAGGCAGAACAACCCTAGCTTTTCCAGCCTCACCTTGAAACTATAATCCTCCATCCCTGGAACCATTCCGGTAAATCTCCTCTGCATCCTCTCAAGGATCCGCACATTCTTTCTAAAGTGTGGTGAGCAGAACTGGACACAACACTCCAATTGGGGCCAAACCAGAGTTTTATAATGGTTCAGCATAATTCCCCTGCTTTTGTACTCAATGCCTCTATTTATAAAGCCCAAGATCCCATCTACTTTGCTAAGCACTCTCGCAATATGTCTTGCCAACTTCAAAGATTGATGGACATGCACCCAAGTCCCTCTACTCCTGCACATTCTTCACCACTGGAGCATTGAGTATATATTGTCTCTCCCTATTCCTTCTGCTAAAATACTTCACCTCACATCAATCACTATTAAATTCCAGCTGCCACCAGTCTGCCCATTCTGCTAGCCTATCACTGTCCTGTTGCAAACAATTCATATCATCCTCACTGTTTGCCACTCATCCAGGTTTGGTGTTATCGGCATATTTTGAGATTCTACTCTATATTTCAAGATCCAAGTCATTTATCTGTAGCAAAAAAAGCAGTGGTTCTAGCACTTACCCCTGGGGAACACCACTGTCGACTATCCTCCAGTCTGACAAAGAACCATTTAATATGACTCACTGTTTTCTGTCCTTTAGCCACTTTTCTATCAAATTGGACACTGATCCTCCTATTCCATGAACCTCAATTTTGTTAACCACCCTTTTATGTGGTACCTTATCAAATACTTTCATAAAATCCAGATAAACAACATCCACTGCATTCCCTTCATCAACCTGCTCTGTTAGTTCATCACAAAATGCTGTTAGATTAGTCAAGCATGAACTCCCATTTATAAATCCATGCTCACTATCCTTAATTAACTCAAACCTCTCCAAGTGACTGTTGATTTTTCCCTGTTTATTGTTTCTGAAACCTTACCCACCACTGCTGTTAATCTAACAGGCCTGTAGTTAGCCGGACTGTCCTTACACCCTTTCTTGAATAAGGGTGTCACATTTGCCTCTGTTCAATCCTCTGGCACCTCCCCCGTATCCAGGGAAGATTGGAAGATTATAACAAGCCCTTCCGTTATCTGCATCCGCATTTCCTTTTGCAATCTGGGATGTAAGCCAACTGGACCAGGTGATTTATCTACCCGAAGCACAGCCAGCCTTTTTAGTAGCTCCCTCTCTCAATTTGTACCCTATCCATTGCCTCTACTCTCTCCGCTTCTACTGATATTTTGTCAGATTCCAATTCCTTAGTGATCACTGATACAAAGTACTCATTAAATATATTAACATTGCCCAGCACCTCTGAGCATATACTATCCTCTTTGTCCTTAATAAGGCCCACTCCACCTCTTGCTACCCACTGATTACTTATCTACTGCTCAAAGATCTTTGGGTGCCCTTTCATGTTGACTGCCATTCTCTTCTCATAGAAATAAAGAATAAGCTAAATATAGAAGATATAAATATTTCCCATCCTTGGGTGAAGTGGAATTTTTTTATGTTGTGGGTGGTAATGTCCTGACCCACGAGTGTGGTGGAAGCAGAGAGAATCAATGATTTGAAAAGGAAATTGGATGGATACTTGAAGGAAAGAAACTTGCAGGAGGAAAGGGATTGAGCTGGTGAGTGGAACTGACTCGATTGCTCCGGGGAGAGCCAGCATGGACATGATGGGCCAAACGACCACCTTCTATGCTGTAAATGACTCTGTGTTGTTTCTCAAATCCAATCCACTGGTGTTTGGTAAATAATTTCAAAGTAAATTGTACAACTGGAAAATCAGAACAAAAGCATGGGACGCATAAAGAATTGAAATTGCCTTTAGATCTTCAATCTAACACTCCCCCAACTGAGCTATTTCAGCCCCACATTGTTAATGTCTTTGTGTCCTTGTTTTGGAAGAAAATACATACATTCAATTGTTTCTGAAAGGTTACAGAACACAACATGGGAGTAATATTCCCCATTGCTTTCTCAGCACTGATGGATTGTGAAGTGGGAGACAGCCAGAAGTCCCACTGAGACGCACAGACCCCCAGCTGAGAATTAAATGAGATAAAATTCAATCTTTCATCGCAAGATGCTGCAGAGAGATGAGTCCTGAATCAAAGCAAGACTTGCGCATACTGTTGTTGAATTTCATTTCAAACACTCCTTGTACTCTCTGCTAATGAAGCCTAAAAAAAGGGAAAAATAGAATGGCACTCAAACTCACAACCCTGAGATTAAAAGTCTCATATTCGACTGACTGAACTGTCACTTCTACTCAGTCTCTTATTGGATGGATACAACTGTATGCTCCAATGCAGGGGTGGCTTTCAAATCCTCCCATGTCAGACTGAGTTACATCTTGCAGACTCAAGCAAAGCAAATTTGCTCAGTTCCAAAACTATCAGAAGCTTATTACAATCAACATCATCAGAGGTCAGAACTTCCTGGTGAATTGAAACACCCTGAAGAAGGATCCACAATTATTCAAACGCATCAAAAAAGAGAAAAACAAGAAAATCGATGAGTTATTATTATTAGAGATACAGCACTGAAACAGGCCCTTCGGCCCACCAAGTCTGTGGCGACCAACAACCACCCATTTATACTAACCCTACAGGAATCCGATATTCCCTACCACCTACCGACAGTAGGGGCAATTTACAATGGCCAATTTACCTATCATCTGCAAGTCTTTGGAGGGGAGAGGAAACCAGAGCACCCAGCAAAAACCCACACAGACACAGGGAGAACTTGCAAACTCCACACAGGCAGTACTCAGAATTAAACCCAGGCCCCTGAGACTGTGAGGTTGTGGGGCTAACCACTGCGTCACTGTGCTGCCCTAATCCGAACCAAACAACAGAAACACAGAAGAATTCCATTCCATACTATATACTAGTCGTGTTGTTTTTGTATCCAGCTCTCAGTTACTGCTCCACCTTCAGACACCCACTTGGCGACCTGCGCATTTTGTTCATTTCAATTTTGTCGACAGGCTCTTTGAATCCA
This sequence comes from Heterodontus francisci, assembly GCF_036365525.1. Lineage (NCBI taxonomy): Eukaryota > Metazoa > Chordata > Chondrichthyes > Heterodontiformes > Heterodontidae > Heterodontus > Heterodontus francisci. Next base: position 22,504,726 of record NC_090405.1, read on the forward strand.
GTTCTCTGGTCCTCAAACAGGATCTGTATGAACGTCAATTTCGCTTTCTGTAAGGCTGCAACCAATTGATGACCTTCAACTAAAAACACAAATGAAGAAGGGCTAGTCTGTTAACCTCTCGCATATTAACCAATCAGACACCCAAAGCGGGAATCATACCCCTGGACCAACAAGCCACTTACAAGGTGCATTATTTTTAGTTCTCTTTAGAACTGTGCCATTAAGTATATATTGTCTCTCCCAATTCCTTCTGCTATAGTGCATCACCTCACACTAGTCGCTATTAAATTCTATTTGCCACCTGTCTGCCCATTCTGCTAGCCTTTCACTGTCCTGTTGCAGGCAGGTCATATCATCCTCACTGTTTACCACTCCTCCAGGTTTGGTGTTATCGGTATATTTTGATATTCTACTCGATATTCCAAGATCCAAGTCATTTCCATATAGCAGAAAAAGCTGTGGTTCTCGCAGTGACCACTGGAGAACACCCACTGTCGACTATCCTCCAGTCTGACAAAGAACCATTTACTACGATACGCTATTTTCTGTCCATAAGGCAATTTTCTATCCAATTGGACAGTGACTCTCCTATTCCATGAACCTCAATTTTGTTAACCGCCCTTTTATGTGGTACCTCATAATCCATTCTTAATCCATCCATCCATCCTTTCTTAAAATCCATATCAACAACATTCGCTGCATCATCTTCCTGTTAGTTCATCAGAAAATGCAGTTAGTCAAGCATGAACTCCCATTTATAAATCCATGCTCACTCTCCTCAATTAACTCAAATCTCTCCAAGTGACTGTTGATTTTTTCCCTAATATTGTTTCTAAAACCTTACTCACCACTGCTGTTAATCACACTGGCCTGTAGTTACCCGGACGATCCTTACACCCTTTGTTGAAATAGGAAGTCACATTTGCCACTGTTCAGTCCTCTGGCACCTCCACAGTGCTTTTTGGGAGGGTGTTCCTGGTTTTTGACCCTGCAACAGTAAAGGAATGGCAGTATAATGCCGAGTCAGGATGGTGTGTGACTTGGAGGGGAACTTGAAGGTGGTGATGTTCCCATGCGTCTGCTACCTTTGTCCTTCTAGGTGGTAGAGTTTGTGGGTTGGAAGGTGCTGTTGAAGGAGGCTTGGTAAGTTGCTGCAGTACGTATTGTAAATGTTACACACTGCTGCCACTCTGCACTGGTGCTCGAGGGAATGAATGTGTAAGGTGGTGGATGGGGTGCCAATCAAGTGGGCTGCTTTGACCTGATGGTGTCAATCTCTTGAGTGTTGTTGGAGCTGCAAGCATCCAGGCATGAGTATTCAATCACATTCCTGACTTGTGCCTTGTAGATGGTGGGCAGGCTTTGGCGAGTCAAGAGGTGAGTTAGTTGCCGCAGAGTTCCCAGCCTCCGACCCGCTCTTGTAGTTGTAGCTGTAGCTGTAATAGTAATAGGCAACCGTCCGTCTCGGAAGACGATGGGCTACGCCCGGGGTGTACGTCACTTCTGTATTAAACATCGTTTGTTGTGGCTGTAGAGGACGACACGTGAGTGACAATCCCTTACACAGCTGGTACAGATGAATATCATTGGTCCGATGTCGACTGACAATTTTTCCTTCCTCTGAGCTCTCTTTCCCCCCAACTGGTCATTTCTTTTGTCCTCTGCTTTTCCCATGGTCTTCCTGAATGCCTTTCTCCAGGAATTCCAGTCAGCAGGAAGGAATTCCCATGCATCGACTACACTCCCAGTCTGCTGGATATCTCGCTTGCAGATGTCCTTGTATCACAGACGTGGGTGACCTGTTGGTCTCATGCTGATAGCAAGCTCACCAAAGAGCGTGTCTTTGGCAAAGCAACCGTCATCCATTCAGCACACATCACTCAGTCAACAGAGTCACCGCTGACTCAAGAGGACAAACATGCTGCAGATCCCTGCACGCTGGTGTACTACCGCATTCGGCACTCTGTCCTGCCAGGAGATGCCCAATATCCATCTGAGGCAGCGGAGGTGGAAGCTGTTCAGCTGCTTTTCTTGGCTTGTATAAGTTGTTGATGCTTCTCTACTATAAAGGAGGGTGCTGAGAACACAAGCCTGGTACATGTGGAGCTTTGTATTTTTGGTCAGTTTGCTGTTGGTTCACATTGGTCTTCTCAACTTTGACATGACAGCTGCAGCATTGACAATCCTGGTGCTGATTTCAGTATCAAGGGACAGATTGCTGGTGATTGTTGATCCTCCAAAGTGAGGTTGTCGATGTTGATGGAAGGTGGAGTCTCTATGTCCTGGCCCAAAACTTTGATCTTCTTGATGCTGGTCATCAGTGCAAACTCCTTGCAGGCCAGGGAGAACCGATATACAAGCTGCTGCTAATGAACTTCATTATGGGATGTCAGCACAGCGTCATCAGCAAACAGCAACTCACAGACCAAGAACTGACTCATTTTGGTCTTGGCGCGCAGTCTTGCCAAGATGAACAGCTTGTCATCAGCTCTGGTATGCAGGTGGACACCCCCATCTGAGTCACTGAAAGTTTAAAATAGCAGCATGGAGAAGGATATGCCAATTGTAAAGGATGTGAGCTGTGAGGAACTTACAAGGAGGCTTCCAGGGGACTTGGACAGGATAAGTGAATGAAATGACAGATGGAATATAATATGAAGAAGTGTGAAGTTATCCACTTTGGTAGAATAAACAGAAAGACAGAGTATTTCTTAAATGGTGAGAGGTTGGGAAGTGTTGATGTCCAAAGGGACCTGAGTGTCCTTGTTCATGAGACACTAAAAGCTCGCATGCAGGTGCAGCAATCAATTAGGAAGGCAAATGGTATGTTGGCCTTAACACGAGGGGTCATGAGTACAGGAATAAAGATGTCTTGCTGCAATTGTATAGAGCCTTGGTGAGACCGCGCTGGAGTATTGTGTCCAGTTTTGGCTTCCTTATCTAAGGAAGGATATACATGCCATAGAGGGAGTGCAATGGAGGGTCACCAGACTAATCCCTGGGATGAGGAAACTGGGCTTGTATTCCTTAAAGTTTCATTTAAAAGGCCATTTAAAACTGAGATAGGGTGGAATTTCTTCATTCAGAGGGTGGTGAATCTTTGGAATTCTCTACCCCAGGCGTCTGTGGAAGTTCAATCATTGAGCATGTTCAAGACAGAAATTGATAGAAACCTTGATACTCATGACATCAAGGGATATGGGGATAGCACGGGAAAGGGGCGTTGAGGCAGATGATCAGCCATGATCTAATTGAATGGCAGAGCAGGCTCGATGGGCTAAATGGCCTCCTCCTATGTTCCTCTGTTTCTAAGAGAGTTGTCACCAGGACACAGCCCTGCTTTACCCCACTGCTGATCTTGAAAGCATCTGATGTTGCTCCATGGTAACTGATGGAACTGTGCATGTTCTCGTGGAAAGAAGAGATGATGCCCAAGAGTTCAGGAGGGCAGCCTATGTTCCATCGCAGCTTGAAGAGTCCGTCTCTGCTGACAAGATCAAAGGCCTTGGTGATGTCTATAAAGACAATGTAGAGTGGTCTGTACTGTTCACAGTACTTCTCCTGTAACTGCCGAAGTGAGACAATCATGTCGACTGTCGATCTACCAGCTCTGAAGCTGCACTGAGACTCAGCATAGATGTGTGATGCCAGGGTCTGCAATCTGGTCAGAGCAATGTGAGCAAAGACCTTCCCCACAATACTTAGCAAGGATATGCCTCGGTAATTGCTGCAGTCACTGTGATTCCTATATTTTTGTACAAGGTGACAATGTTTGCATCACGCATGTTTTCAGGCGCAGATCTCTCCTTCCAACAGAGACACAGAAGTTCATGGAGATGCTACAACTGTGCCGCTTTTCCACTTTTGATGATTCCAGGTGGTATACCATCATTTCCCAGGGCTTTATCACTGGCAAGACGGTCAATGGCATTGTTGAGCTCTATTATAGTGGACTCACTGTCCAACTCCTCCATGACAGGGAAGTCTGGAATGGCACTGAGAGCTACTTCAATGACAATGTTCTCCGTTATGTAGAGTTCAAGGTAATGCTCCACTCACCTTTCCATCTGCTTGTTAGGTTCAGTGATGATTGTCCCTGTCTTTGTCTTCAAAGGTGCTGATTTAGTTACTGCTGGGCCGGTTGCTTTCATAATTTTTTTTTTATTCATTCATGTGATGTGGTCATCACTGGCTAAGCCAGCATTTATTGCCCATCCCTCATTTCCCATGAGAAGGTGGTGGTGAGCTGCCTTCTTGAACCGCTGCAGTCTATGTGAGGTAGGTACACCCACAGTGCTGTTAGGAAGGGAGTTGCAGGATTTTGACCCAGCGACAGTGAAGGAAAGGCGATATAGTTCCAAGTCACGATAGTGTGTGGCTTGGAGGGGAACTTGCAGGTGGTGGTGTTCCCATGAATTTGCTGCCCTTGTCCTTCTAGTTGGTAGAGGTTGCGGGTATGGAAGGTGCTGTCTAAGGAACCTTGGTGTGTTGAATTCCTTCATATGTCCCTCCAGCATCCCCCAGATTCAGCGGCAGATTGAATACTGTTGCAGTGTTTTAACCAGTATTGATTGGTGCAGTGCCGAGCAGTCTGCAGAGACTTGTTTCTGGTAGTTCTGAGAGTGTCTAGAGTTTGTCTGCTGGGGACTGGTTTGTAGTTCATGAGGGCTCTCTTCTTAGTTACAGTAACTGACTCCATTTCAGTCCAATAAGCCTCAAACCAGTCAGCATTCCTCCCATCTCTTTTCCCGTGCAGAGTTATAGATGGTGGCGTGCAGATGATTCCACTTTGACACCGCACTGACGCCTTGGGTGTTTTCTGAAAGAGCCTGATCAATGATGTTGAGGAACTCCTGGGTCCTTTCTGGATCAGTGGTTCGGCAAGTGTTGATCCATGAAGGACCTTTCTTCTTGGATGGGTGAAGCTTCCTTGGCTGAAGCCTGACCTTGCTACGCACCAGGGTGTGGTCAGTGTCACAGACAGCGCTGTGATAGCTGTGAGTGATGAGGACACTGCTGAGGGTGGTACATCTGGTGATGTTAAGTTCTAGCTGGTGCCAGTGGCGTGATCTTGGATGGCTCCAGGACACCTTGTGGCACAGCTTGAACTGGAAGTAGCTGTTTGTCACACAGAGTCCATGGTGACAGCATAGATCCAGCAACCTCTGTCCATTTTTGATCATCTTGCCAATCCCCTGGTGCCCTATGCTCGTTGGCCAAGCTATAGTCAGTACCCACACTTGCGTTGAAATCTCCTAGAAGATACAATCCCTCAGTGCTGGGAATTCTACTGATGGCAGCGTCAAGTGTCTCATAGAATTGATCCTTGACATCTGGGGTGGAGGTGAGTGTCGGGACATAGATGCACATGAGATTAACTGGGCCCGCGCTTGTTGACAAGTGAAGAGTATGAAGTCTCTCTGAGCCTACTGTGGGTGGTTCACTAATCACATGTAGCGTGTTTTTTACTGTGAAACCCATGAGTTGCCTCTTGGGCTTTCCCCTGCCAGAAGAAGGTGCAGTGTTTCTCTTTGAGGGATCCACTTTGAACGAGTCTAGTTTCTTGCAGCACAGCAATGTCCACATTGAGCCTTGTGAGTTCCTTGTCCATCACAGCTGTCTTGTGTGTGCTATCAACCTGCAGAAGGTTGTCAGTAAGGCCAGGACACATGGTCCTTACATTCCAGCTTGTGATGCGAAGGACTGGTGTCTTCTTTGTTAAGTTTGTCTTGCCTGGTGCATAGATTATCGAACTGCCTGTTGAGAGATGACTCTCTAAGCTCCAAGCACCCATTGAAGCAAGTAGGTCGTGGCAGGACAGCAGTTAACTGAGTGGGTGGTAGCTATCCAATGAGACATGATGATCTCTCCCTCTGTCAGAAGTAACCCCTGGTGCTCATACTCTGCACCAATTGAGTGAGAGCTTACAATCAGCAACTGTTTATTCCTGTGTTGTGCTAATGTTTAACCACAAAGCTGGAGTGTCCTCTCCAGGGCACAGGCCTGGGCAAATAGTATGGAGACACTGAGCATCAGGACACCCTCTCAGCATTGCGAGTATTGTCCAAAGGAAAGGAAAAAAACAGGACTGTTTGGTATTGCTCTGCTGTAGGAGTTGCTGGAAAACTACCTGATAAGTAACAGGTAACTGCCTAAGGGACTCCACTCCAGATTTACTGTCCAGGTTTACTCCCTCAGCCTTCTTCTCTCTCAAGCCATCCACAGGGAAGTGAGATTTTTTGCCCACAGCTGGGGCTCTGTTTCTTGGCATCAGGATGGAACCACACGCCAGTGGGCCTGCATGACATGCACAAGGATATCACACATTGCCCCATCCCTGTGACAGCTCAGAGAGATACCCTGATGATAATACACCCCACAGGAACATCACAAACAGCCCCCTCCCGAGGACAGCTCAGGGTCAGACACTGCACACACTGCAACAACAGTGACATTACTGTATTAGTCCCTCCATTCTGAAAAACAAGCATTCACCCTACTTTATGCTTTCTGTCCCTCAGCCAATTTTGTATCCACGCTGCCACTGCCTCTTTAATCCCATCTGCTCGAATTTTGTTAACAAGTCTATTTTATGGTACTTTTTCAAACACAATTTTGAAGTCCAGACGCACACCATCAACCTCACCACCCTGGTCAACTCTCTGTGAAACTTCATCAAAGAAATTAATTAATTATTTCAGACACAATCTTCTGTTAACCAATCTGTCCTGGCTGTCATTTATTAGCCCATGTTCTACCAAGTGACAGTTAATTTTCTCCTGGATATTTGTCTCTAAAAGTTTCCCCACCACCGACATTAGACTAACTGGTCTTTAGTTCCTGGGTTTATCTCTCTTTTTAAACAGGGCTGTAAAATTAGCAATCCTTGCAGACTTATCTTTCAGTTCTGGAAAGTCTATTGTGGACAATCTCTTTGGGCATGACTTTAACCAATTAAAGCAACAGGATACTTGATTAGTAAGTCCAGAACTTTTATTGAGAGTAAAATAGTACTTAATAATTGAAAGCAAAATTATCTTTAACAAACTTGGACAATATAACTTTACTGCTCCAGCAGGTGTGTGGACTGGTCAAGCTTGGTCTCAGAGTGTCACGGTCCTCTTTGTCCAGTCTAGATCCCTCATCAGGTGGAGAACTTGGTTGATGATCTGAGCCTTTACCCCTGAGATCTTCTAGTGTTCCTGCGCACTGAAACCTTACAAAATCCCTACTTTTAACCCCTGGATTGCCATCACACCACCTTGCAAAATAATATTTGGTCCGAGCTGTTGCTAGGTACATTTAATAAGTTCTTAATGATGTCTTCCACTAACAGTCACCTGTCCTCAGAATCTCAGACATGAGTACAATGGAATGGTTTCACACTGTCTCCCAATCTGATCTGAAACAAGTTTCCTATTCATTAAATCGAGACTCTTGAAGGTCACGATGTACCAGACCATGGGTTTTATCAGGGGTCCTAGAAAGGTCCATTGTTTGAATACGTTTCGCTGAAACTGCCCTTTCCCACACAGACACAGAAACTCACAGTAATTAGATTGAACTAACTTTAAATGAAAACCCATTGTCTCTAAAATGATTATTGATTCATTATTTATAACTCAATCAAGGTTCATTACCTATACAAACATCTGTTTCATGATGGGTAGCTACTCATTAATTATACAGGATATAAACGTTAGTACTGAACACAAAATGGCTCCTTTGGTCATGTGTTAATTGTAAAATGGCTTCCTTGACCTTATTAGTTATTACAACAGATACATTATAAAAATGGTCAAGTTAAACTGAGATCGAACTACCTAAGCTTACCTGCATCCTCCAGTCCTCTGGCATCATTCCCATATTCAAGGAGGATTGAAAGATTGTGGTTTGAGTCTCTGCTATTTCCACCCTTACTTCCCTCAGCAACCCAGGATGCAGCCCATCCAGACCGGTGACTTTTCTAATGTGAGCACTGCTAACCTTGTAATTATCTCCTCTTTATCTATTTTCATCCCCTCCAATTTCTCCACAACCTCCTCCTTTACTGTGACATTTGCACAATCTGCTTGTTTTGTGATGACAGATGAAATGTACTTAATTGGTACCTCAGTTACAACCTCTGCCTCCACAGGATCTCCTAATTGACCCACCCTTTCTTTGACTGTCCATATGTTGGTAAAAGACTTCAGTGTTCCCAGTTATGTGACCTGCTAATCTTTTCTCATACATTCTCTTGCTGATCTCATTTCCTTTTTCAGCTCTCCTCTGTACTTTCTGTATTCTGCTTGTTTCTCTACTGCATATGAATCCTCACATGATTTCGATATTAATGGTTTATGAACTATTTTGTTGAAGGATTGAGTTTTGTAAATTTCTCCCGAGCTCCCCTCATGGTCAGGCAGAAAGTTTAACTGCTGTGTTTTCAAACAGCAACAGCTTTATTTGAAAAGCCAGTGGGACAGGATTCCGGGTTTTAATCCAGTCACAAATCTGGTTCTGAGGACTTGTGGCTCCAGCTGTCACATGACCTGTCAGAGGATGACCTCATAATTGACCAAGTCATGGAGCTGTGGGTTGATGTTTAAATTGTTTCAAAATAATTTTCAAGAAGGACAATCAAAATGAATCGATATATAAAAGGTAGATTTTGTGAATTTGTGCTCCCAGTGGAAATTCCTGCAGAGTCTGCTGGTTTTCATATCCCCAATTCCCCACAGGAAGCTCTGTGCTCGGAGTCTGTATTCCTTACATCAACATTATACAGAATCATTTCATGGGAGACCCCAGTGTGAATTGTAGACAGGTGGGTCAGTTTTAACTTTCAAAGTAACACAGGAGCAAAACACTGCAGAAACTGGAAATCTGAAATAAAAACAGAAAATGCTGGAAATACTCAGCAGGTCTGGCAGCATCTGTGGAGAGAGAAACAGAGTTAACGTTTCAGATCTGTGAACTTTCATCAGAACTGGGCTGAAATTGTCTGAGGGACTGCGATTGTGGAATCAATTTCAGGGTCAAAGACATTGTACTCTGTAAGGATAGGAAGATGGTGATTATTAAGTATAGTGCAAAAATATAGATGCTTTTACATTATTTGAATCAACATTGATTTAAACTTTGTGCTCATGAATCCTATCTTTTGATCAAAATGACACTGATAACAATGGAAAAAGCAACACATGCATTTCACGACCACAGGACTTTGTAAAGCCTTTTACAGCCAATGAAGGACTTTCCAAGTGTTGTCACTGTACAATACCCGACAATAAGGATATTTCACATTCGAGTCACACAAGTGCCAGGCAATGACCATCTCAAACAAGAGAGAATCTAACCATCTCCCCTTGACGTTCAACAGCATTACGTTTGCTGAATCTCCCACTATCAACATCCTGGGGGTTACCATTGACCAGAAACTGAACTGCAGTAGCCATAAAAATATCATGGCTACAAGAGCAGGTCAGAGACTAGGAATCCTGCGACGAGTAACTCACCTCCTGACTCCCCAAAGCCTGTCCACTATCTACAAGGCACAAGTCAGGAGTGTGATGGAATACTCTCCACTTGCCTGGATAGGTGCAGCTCCAACAACACTTCAGAAGCTCAACGCCATCTAGGACAAAGCAGCCCACTTGATTGGCACCTCATTCACAATATTCACTCTCTCCATCACCGATGCACTGTGGTAGCAGTGTGCACCATCCACAAGATGCACTGCAGCAAGGCAGCAAGCCTCCTTCGACAGCACCTTCCAAACCCGTGACTTCTACTACCGAGAAGGACAAGGGCAGCAGATGCATGGGAACACCACCACCTGCAAGTTCCCCTCTAAGCCATACAACATCCTGAATTGGAAATATATCACTGTTCTCTTACTGTTGATGGGTCAAAATCCTGGAACTCCCTTCCGAACAGCATCACATCGACTGCAGTGGTTCAAGAAGGCAGCTCACCACCACTTTCTCCAGGGAATTAGGGATGGGCAATAAATAAAAATAAAGTCAATAAAAAAGACAATAATTCCCAAAAGTAGAAAATACATATGAAAATGAAAATATAATAAAGCACAGTCAGCATGGATTTCACAAAGAAAGACTTGATTAACCTTATCTTTGAAGAATCAACAGCAAGAGTAATACAGCAGATGTAGAAGAGTTTAAGTTAATAAAGCCTCATCCTTTTTTGTGTTTAAACCAACAAATTGTGGGTGAACAGACAAGCACACTAACTGACAGAGCTGCATGTTGTGCTTTCTAAATTACCCTAAAGCAGGGTGTTAATGAGTTAAATCTTCAAGTTGCTGCAACCAGAATAGCCATTGTCCACGATCAGTTTCACTGTTGCAAACATAGGGTGGAACATTCATTGTGAATCTATAGAAACAGTCTGGTCCTGCACACTGCAGACACATCCAAGTCATCACCAACCAACTCGCCTATAATTGATGCAGTTATTTGACTTTTCCCCATTAGCTCCATGGAATTAATTTTAAAAGATTTAAATTCTAAGAAGTTTTGTTAATATTCAGCCCTTGAGAAGAAACCATTCCCTGGCCACAGTGGAGAAAGCATTGAATATAAAACAGTAGACGACCAGGTAACACAGTGAAAGCTGATCAGCTAATCTATAATTGCTTAGTATTCTTACTTTTGCTCTTGCTATTCGGTTTTTCATCCCTTTCAGCTCCTGACTGTGGATATTATTGTGATGAAATGTGAAAAGATGCACTGTGTCTCAGCCCCGTTATATTGACTCTTTCTCTGTACAGTGCTGTATACACTCAGATACTGACAGTGTCTCTCCCTCCCTCAACTTTCCAGCCCTGACGGTGTAGAAAGCGCTGCTCAAAGTTACACATTCTGACTGTTTGCAGTTGATTAGTGAGAGATTATTAATGTATCCTTCTGCAGCGCTGCCTCGGTTAATAACAGCAGATCGAAGTCACATTTCAGATACAGAAACAGACGCATCAATTATTCACTCTTTCCCAGAGTGAGTGAGGCCGGGACAAGCAGCAACATTCCAGCCCCACACTCTGCAATTACCCAGCACCAGCGGAAAGCAGTGAATACAGATTCAATCAGTGGGTTAATGTCCATTACAGGGATGCAAGATTCCACGGCCCAGGACAAACATCCCCATACACCGAGAACAAGCTCAGGAAAACCCGGGGGAGTTAATATCCCAGTCACTGAGCATTCCAGTAACATTGAACAAGTTACTGAACTGAGTGAACTTTCAAAGTACAGAAGTGATGACGAGGTCAAAAAGGTCTGAACAGTTGAGGTGACTGAGCGGTTTCAGCTTCTCTGTTCAGGTTGCAGCTTTCACTGGAGGCATGTGTTTAAATCCCACTTCTGACAACTTGATTTTCAGTTACTTTACAGAGCTTCCTTGAAGGTTTGAGGTGGAGTAAATACTGAAGAACTGTTTCTAACTGCTGAACGGTCCATAACGAAAGTTACAGATTTAAGGTGACTCACAAAACCAGAAGGAACTTGAGGAAAAATTCCTTTCTGCAATGTGTGGTTAGGATTTCAGTTATGTGGATAGATTGGAGAAGCTGGGGTTGTTCTCCTTAGAGAGGAGATTTGATAGAGGTGTTCACAATCATGAGGGGTCGTGACAGACCAGATAGAAACTGTTGGTAGAAGGATTGAGACTCAGGTAAAAGCTGTGGCTCAGTTGGTCACACACACCTCTAAATCACAAGCTTCTGGGTTCAGATTTCACAGCTGACACTCCAGTACAGCACTGAGGGTGCTGAAGGTGCTGCCTTTCAGGTGTGATGTTAAACCAAGACCTGGTCTGCATGTTTGGGTGAATGTAAAAGATCCCATGCTGCATTTTCAAACAAGTGAAGAGCAAAAGTTGCAGGTTCCAGGATTTAGATGTTTCAGTAAGAACAGAGAAGATGGTAAAAGAGGGGGGGGGGGGTGTGGCATTGTTAATCAAGGAGAGTATTACAGCGACAGAAAGGACGTTTGAGGACTCGTCTACTGAGGTAGTATGGGCCGAGGTTAGAAACAGGAGAGGTGAGGTCACCCTGTTGGGAGTCTTTTATAGACCTCCAAATAGTTCCAGAGATGTAGAGGAAAGGATAGCGAAGATGATTCTCGACAGGGGCGAGAGTAACAGGGTAGTTGTTATGGGGCACTTTAACTTTCCAAATATCGACTGGAAATACTATAGTTCGAGTACTTTAGATGGGTCAGTTTTTGTCCAGTGTGTGCAGGAGGGTTTTCAGACACAGTATGTAGACAGGCCAACCAGGGGCAATGCCACATTGGATTTGGTACTGGGTAATGAACCCGGCTAGGTGTTAGATTTAGATGTAGGTGAGCACTTTGGTGATAGTGATCACAATTCGGTTAGGTTTACCTTAGCGATGGGCAGGGACAGGTATATACCGCAGGGTAAAAATTATAGCTGGGGGAAAGGAAATTATGATGCGATTAGGCAAGATTTAGGATGCGTAGGATGGGGAAGGAAACTGCAGGGGATGGGAACAATCGAAATGTGGAGCTTATTCAAGGAGCAGCTACTGCGTGTCCTTGATAAGTATGTACCTGTCAGGCAGGGAGGAAGTTGTCGAGCAAGGGAGCCGTGGTTTACGAAAGAAGTTGAAGCGCTTGTCAAGAGAAAGAAGAAGGCTTATGTTCGGATGAGACGTGAAGGCTCAGTTAGGGCGCTTGAGAGTTACAAGCTAGCCAGGAAGGATCTAAAGGGAGAGCTAAGAAGAGCAAGGAGAGGACACGAGAAGTCATTGGCGGATAGGATCAGGGAAAACCCTAAGGCTTTCTATAGGTATATCAGGAATAAAAGAATGACTAGAGTTAGATTAGGGCCAATCAAGGATAGTGGTGGGAAGTTGTGTGTGGAATCAGAGGAGGTCGGGGAAGTGTTAAATGAATATTTTGCGTCAGTATTTACAGTAGAGAAAGAAAATGTTGTCGAGGAGAATACTGAGATTCAAGCTACTAGGCTAGATGGGATTGAGGTTCACAAGGAGGAGGTGTTAGCAATTTTGGAAAGTGTGAAAATAGATAAGTCCCCTGGGCCAGATGGGATTTATCCTAGGATTCTCTAGGAAGCTAGGGAGGAGATTGCAGAGCCTTTGTCCTTGATCTTTATGTCGTCATTGTCGACAGGAATAGTGCCGGAAGACTGGAGGATAGCAAATGTTGTCCCCTTGTTCAAGAAGGGGAGTAGAGACAGCCCTGGTAATTATAGACCTGTGAGCCTTACTTCGGTTGTGGGTAAAATGTTGGAAAAGGTTATAAGAGACAGGATTTATAATCATCTTGAAAAGAATAAGTTCATTAGAGATAGTCAGCACGGTTTTGTGACGGGTAGGTCGTGCCTCACAAACCTTATTGAGTTTTTCGAGAAGGTGACCAAACAGGTGGATGAGGGTAAAGCAGTGGATGTGGTGTATATGGATTTCAGTAAGGCGTTTGATAAGGTTCCCCATGGTAGGCTATTGCAGAAAATACGGAAGTATGGAGTTGAAGGTGATTTAGAGCTTTGGATCAGAAATTGGCTAGCTGAAAGAAGACAGAGGGTGGTGGTTGAAGGCAAATGTTCATCCTGGAGTTTAGTTACTAGTGGTGTACTGCAAGGATCTGTTTTGGGGCCACTGCTGTTTTTCATTTTTATAAATGACCTGGAAGAGGGTGTAGAAGGGTGGGTTCGTAAATTTGCGGATGACACTAAGGTCGGTGGAGTTGTGGATAGTGCCGAAGGATGTTGTAGGGTTCAGAGGGACATAGATAGGCTGCAGAGCTGGGCTGAGAGATGGCAAATGGAGTTTAATGCAGAAAAGTGCGAGGTGATTCACTTTGGAAGGAGTAACAGGAATGCAGAGTACTGGGCTAATGGGAAGATTCTTGGTAGTGTAGATGAACAGAGAGATCTTGGTGTCCAGGTGCATAAATCCCTGAAGGTTGCTACCCAGGTTAATAGGGCTGTTAAGAAGGCATATGGTGTGTTAGCTGTTATTAGTAGGGGGATCGAGTTTCGGAGCCACGAGGTCATGCTGCAGCTGTACAAAACTCTGGTGAGACCGCACCTGGAGTATTGCGTGCAGTTCTGGTCACCGCATTATAGGAAGGATGTGGAAGCTATGGAAAGGGTGCAGAGGAGATTTACTAGGATGTTGCATGGTATGGAGGGAAGGTCTTATGAGGAAAGGCTGAGGGACTTGAGGTTGTTTTCGTTGGAGAGAAGGAGGAGGAGAGGTGACTTAATAGAGACATATAAGATAATCAGAGGGTTAGATAGGGTGGATAGTGAGAGTCTTTTTCCTCGGATGGTGATGGCAAACACGAGGGGACATAGCTTTAAGTTGAGGGGTGATAGATATAGGACAGATGTCAGAGGTAGTTTCTTTACTCAGAGAGTAGTAGGGGCGTGGAACGCCCTGCCTGCAACAGTAGTAGACACGCCAACTTTAAGGGCATTTAAGTGGTCATTGGATGGACATATGGATGAAAATGGAATAGTGTAGGTCAGATGGTTTCACAGGTCGGCGCAACATCGAGGGCCGAAGGGCCTGTACTGTGCTGTAATGTTCTAATTCTAATTCTAATTCTAATTATCCCTGGTGTTATGATCAATATTTTCCCCTCAATCAGATCAGTTGGTCATTATCACATTGCTGTTTGTGGGTATTAGCTGCTGCATTTCTGACATTACAACAGTGATTACACTTCAAAAGTATTTCATTGTTTACAAAGTGCTTTGATATATCCAGTGGTCTTGAAAGGTGTTATATAAATGCAAGTCTTTTCTTTCTTTATCACAACACATTGCTGTGTAAAAAATGGTTCTTCATGTCACCTCTGGTTCTTCTGCCAATCACCTGATATCTGTGTCCTCTGCTTACTGACCCTTTTACCACTGGAAACAGTTTCGCCTTATTTAAAATGATTTTGAACAAATGTGTCAAATCTCTTCTGACCTTTCTCTGCTGCAAGGAGAACAACCCCAGCTTCTCCAATCTCTCCACATAACTGAAATCCCTCACCCTGCTACCATTGTGGTAAATCTCTTTTTTATTCTTTCATGGGATGTGGGCATTGCTGGCAAAGCCAGCATTTATTGCCCATCCCTAATTTCCATTGGGAAGGTGGTGGTGAGCCGCCTTTTTGAGCCATTGCAATACGTGCTGTTCGGAAGGGAGTTCCAGGATGTTGATCCAGTGACAGTGAAGGAATCATGATATAGTTCCAAGACAGGATGGTGTGTAGCTTGGAGGGGAACTTGCAGATGGTAGTGTTGCCATTCATCCAATGTCCTTCCAGGTGGTCGAGGTAGTGGTGGATGGAGTGCTGATCAAGTGAGCTGCTTTGTCCTGGATGGTGTTGAGCTTCTTTGGTGTTGTTGGAGCTGCACTCATCCAGGCAAGTGAGGAGCCTTTCATCACACTCCTGACTTGTGTCTTGGAGATGGTGGACAGGACGTGAGTGATTCACAGTAGAATTCCCAGCCTCTGACCTGCTCTTGAAGCTATGGTATTTATATGGCTGTTCCAATTCAGTTTCTGTTCATTGGCAAACCCCAGGATGTTGATAGTGAGGGATTCAGCAATGATAATGCCATTGAATGTCAAGGGGAGATAGTTAGATTCTCTCTTGTTGGAGATGATAATTTTGGGAATTGATAGGAAGCTGCTTCATGGTTGGTGGAACAAACGCCCGCCCTTGGGGTGGAGCCAACAGCTGCATCCGTCCAATAACAGACAGAGTGGAAGTACTGTATCAGGCCTTGTTAGCTCAGTTGGTAGAGCATGAGACTTTTAATCCCAGGGTCTTCGATTTGAGACCCATGTTGTGTGGTTGTTCTTCCCTTTTTCAGACTTCGTCAGCAGAGAGTTCAAGGAGTGTGTCTGGTCCATTTCCCACACATCTGCCCTCCCCTCTTCCCATCCCTCCCTGAAACGCCACAGGTTTCCCCTTGTCCTTACTTTCCACCCCACCTGCCTCCACATCCAAAGGATTATCCTCCGCCATTTCCACCACCTCCAGCGTGATGCCACCACCAAATGCATCTTCCCCTCCCCTGTCAGCATTCTGAAAGGATCGTTCCCTCCGCAACACTCTGGTCCACTCCTCCATTAACCCCAATACCTCGTCCCCTTCCCACGGCACCTTCTCATTCAATCGCAGGAAGTGTAATAGCTTCCCTTTTACCTCCTCTCTCCTCACTATCCAAGGCCCCAAACACCCCTTTCAGGTGAAGCAGCGATTTACTTGTACTTCTTTCAATTTAGTGTACTGTATTTTCTGTTCCCAATGCGGTCTTCTCTAAATTGGGGAGACCAAACGCAGATTAGCTGACCGCTTTGTCGAACACCTCCACTCAGTCCGAAAGCATGACCCTGAGCTTCTGGTTGCTTGCCATTTCAACACTTCCCCCTGCTCTCATGTCAACATTTCTGTCTTTGGCCTGCTCCAGTGTTCCAGTGAACATCAACACAAGCTCGAGGAACAGCACCTGATCTTTCGATTCGTCACTCTACAGCCTTGTGGACTGAACCTTGAGTTCAATAACTTCAGAACATGACTGGTGTCAGGAAAACCCCCCCACCCCACCTGCCAAGACTGAGGCACACATGATTTTTGCCACATGAACATTAAAACTTAAAATTGCAAGCGCCTGACTGGAAAGAAATTTGCATAGTAACAAACAGTATTGAAACAAAGGGACGCAGTCTTTTGCTTCCCCAATACACAGCAGAAGTGGTCAGACCAGTTTTAGTCACATGACTAGTTGGCTGTTGGTTTTTTGAACTTGCCACAGATTTGAACTCAGAACACCATGTGCTCCCGGATGGGGCAGACCCTCTCCAGTCCTGCCTGCCTCCATCTCTTTCCCACAGAACTGAACCTTGTGAAAACATGTGAATCTCAAAGAAGAAAAGTCTCCAACATGTACAAGGTTTAAGTAGAATACTGGGCCCTACGAAATGCAAGAATTACCTACAAAAGTGCTATACCGTGAGCTCGAAGCACAGTAACAAGATATTGCCTCAAACTGTTCCACTTTATCTTTTATTTTTTCTGTCCCCGCTGCATCTGTATATCATGTGTGCATGCTAGCATGGGTACATCGTATGTTTGTAGGCCTGAACCATATTAAAGTTTAAGCAAGTTTAATAAGTTTCACTTTTCTTCTTTAAACCAAAGAAAGCCTGTTTGTGTTCATTTCTTTGCATTATAATTGGAAAGCTGTGAACAAGGATTCACAAAAGGGGGAGCACAAAACACAGTGTGTTTAAAACCATGTGCCTGTTTTTCATGCAGTCAGAGCTGCTCATTATTCTGCTATTAACACTCTCTCTGGACAAATGCTTTGTCTTTGACCACAAGCATTAACGGACTCTTTGCCTTTGTCCCAGGACAACTTTGTTATTTAATCTTTCCTGCCCTCTGCCCTATCAAACACCTTCCCCTTTGTTCTCTCCCACAGGCCCCTCTCCTTCACTTGTTTAAAACCCAATTCTTTTCTAACCTTTGCCAGTTCTGATGAAAGGTCACAGACTTGAAACTTTAACTCTGTTTCTCTCTCCACAGATGCTGCCAGACCTGCTGAGTATTTCCAGCACCTTTGTTTTTATTTCAGATTTCCAGCATATGCAGTATTTTGCTTTTACTATATCAGAAAGTCTCTCCTTGATTCAGGACTCTTACGTCTCTCCAGCGTCTCGTTGCTAAAGATTGAACTTTATCTCATTTCACTCTCAGCTCTGAGTCAGTGTGGATCAGTGGGATTTCTGGCTGTCTCCCGCTTCACATTCCATCAGTGCTGAGAAAACTATGGGAAATATTACTCATGTTGTGTTCTGTAAATTTTGACAAACACTTGAATGTAAATATTGTCTTCCAAAGCAATGAGCGAAGGCTGGTTTTAGTGTGTGGCTGAAATAGATCAGCTGGATTTGCATTGCACTAAAAATCGCAGTTCTTGGTTCAATCCCAGGTTTTGGCACTTTCAACCTCTCCTGTGTCTTTTTCTTTGGCTCCAATTGTCAAGCTGCATGATTTACTCTGAAATTAGCACCAGAGAATCAAGGCACCAGCGAGCATGAGGAGCTGAAATTAGCACAGATCGAAACCACTTAATACTTCTGACTGAAGATGGTTGCAAATGCTTCAGTTTTGCCTTTTGCACTGACGTGCTCAGCTCCACCATCATTGAGGATGTGGGTGTTTTTGGAGCCTCATCATCTGGTTAGTTATTAAATTATCCACCACCATTCACGACTGGATGTGGCAGGACTGTGGAGCTGTGATCTGATCCTGAGGGAGATATCCGTGCGTGGAGTGGCAGGATGTATGGAGAGTGATCCTGAAGAGGGTGTCCGAGCCTGGAGTGGAAGCTTTCTGTGGAGGTGCAGGAGTAGGCCATTCAGCCCCAGTGTTTTATAAAGGTTTAGTATAACTTATTTGCTTTTACTCTATGCCTCTATGAATAAAGCCAAGTGTCCTGTTTGCTTTTAGCAACATTTTCAAACCTTCTAAGATTGGTGTACATTGTCTCATTCTTCCTCCCAAACTTTATCACTTTACACTTCTCTGTGGAAAGTTTTATCTGCCATGTGAAAGCCCATTTTGACAGTTTTTTTATCTTCTCCTGAAGTGTGTTACTGTCACTGGCATAAGACGAAATTCCCCAGCATTCTCTGATGCTATCTCCATGGAAAGAGCAATCTTACACGCCAGCTGAAATGTAGGATTTTGCGTGTTTAGTATCTTTTCTCATCCACCAATATAAGCACAAATCTGTCTCATAATGTACGGTCTAAGAATGTGCCAAAGTTGCAATGTAGTGATAAATTCTTCAGTTCCACAATGTACTCACCAACTATTTCACTACTTCTCTGCTTTCTGGTTCCAAATTTCTAGCTTGCCGTGATCTCTAGTGGCTTCGGGTTAAAATGTTCCTCCAACTTGGTGATGATTGTTTTGAATTCACATCTTTTGCCTTGATGGGAGCAGGAAGATTTGTTAGCATGTCATACACTTCCAGGATAATTTACATTCGCAAAATTACTTTCTTGCCCTCAAGAATTGCCTTATTCTGAGTCTTGACCTCTTCACTTTCACCTTCAAGTTCCAAAATGTTATTAGCTCTGAAAAACATGTCCATTCTTTCAATATATGAACTGAATGGTTCTCGAGCCCTCTCATAAGTTCCGAGCCTTCTGATGTATCCCTTGGGTGCAACCATATTGTCCCAAATAATCACTTTGAATCTGATGCACACTAAGACCCTGCGGTAAAGGCCTGCTCATTTATGAAATTGAAACCCGACCCGGTCCGACCTGACCACATCCAACCTGAACCTGACCCGGGCCCGAGTCCTTTGATTTTTTTCCCGCACCCGACCTGAACCGACCCGACCCGACTACCATAATAAAGTTAATTATATCAAACATACCTTGTCCAAATGTTGTGATCCTCCATTCCGAAAGCTGGCTATTCCTGCGGAATCATGCAGAAGTTCCCTCCCTGAACAAGGCAGCACTGTGTCGGCCTCCAGCCCGACCCGTCACGAACCCGAATGCCGGACACGGAAGAGAGACCCGACCCGAACCCGACACATGTCATCGGGTCTGGTCGGAGTCGGGTCGGGTAGCCATGCTTTACCCTAGGGCATCTCATTCAACTGAGGAGACAGTCTGTAGCACAGGCTTCACACAATCCACCCAAAATCTCCACCATCTGAGCAGGTAGGTCACCAGGAGCTGGCTGTTCTTGTTCACTGCAGTCCCTGCTGCTGTTTGCTGCCTATATTTACAGACTTTTATCTCATCCTCATCACCATTTTCTCCAATATATTCAGGGGGCATCAGCAGAGAAAATGGACATCAAATGCGACAAGTGCAAGGAAATGTTTATTTACAATATTACATCATAAACATAATATACAAAAACATTACACGTGTGAGATACGTCCCGATCAAGATGTGTCTGAATAAATGGATCCCCTCACAATAAACACTGTCACCTTTCAATGTTTAGCGGACGAGTGTGAGGGCCAGATGTGTGTGATTCCCACAGTAATGTGTTTGTTCAAAGTTCAGGAAAAGATGGAGATATGAATAATTTACAGGGAAATCTTTGAAGCATATCTCCATGTCTCTCACTCACAAAGATCTGCAAACTTGTGGATTCAGAAAGAACCCAGAGACAGATAGTCCTGCAATAACCTGTAACTCCAGGAAAGGATGTGTTTGAGATTTTGCCCTGTCGCTTAGTTGGTTAAAGCCTCTGTCTAATAAACAGCAGAACCTCACTTCAAACCCCAACAAAGCCTCACTGCAGTGAAGAAACGGAAAGTTATGATTTAAAGATTACTCTGTCAATCATTCACATCTCTGTCTTCCCCTGAACTTTGAGTTCAAATTTGTTTGTGAAGTTGAGTGGCACGTTAAGACAGCACAGTCTTTGTCTTTGTGAAAGAAATGATTTCGGAGTGGCTGTTTGAAACTGCCCCTCCTTGCACAGAAATTCAGTGCAAATACTCAGATCACCCACAATTTCCACGAGAGAAATTTGTTCACAATTGCATTTGACGTGAAACCGCCTCAACATTAATCTCACTGAAGCAGAGTGTGACCATGTTGTATGTTTCAGAGTGTTGGTGCCATTATGTGTCGCCTTTAACCGAGACTGGGACACAGGGCAAGGTTGATCCAAGGTTGGAATATATTATCATTCAGGAGCAAGAAAAATCAAAAGGAACCAAATAAGAAAACCCAGTCTCCAGATTTGAGAATCTGTAGATCCGCTTTGGGAAAGTGAATCAGAGCAGAATGAAGGGTGAACTGTCTGACTGCCCAGAAGAGATGAAGACACAGCTCAGTCAGCATGTTCCCCTGGTTTATGATGCTGGAACATTCCTCACACAGAAATTATTCAACCCAATGACAAACATTCTTACAGCTGATAATTTATGCTAACGATTGAAGGACTTTCTCATGTGGTTACCTAGTGGTGAGAAGATATTAAACTTAGTTTCAATCAATCCAGCTGTGATGAACTTTGAATTTTTCTGCCTTTTATAAACATTATTTGAAGGGTCTCAGTGACAATGTTCAGTGTTGATGAGAGTGGGGTCTGGGTGAGCGACTGCTGATCGTGACAGGGTCAGGACTGGATGCAGGAAGTTCTCTGACAGTCTGTCTCTCTCTCTCTCTCTGATGGGTTTGCGTTGGTTGACAACTGGCAGCTGTTGGTGTTTCGATAAATGAAGGAAGTTCCCTCTAACCATTTTTTTTTGATTCACAGTGTAGTATAAGGATGTAAAGGGTTAATGCTGAAGACAGTGGGATCAACCCCTCCCACTGTCAGAGTGATGATGTAACAGTCACATGAGATGAGGTTTGGGAGAAGAGAGAGCAGCACCAAGGATGCTGGCTGAGGAGGCTTGATGAGTGTGTATATAGTACTGTGTAAATTAGAAAAGAGTTCTTAGTTCTTTCAGCAGGAAATGTGTCCAGAAAATATCAAGAAACTCACAATTTTATTATTCAGGAGTCGGAACACAGATATTAACTCCAAGTTACAGTTCTGGGTTCATTTAACAAAAAAAGGTAGAGAATAATATTGCTCACTGATTGAAATCCCCCAGTGAACAGACAGTTAAACAGTTGGGACATCCTTCAATCCAAGGTTTTGGCAGCATTTGCAACTTTTGCAACTTTTTTTTATCCAGCTTTGATGGACGAGTGAAAAAACTGAAAAAAACTGAACAATTCCATTCTTCCTTCTTCTCTTCTTTCTATCAGTTTCTCTTTTCTGTCCCAGATCAATATAATGATGAGAATCCCAATTTAATCTGCTGTTTCTGGTGTTTTATCCATTCCAATTAAAATTCAACATTCCAATCAAATCTATTTGTTATTCCACAGTGTCTCTCCATGTGTTTTATTCTGTTGTATTCTCTCACAGTCTGTTTGATGATCAATGTTACATCTCACTCTCTGTTCTGGTGAAGATCAGAAGCAGTGATATCTGTTTACACCACCTGACAAGTCGGCTGAGGCTGTGCCTCACTGATCACGTGGAGTTGAAGCAATTCTTCCAGTCAGTTTTCTCAGTTGTCATTTCATGAGAAATTTGAAGTTATCATGACTTCGTCAGTGACCGAATGGTTCAGGTGTCTGAGTGATGTTAATCATGCTGTGATCAAATGATTGTATGTTCCAGTCTTTCCGTGGTGGGTTTTCACACTGAGTAGAAACGTGTTGGAAATGGTCTGGAAATGTTTCACACCGCTCCATTCCCAACAGGCCATGACCTGATGTGATGGAAATTTCATTTACTTTCAGAGGCTACATTTCCATCATTGCGCATCTGGCTGCACAGCCAGGATCTGTGTGAAGGTGAAGGTTGTGCTTCTATTACTTGCCAGGTGACGAGGTGGCTGAGAGGTTAAGGCGATGGGTTACTAATCCTTTGTGTTGTGCACGCGTTGGTTTGAATCCCATCCTTGTCGTTAGTTTATCAACTGCCTGTTGCATTCTTGTTTGCAGCTTCAATGTAATGTCGGCCTGGAAACCTGTTCTTGTCAGTATCTTGACGGTGGTTCCAGAATTGTTTATACTTTATTAAAATTGAGACAGACAATTGGAATTCTTCACCCAAATTGGACTGGAATGAAGATCAAATAGGGATCACAAAACGGAGCAGGATTTTCCCTCCCCTCCTTCCTTCTTTCCATCTTTACTTTCTCTGGATTTACACCAAGTGAAAGACTAACGGGAAAAGCAAATGGCGAGGGAGCAGAAGCAGAACATTATCCTTTGGCAAGAAATTTATTTTCAAATCTTCTTGATAGATTAAGTGAGTGAGCAATGCTTTGGCAGATGGAGTTTAAAATGAGGGGTCATCTAGTACCTACGAAAGATAGATCAGAGTGTTTTTTGTTAAGTGGTGAGATGTTAGAAACTGCGGAGGTGCAGAGACCCGAGTACTGAATCACTAAAAGCTAGTGGACTGGTAGAAAAATAATGTGAAAAGTGAACGGAATATGAAGATTGGAACTCATGTTGTAGTTATATAAAGCTCTGTGCTCCTGAAGTAAATGTCCAAGCCCAGATTGTGGGGAATCTGTGGAGAGTGATTTGTTTTTTATTCATTAATGGGCGCGAGTATCGCTGATAAGGCTGGCATTTATTACCCATCCCTAATTGCCCTTGAGAATGTGGTGGTCAGCTGCCTTCTTGAACTGATGCAGTCCATATGGTGCAGGAACACCCACAGTGCTCTTGGGGAGGGAGTACCAGGATTGTGACCCAACAACAGTGAAGAAATGGCGATATAGTTCCATGTCAGGATGGTGAGTGACTTGGAGGGGAAACTGCAGGTAGTGAGTTCCCATGCATCTGCTGCCTTTGTCCTTCGAGGTGGTAGTGGTCACGGGTTTGGAAGGTGCTGTTGAAGGATACTTGGCGAGATACTGCAGTGCATATGGAGATGGTACACACTGCAGCCACTGTGTACTGGTGGTGGAGGAAGTGAATGTTTAAGGTGGTGGGTTAGGTGCCGATCAAGTGGGCTGCTTTCTCCTGGATGGTGTTGAGCTTCTTGAGTGTTGTTGAGTGGGATGTATTCCATCCCACTCCTGACTTGTGCCTTGTACATGGTGGACAGGATTTGAGGTGTCAGGAGGCGAGATACTTGCTGTAGAATTCCTAATCTCTGACCTGCATTTATAGCTGCAGCATAGATGTGACTGGTCCAGTTTAGTTTCTGGTCAATGGTAACCCCCAAGATGTTGATGGTGGGGGATTCAGTGATGATTATGCTGCTGAATATCAAAAGGTAGATGGTTTGATTCTCTCTCAATGGAGATGTTCACTGCTTAGCACTTGTGCGGCCAGAAGGTTGCTTGTCACTTATCAGCTCAAGCCTGAAGTTTGTACAGGTCTCGCTGCTTGTGGGCACAGACTGCTTCAGTATCTGAGGAGTTGTGAGTCATCAGCGAACATTCCCACTTCTGACTTATGTTGAAGGGAAAGTGATCAATGAAACAGCTGAGGATGTTTGGGCCGAGGACACTACCCTGAGAAAGTCCTGAGGCAATGTCCTGGGCTGAGATGATTGGTCTCCACTAACCACAACCATCTTGCTTTGTGCGAGGTATGACTCCACCAAGTGGAGAGTTTTCCCCTTGATTCTCATTGACTTCAATTTTGCTAGGGATCCTTGATGCCACACTCACTCAAGGGCAATCACTCTCACCTCTCCTCTAGAACTCCACTCTTTTGTGTCTGTTTGAACCAAGCTGCAATAAAAAATAAGAACAGAAGAAATATTAGCAGGAGTAGGCCATTTGGCCCCTCGAGCCTGCTCCACCATTCAATAGGATCATGGCTGACCTGATCATGGCCTCAACCCCACTTTCTTGCCTGCCCCCCATAACCCTTGACTTCCTTGCAGATAAAATTCTGTCAAACTCAGTCTTGAAGACATTCAATGACCCAGCCTCCACTACTCTCTGTGGTAGAGAATTCCAAAGATTAATGACTCTCTGAGAGAAGAAATTCCTCATTTCCTTCTTAAATGGAAGACCATTATTCTGAAACTGTGTCCCCTAGTTCTAAATTCCACCATGAGGGGAAACATCCTCTCAGCATCCACCCTGTCAAGCCCCCTCAAAATCTTATATGTCTCAATACGATCACCTATCATTTTTCTTAACTCCAATGAGTATAGGTCCAACCTGATCAACTCTCCACATAAGACAACCACTTCATCACAGGAATCAATCCAGTGAACCTTCTCTGAACTGCCTCCAATGCAAGTATATCCCTCCTTAAATAAGGAGACCAAAACTGTACACAGTACTCCAGGTGTGGTTTCACCAACACCCTGTACATTTGCAGCAAGACTTCTCTACTTTTATACTCCATCCCCCTTGAAATAAAGGGCAACATTCCATTTGCCTTCCTAATTATTTGCTCTACCTGCATGGTAACATTTTGTGATTCATGTACGAGGACACCCAGATCCTTCTATACCACAGCATTCTGTAGTCTCTCGCAATTTAAATAATATTTTGCTTTTCCATTCTTCTTACCAAAGTGGATAACCTCACATTTTCCCACATTATACTCTACCTGCCAAGTATTTGCCTGGAGTCGAGGAACCCTGGCAGAACCTAAACTGAGCATCGATGAGCAGATTATTGCTCAGTGTCTGGTGCTTGATAGCACTGTTGATGACATCTTCCATCACTTTGCTGATGATTGATAGGAGACTGATGGGGTGGTAATTGGTCAGATTGGATTTGTCCTGCTTTTTTTTTATGGAGTGGGCACACTTGGGCAATTTTCCACATTGTCGGGTAGATGCCTGTGTTGTAACTCTACTGGAACAGTGTGGCTGAGAGCGCAGCTAGTTCTGGAGCACAAGTCTTCAGTACTAGAGCCGGGACGTTGTTAGGGCCTATTGTCGTTGCTGTATCGAGTGACTTCAGCTTTTCTTGCTATCATGTGGAGTGAATCGAATTGGCTGAAGACTGGAAACTGTGATGCTGGGGACCTCAGGAGGCCGAGATGAATCATCCACTGAGCAATTTCTGATGGAAGATGGTTGTAAATGATTCAGCTTTGGCTCCACCATTATTGAGGATGGGGATTTTTTGGAGCCTCCTCATCTGGTTAGTTATTTAATTGTCCACCATCATTCATGACTGGATGTGGCAGGACTCAGGACCTGTGATCTGATCATGAGGGAGATATCCATGCATGGAGTGGTGGGATCTATGGAAAGTGATCCTGAAGAGGGTGTCCGAGCCTGGAGTGGCGGGATCTGTGGAGAGTGATCCTGACGAGTGTGTGCAAACCTGGAATGGAAGCTTTCTGTGGAGGTACAGGAGTAGGCCATTCAGACCCAGTATTTTATAAAGGTTTATGATAACTTATTTGCTTTTACTATATGTCTCTATTAATAAAGCCAAGTGTCCTGTTTGCTCTTAGAAGCCTTTTCAAACCTTCTAAGATTGGTGTACATTGTCTCTCTGTTCCGGCACCCACTTTAGAATTGTACCATTTCATTTATATGGCCTCTCCTTATTCTTCCTCCCAAATTGTATCTCTTCACAATTCTCTGTGTAAATTTTATCTGCCATGTGAAAGCCCATTTTACCAGTTTTTTTAAGCTCCCCTGAAGTGTGTTACAATCACTGGCACAGGATGAAATTCTCGAGCATTCTTTGATGCAATCTCCATGGAAAGAGCAATCTTACATGCGAGCTCGAATGTGAGATTTTGTGTGTTTAGTATCTTTTCTCATCCACCAATATAAGCACAAATCTGTCTCATAATGCACGGTCTAAGAATATGCCAAAGTTGCAATGTCGTGATAAATTCTTCATGCCACAATGTACTCACCAACTGTTTCACTACTTTTCTGATTTCTGCTTCCAAATTTCTAGCTTACCGTGATCTCTAGTGGCTTTGGGTTGAAATGTTCCTCCAACTTGGTGATGATTGTTTTGAATGGCACATCTTTTGCCTTGATGGGAGCAGGAAGCTTTGTTAGCTGGTCATACACTTCCAGGCTAATTTCCATTGGCAAAATTGCTTTCTTGCCCTCAAGAATTGCCTTATTCTGAGTCTTGACCTCTGCACTTTCACCTTCAAATTCCAAAATGTTATTAGCTCTGAAAAACATGTCCATTCTTTCAATATATGAACTGAATGGTTCTCAAGCCCTCTCATAAGTTCCTCACCTTCCGATGTATCCCATATGTGTGCAGCCATATTGTCCCAAATAAGCAATTTGAATCAGATGCACAGGAAGACCCTGCGGTATCTCATTCAACTGAAGAGACATTCTGTGGCCCAGGCTTCACACAATCCACCTAAAATCTCCACCATCCGAGCAGGTAGGTCACCAGGAGCTGCCTGATCTTGTTCACTGCAGTCCCTGCTGCTGTTTGCTGCCTATATTTACAGACTTTTATCTCATTCTCATCACCATTTTCTCCAATATATTCAGGGGGCATCAGCAGAGAAAATATACACCAAGCGTGGCAAGTGCAAGGAATTGTTTATTTACGTCATTATGTCATGCACATAATATACAAATACATTACATGTGTGAATCATTTCTTGAGCACTTTTATACCAGATGTGTCTGAATAAATGGAACCCCGTCACAATAAACACTGTCACCTTTCAATGTTTAACGGAGAGGTTTGACGGCCTGATGTGTGTGATTCCCACATTAATGTGTTTCTACAAAGTTCGGAGAAAGACGGAGATATGAATAATTTGCAGGGAAATCTTTAAGCATATCTCCATGTTTCTCACTGACAAAGTTCTGCAAACACATGGATTCAGAAAGAACCTGAGTGCAAAATCAACAAAAATAAACACAGCCAGAGAGACTTGCAATAACCTGTAGCTCAGGGAAAGTACATGATGTTATGGAAGTGATTTAGAATTTTTTTTTGTGAAATTCTTTTTGAGGAATTCATCGTCAAACTTAATAAATGTCAGACCAGTTCTTTTTCAAGAGGGTACTGAAAGTATTAATTTGGCAACTATGTTTACTGGTTGTCACATGACTCAAGTTAAATGTCGAACAGAAACCCTGGTAACAGGGGGAAATGTGGACAGAGAAGTCAGTTGCGCCTCTTGATTGGACAAACCCGGCAGCAGCAGCACTCACCGAAGAGGGCAGAAAAATCACAAGCTTTTATTTGTCGCAGTCATTGTGTTTTACCTTCTGGAGTGAGCAGCTGATAAAGTTAGCCTGAAGAAGTGTCAAGGAAGGAGAGAAGATCACAACCCACGTTGTTTTGCAGCAAATCTTTAAAAGACCCTGAGAACTTCACTGTGTCAATTCATCTCTTCACCTGTCTTTGAAGAAAGCCTGCTAAAATTAATTCTCAACACTGCCTCTAAAAAACTGTTCTAAAAGACCCTAGTGACCTGTCTACGCATACTCAGAAGTTAGACTGTTTGCCAGTTTTGGAACAACATATCTCATCTGCTGTTTTCTTCAGGAATGAACAAGTAATCAGCCCAAGTGTTGTTTTTGTCTTTAACAGAACTCAGAATTGAAAAAATAATTCTTTTTTTTTCAGTTAACCGGTGTATGTGTGTGTGCGTGTGTGGGGCTGTGGTAAGAAAGGGGCTTTAAATGTTGGTTAAGGTAAAAAGGGAACTTTTAAAATTTCTACCTGTGTATTTATGCTTTATTTCATGACTAGTTAAAACTTGTTCTGTAATAAACTGATAATTTTGCTGTTCATTAAAGAAACCTGGTCAGTGTCTTCTATTCTGGGAAGAATAGAGTATATGATTGACTGTTTCAGGAAGTGGGAAAAGTTAAAATATATGTTGTGACCTGTGGAGAAGTGGGATGAGAATATATAGAAGGGTCTGAAGAAGGGTCATTGACCTGAAACGTTAACTCTGCTTCTCTCTCCACAGATGCTGCCAGACCTGATGAGTATTTCCAGCGTTTCTTGTTTTTATTTGAGATTTCCTGCATCTGCTGTATTTTGCTTTGATATTGATATTATATGAGAATAAATAGTGCACTCCTCTGATTTTAATTATAACAACATCTGGCTCTGTAGCTTAGTTGGTTAAAGCACCTGTCTTGTAAACAGGAGATCCTGGGTTCAATTCCCAGCAGAGCCTTGTTTCTCATTTGTGATGGATAAGTTACCTTGTCAATCACTTCCATCTGTGTCTACTGAACTTTAAGTGAGAATTCAAATTATGTGATGAATTTTCGTCACAAGAGAAAACAGCCTTTGTGAAGGATGTGAGTTTGGAATGGCTGTTCCTCCTTGGACAGAAATTCAGTGCTGATATTTCAAAGGCAACTTCTTTGATACAAATTTGTTCACAGTTGCATTCAACCTGGAAAACAGCTCGACATTAATGTCACTGAAGGAAAGTGTGACTGCGTTGTATGTTTCAGAGTGTTTGTGTTGTTATGTGTTGCTTGTGACTGAGACTGGGACATGACGCAAGTGGGAGGGTTTATCTGAGGTTTGGAATATTTGTCAGTCAGGAACAAGAAAAATCAAAGGAACCAAATAAGAAAACCTATGTCTCATGTGGTTACTGAGAAACAGTGAGGAGATATTAAACTTTGTTCTTTTCAATACAGCAGTGTGAACATTGACCTTTCCTGCCTTTTATAAACAGTATTTGAAGTGTCTCGGTAACAATGTTCAGTGTTGATGAGAGTGGGGTCTGGGTGAGCAGCTGCTGAGTGTGACAGGGTCAGGACTGGATGCAGGAAGTTCTCTGACAGTCTCTCTCTCTCTCTCTCTCGCTGATGGGTTTGAGTTGATTTTCAACTGGCAGCTGTTGGTGTTTCGATAAATCAAGTTCCCTCCACCCATTTTTTTGGACAGACAGTGTAGTATAAGGATGTAAAGGGTTAATGCTGAAGACATTGGGATCAATCACTCCCACTGTCAAAGTGATGATGTAACAGTCACATGAGATGAGGTTTGGGAGGAGAGAGCAGCACCAAGGATGCTAGCTCAGGAGGCTTGATGAGTGTGTATATAGTATTGTGTAAATTAGAAAAGAGTTCTTAGTTCTTTCAGCAGGAAATGTGTCCCGAAAATATCGAGAAACTCACAATTTTATTATTCAGGAGTCGGAACACAAATATTAATTCCAAGTGACCGTTCTGGGTTCATTTAACAAAAAAAGGTAGAGAATAATATTACTCACTGATTGAAATCCCCCAGTGAGGAGACAGTTAAACAGGTGATCTGTTGGGGCATCCTTCGATCCAAGGTTTCTGCAGCATTTAATCTCCCTTTTTGGTGAAATTCTCTGTTATATGCAACTTTTTTTTTATCCAGCTTTGAGGGGCAAGTGAAAAAACTGAAAAAAGTGAGCAGTTCCATCCTTTCTTTTCTTCCTTCTTCCCTTCAGTTTCGCTTTTCTGTCTCAGATCAATATAGTGATGAGAATCCCAATTTAATCTGTTGTTTCTGGTGTTTTATCCATTCCAATCAGAATTCAACATTCCAATCAAATCTATTTGTTATTCCACAGTGTCTCTCCATGTGTTTTATTCTGTTGTATTCTCTCACAGTCTGTTTGATGATCAATGTTACATCTCACTCTCTGTTCTGGTGAAGATCAGAAGCAGTGATATCTGTTTACACCATCCACCAAGTCGGCCTGAAGATGTGCCTCGCCGATCATGTGGAGTTAGGAACATAGGAACATAGGAGCAGGAGTCGGCCATCGAGCCTGCCCCACCATTCAATATGATCATGGCTGATCATCCACTTCAATGCCCTTTTCCCCACACTTTCCTCATATTCCCTTATGTCATTTGTATTTAGAAATCTGTCAATCTCTGCTTTAAACATACTCAACAACTGAGCTTCCACAGCCATCTGGGGTACAGAATTCCAAAGATTCACAACCCTCCGAGTAAAGAAATTTCTCCTCATCTCTGTCCTAAGGAGCTTCCCCCTTATTTTGAAATTGAGCCCCTGGTTCTCGACTCCCCATCCAGATGAAACATCTTAGCTGCATCTACCCTGACTGTCCTTTAAGTATTTTGTAGGTTTCAATGAGATCACCTCTCATTCTTCGAAACTCTAGAGAATACAGCCCCAGTTTCCCCAATCTCTCTTCATAGAACAGTCCCACCATCCCAGGAACAAGTCTGATGAACCTTCGTTGAACTCCCTCCATGGCAATAATATCCTTCCTAAGGTAAGGAGACCAAAACTGCACACAGTACTCCAAGTGCGGTCTAACCAAGGTTCTATACAATTGAAGCAAGAATTCACTGCTCCTGTACTCAAATCCTCTTGTGATAAAGGCTAACATACTATTAGCCTTCCTAATTGCTTGCTGCATCTGCATGTTAGCTGTCAGTGACTTATTGACATGGATACCCAGATCACCCTTATATTCTATACCTCAGCTAATAAAGGAAAGGATTCCATATACCTGCTGAACCACCTTATTGACCTGTCCTGCTACCTTCAGGGATCTGTGGTCATTCACTCCAACGTCCCTCACTTCCTCTGCACCGTTCAGTGTTCTCCCATTAATTGTGTATTCCTTTGCCTTTTTTGACCTCCCAAATGCATCACCTCACCCTTGTCCAATTTGAATTCCATTTACCACTTCTCTGCCCACCTGACCAGTCTATTGATATCTTCCTGCAGTGTACAGCTATCCTCCTCCCTATCAACAACACGGACAATTTCTGTGTCATCTGCAAATATCTTGATTGTGCCCTCTACATTCATGTCCATATCATTAAGATATGCCACAAAAAGCAGGCGACCTAGTTCTGAGCCCTGTGGAACACCACTGGAAACAGTCCTCCAGTTGCAAAAACACCTGTAACCAATTCCTTTTTGTTTCCTACCACTGAACCAATTTTGTGTCCAGCTTGCTACATTCCCCTGGATCCCATGTGCTTTTATTTTTTTTAACCAGTTTGCCATGTGGGACCTTGTCAAAAGTCTTGCTAAAATCCATGTAGATCAGATCAACTGCACTATCCTCATCAATCCTCATTGTTACTTCTTCAAAAACATTCAATCAAGATAGTCAGACAGGAGCTTCCCTGAACAAATCCATGCTGATGATACTTGATTAATCTGTGCCTTTCTAAGTGACAGTTTATCCTGTCTCTCAGAATTAATTCCAATAATTCGCCCACTATTGAGGTTAGGCTGACTGGCCTTTAATTATTCGGTCGATCACTCGCTTCCTTTTTCAACAATGGTGCAATGTTAGCAATAAAAACAAAAAGTGCTGGACATACACAGCAGGTCTGGCAGCATCTGTGGAGAGAGAAACAAAGTTAACATTTCAGGTCAGTGACCTTTCATCAGAACAGAAACGTTAACTTTGCTTCTCTCTCCACAGTTGCTGCCAGATCTGCTGTGTATTTCCAATGCAACTAGTTTTTATTATAGATTTGCAGCATCTGCAGAATTTTGCTTTTATTGCAGTGTTACGAGACCTCCAATCCTCTGACATCACACCCGTATCCAGTGAGGGATTGGAAACTGATGGTCAGACCTTCCACTATTTCCTCCCTGACTTCTTTTAACAGCCTGGGGTACATTTCATCCTGCCCTGATGATTTATCCACTTTCAAGGATGCTAATCCCATTTATACTTCTTCTCTCCCTCAGTTTATCATGTCCAATACTTCACACTCCTTCTCCTTAATTACAATATCTGCATCACCCCCTCATTTGCGAAGACAGTAAAATATTCATTAATAAACATACCAACATCTTCCACACTGACACATAGGTTACATTTTTAGGTCTTTGATGGGCCCTACTCTTTCCTCAGTTGCCTCTGACTGCAATGTATTGATGAAACATCTTTGGATTTGTTTTGATTTTGCTTGTCAATATTCTTTCATGATCTCTGTTTGTTCTTCATCGCTACTCCCAAATACCTCTAGTCATGACAAAACACAACTTATCAGAAGGGGAATTTGAACCCACCCCTGCAGAGAGAATTGTGATCTGAATGAACCGTCTCAGACTGCTCGACCATCCTGACCACCCCATGTGTATGTTTAATGCTGACGAAATTATCTATTCATTGTGAAAGTATTTGTGAGATTGTGGAAATGTCTGGAAGAGGAAAGACCAACGGGAAAGCTCGGTCCAAGGCCAAGTCTCGCTCCTCCCGGGCTGGACTGCAGTTCCCGGTGGGCCGTGTTCACAGGCTCCTGAGAAAGGGTAACTATGCTGAGCGTGTGGGTGCCAGAGCCCAGGTCTATCTGGCTGCTGTTCTCGAGTATCTGACCGCTGAAATCCTCGAGCTGGGCGGTAACGCAGCCCGGGACAACAAGAAGACCTGCATCATCCCCAGACACCTACAGCTGGCCGTCCTCAATGATGAGGAGCTCAACAAGCTGCTGGGAGGTGTGACCATTGTTCAGGGTAGGGTGCTGCCTAATATCCAGGCCGTGTTGCTGCCCAAGGAAACCAGCGCTCCGGGCACCAAAACCAAGTCAATCTGCCAGAATTTTTTCAAATACTCAAAGGCTCTTTTCAGAGCCACCCACAGTATCTGAAAGGGCTGATTACTGTCTGAAGTCTGCTGTACCCACACCTCTGTCTATCCCTCTTCATTTGGAACAACCAATGCTATCTTCCATTCCTTTCACCATTATGTGTTTAACTAGCTTCTCCTTATAGTCAGTCCAATATCAATGTACTAATGAAATGATCTGTGTCAGTGCTGGCAATTTCCATAGAATCATAGAAAAATTAGGGCACAGAAGGAGCCCATTCAGCCCATCGCGTTTGCTCTGGCCGAAAAAACTAGCCACCCAATCTATTCCCACCTTCCAGCACCTGATCCGTAGACTTGCAGGTTACAGCACTTCAGGTGCATGTCCAGGTATTTTTAAATGAGTTGAGGGTTTCTGCCTCCACCACCATTCCTGGCAGCGAATTCCAGACACCCACCACCCTCTGGGTAAAAACGTTTCCCCTCATGTCCCCTCTAATCCTTCTACCAATCACCTTAAATCTGTGCCCCCTGGTAACTGACCTCCACACCAGGGGAAACAGGTCCTTACTGTCCACTCTGTCTAGGCACCTCATAATTTTGTACACCTCATTCAAGTCACCCCTCAGACTCCTCTGTTCTAAGGAAAACAACCCGAGTTGCTCCAATATTTGCTCATAGCTGCAACTTTCAAGCCCTGGCAACGTTCTTGTAAATCCCCTCTGTACTCTCTCCAGAGCAATTATGTCCTTTCTATAATGTGGTGACCAGAACTGTACGCAATACTCCAGCTGTGGCCGAACCGCCGTTTTATACAGTTCTAGCACGACATCCCTGCTTTTCTATTCTATACCTTGGCCAATAAAGGAAAGCATTCCATATGCCTTCTTCACCACTCTAGCTACCTGTCCTGCCACTTTCAGGGACCTGTGGACATGCACTCCAAAGTCTCTCACTTCTTCTACCCATCTCAATATCTTCCCGTTTATTGTGTATTCCCTTGCTTTGTTTGCCCTCCCCAAATGCATTACCTCACACTTCTCCAGATTGAATTCCATTTGCCACTTTTCCGCCCATTCAACCAATCCATTCATATCATTCTGAAGTCTACAGCTATCCTCCTCACTATCAATTACACGGCCAATTTTTGTGTCATCAGCAAATTTCCCAATCATACCTCCCACATTTAATTCCAAATCATTAATATATACCACAAACAGCAAGGGACCCAACACTGAGCCCTGTGGAATGCCACTGAAAACTGCTTTCCATTCGCAAAAACATCCGTCGATAACTATCCTTTGTTTCCTGTCACTGAGTCAATTTTGGATCCAACCTGCCACATTCCCCTGTATTCCATGGGCTTTCATTTTACTGACCAGTCTGCCATGTGGGTCCTTATTAAAATCCATGTAGACCACATCCACCACACTATCCTCATCAATGTTCCTTGTTACTTCCTCAAAAAACTCAATCAAGTTAGTGAGACATGACCTTCCCTTAACAAATCCATGCTGACTATCCCTGATTAATCCATGCCTTTCTAAGTGGCAGTTTATCCTGTCCCTCAGAATTGATTCTAATAATTTACCCACCACCGAGGTCAGACTGACCGGCCTATAATTATTTGGCCTATCCCTCACATCCTTTTTAAATAATAGTACAACGTTCGCAGACCTCCAATCCTCCGGCACCTCCCCCATATCCAGTGAGGATTTGAAGATGATCCTCAGCGCATCCACTATTTCCTCCCCGGCTTCCTTTAACAACCTTAGATGCAAACCATCCGGCCCTGGTGATTTATTCATTTTGAAGGATGTCAGACCCTCTAGTACTTCCACTCTCATTATGCTTATCGTATCTAATATTTCACACTCCTCTTCTTTGTCTGCATCATCCCTCTCCTTTGTGAAGGCAGAGACAAAAACTCATTAAGAACCCCACACACATCTTCTGCATCCACTCATACGTTCCCTTGTACATCTCTGATAGGCCGTACCCTTTCCTTAGTTATCCTCTTGCTCTTAATGTACTGATAGAACATCTTTGGGGTTTCCTTCAAGTAGTTGTATCCAGTCCACATCCACCAAGTCACCTCTCAGTTTTGTAAAATTTGCCTTCCCCCAATTTAGAACTTTTACTTCTGTTGTATCTTTGTCCTTTTACATGATTATGCCAAAACTAATTGCAGCATGGTCACTAGGGGTGGTGGTGGTGTAGTGGTCTTGTCAGTGGACTTGTCAGTGGATTAGTAACCCAGACACCTAGGGTATTGCTCAGGGGACGTGGGTTCAACTCCCACCATTGAAATTTAAATCCAAATAATAAATCTGCAATTAAAAAGCAAGTCTAATGATGGCCATGAAACCATTGTTGATAGTTGTAAAAACCCATCTGGTTTACTAATGCCCTTTAGGGAAGGAAATCTGCTGTTCTTGTCTGGCCTGCATGCGACTGCAGACCCACAGCAATGTGGTTGACTCTTACATGCCCTCTGAAATGGCCGAGCGAGCCACTCAGTTGAAACTAAACACTACGAAGTCATTAAAAAGGAATGAAAGCAGACGGACCACCCGGCGTCGACCTGGGCACCAGAAATGACAATGGCAAACCCAGCGCTGTCGACCCTGCAAAGTCCTCCTTAGTAACATCTGGTGGCTTGTGTTAAGTTGGGAGAGCAACAGCCTGACATAGTCATACTCACAGAATCATACCTTACAGGCAATGTCGCAGACACTGCCATCACCATCCCTGGGTATGCCCTGTCCCACGGGCAGGACAGACTCACCAGAGGTGTCAGTACAGTAGAGAGGGAATTGCCCTGGAAGTCCTCAACATCGACTCTGGACCCCATGAGGTCTCATGGCATCAGATCAAACAATGGACAAGGAAACCTCCTGCTGATTACCACCTACTGCCCTCCCTCAGCTGATGAGTCAGTACTCCTCCATGTTGAACAGCACTTGGAGGAAGCACTGAGGGTGGCAAGAGCACAGAATGTACTCTGGGTGGGGGACTTCAATGTCCATCACCAAGAGTGGCTCGGGATCATCTCTACTGGCCGAATCCTAAAGGACATATCTGCTAGTGCTGCTTGATGGCAATGTTGATGACACCTTCCATCACTTTAGGCCCCATCAGTCTACTCTCAATCATCAGTAAAATGATAGAAGGTACCATCAAGCGGCACTCGCTAAGCAATAACCTGCATCAGTGACACTCAGTTTGGGTTCTGCCAGGGCCACTCAGCTCCTGACCTCATGACAGCCTTGGTTCAAACATGGACAAAAGAGGTGAAGTGTGAGTGATTGCCTTTGACATCAAGGCAGTATTTGACCGAGTATGGCATCAAGGAGCCCGAGCAAAACTGAGGTCAATGGGAAAACCCTCCACTGGCTGGAGTCATACCTAGCGCAAAGGAAGATGGTTGTGGTTGTTGGAGGTCAATCATCTGAGCTCCAGGACATCACTGCAGGCGCTCCTCAGGGTAATGTCCTCAGCCCAACCATCTTCAGCTGCTTCATCAATGACCTTCCTTCAATCATAAGGTCAGAAGTGGGGATGTTCGCTGATGATTGCACAATGTTCAGCACCATTCATGACTCCTCAGATACTGAAGCAGTCCGTGTAGAAATGCAGCAAGACATGGACAATATCCAGGCTTGGGCTGATAAGTGGCAACTAACATTCGGGCCGCACAAGTGCCAGGCAATGACCATCACCAACAAGAGAGAATCGAACTAACTCCCCTTGACATTCAATGGCATTACCATTGCTGAATCCCCCACTATCAACATCCTAGGGGCACCATTGACCAGAAGCTGAACTGGAGTAGCCATATAAATACCGTGGCTACAAGAGCAGGTCAGAGGCGAGGAATCCTGAGGCGAGTAACCCACCTCCTGACTCCCCAAAGCCTGTCCACCATCTACAAGGCACAAGTCAGGAGTGTGTTGGAATAGTCTCCACTTGCCTGGATAGGTGCAGCTCCAACAACACTCAAGAAGCTCAACACCATCCAGGACAAAGCAGCCCACTTGATTGGCACCCCATCTACAAACATTCACTCCCTCCACCACCGACGCACAGTTTCAGCAGTGTGTACCATCTACAAGATGCACTGCAGCAATGCACCAAGGCTCCTTGAACAGCACCTTCCAAACCTGTGACCTCTACCAACTAGAAGTACAAGGGCAGAAAATGCATGGGAACACCACCACCTGCAAGTTCCCCACCAGGACACACACCATCCTGACTTGGAACTATTTCGCTGATCCTTCACTGTCACTGGGTCAAAATCCTGGAACTCCATTCTGAATAGCACTGTGGATGCACCTACCCCAAATGGACTGCAGCAGTTCAAGAAGGCAGCTCACCACCACCTTCCCAAGGGCAATTAGGGATGGGTAATAAATGCTGACCTGGCCAGCGATGCCCAAAATCCCATGAATGAATAAAAAAAAGCTATCTCCAAAATGGTCACCCACTGCTACTTGCCCAGCTTCATTACTGAAGACTCGCTCTAGAATTGTGCCTCCTCTCATTGGGCTTGTGATGTGCTGGCTATTAAAGTTCTCTTGAATGCAGTTCAAGAATTTTGTGCCCTCTGTGCCCTTCACACTGTTTGTACCCCAGTTGATATTGGGATAGTTGAAATCCCCAACTATTATTTCCCTATAGTTTTGCACTCAGCAATTTGCCTACATATTTGTTCTTCTATCTCTCTCTCACTATTTGGGGGTCTACAGTACACTCCTAGTAGTGTGGCTGCCCCTTTTTTATTTCTGAGCTCCACCCATATGGCCTCATTTGATGATTCATTTAACATATAATCCCTCCTCAAAGCTGTATGCCTTCCTTAACTAATAATGCTACACTCCCACCTTTTTTATCCCTATGCCACATGAAAACTCTATATCCAGAGATGTTGAGCTGCCATTCTTGCCCTCTTGAAGCCAAGTTTCCCTTATTGCAATGATATTGTGTTACCATGTGTGGGCACAATGGCGCAGTGGTTAGCACCACAGCTCCAGGAACCCGGGTTCGATTCTGGGTACTGCCTGTGTGGAGTTTGCAAGTTCTCCCTGTGGGTTTTCGTCGGGTGCTCCGGTTTCCTCCCACAGCCAAAGACTTGCAGGTTGATAGGTAAATTGGCCATTGTAAATTGCACCTAGTGTAAGTAGGTGGTAGGGAATATGGGATTACTGTAGGGTTAGTATGAATGGGTGGTTGTTGGTCAGCACAGACTCAGTGGGCCAAAGGGCCTGTTTCAGTGCTGTATCTCTAAATAAAAATAA
This sequence comes from Heterodontus francisci, assembly GCF_036365525.1. Lineage (NCBI taxonomy): Eukaryota > Metazoa > Chordata > Chondrichthyes > Heterodontiformes > Heterodontidae > Heterodontus > Heterodontus francisci. The sequence continues at coordinate 22,543,048 of NC_090405.1, forward strand.
AAAGTGTGATGTCACTTTATCAGCGCAGGCTTGGAGGGCTGAATGGCCTGTTCCTGTGCTGTATTGTTCTATGTGTCTATCTGTGCCCTCATCTCATCAGCTTTATTTACTATATGAATATACATACAAGTATAAAAATTAGGAGCAGGAGTAGGCCATTCGACCCCTAGACCCTGCTTCCCCATTCAGTAAGTTCATGGCTGAACTGATTACTGCACATTCCCGCCCACCCCCGATAACCTTTCACCCCTTTGCTTATCAAGAATCGATGTCCCTCTGCCTTAAAAATATTCAAAGTCTCTGCTTCCACCGCCTATTGAGGAAGAGAGTTCCAAAAACTCACCACCCTCTGAGGGAAAAAAATTCTCCTCATCTCTGTCTTAAATGGGTGACCCCTTATTTTTTAACAGTGACCCCGAATTCCAGATTCTCCCACAAGGGGAAACATCCTTTCCACATCCACCCTGTCAAGACTCCTCAGGATCTGATATGTTTCAATCAAGTTGCCTCTTTAAATAAATAAATATCCTTTAACACTGCCAAATTCCTCTGCTGCACACTTTTTAAACTTTGCTTCTTCTGTCTTTCAGAGTCATTCGCTAATTTTCTGCCTCCCGTTCCCTGCCCTGAAATTGCCCTGTCTGAAACTGCCCTCAGGTTCCCATCAAGCTGCCAAATTAGTTTAAACAATCCCCAACAGCACCTGCAAGGATATTCATCCTGGTCCTGTTCAGGTGTAGACCGTTCGACTTATATAGGTCCTACCTTCCCCAGAACTGGTCCCAATGCCCCAGAAATCGGAAGCCCTCCCTCCTGCACCATCTCTCCAGCCATGCATTCATCTGGTGTATTCTCCTATTTCTATACTCACTAGCATGTGGCCTTGGGAGTAATTTGGAGATTACTATCTTTGAGGTCCTGTTTGTTAATCTCTTTCCTAACTCCCTAAACTCAGCCTGAAGGATCTCATCCCTCTTTCTTCCTATATCGTTGGTACCAATGTGGACCACGACCTCTGGCTGTGCATCCTTGCCCTCCAGAATGCTCTGTAGCCACTCAGTGATATCCATGATCCTTGCACCAAGGAGGAAACCTGGTTTGCGAGCACTGAAATACCTATCTGTTCCCTGAACTATACAATCCCCTACCAGTATTGCTCGCTTGTATTTTCTCCTCCCTCCCTGCACAGCTGAGCCACGCATGGAGTTCTGGTCATGACTCTCACTGCACTCTCCAGAGGAACCCTCTCTCCCATCAGTACTCAGAACTGAATACCAGTTAGAAAGTGGGATGCCCTCCAGGGACTCCTGCACTACCTGCCTTGACCTTCTTGTCTGTCTGGCAAACTCCCAATCCCTCTCAGCGTGTGCTCTCTTCAACTCCGAGGTGACAACCTGCTAAAAAGTCCTATCCACGTAGTTCTCTGCCTTGCGGATGCACAACACTGACTCCAGTTGCTGCTCGAGTTCTGAAACCTGGAGCTCAAGCTTCTGCAGCTGGTGACACTTCCTGCAGATGTGTTTGTCAAGGACACATGGTGCATCCATGACTTCCCACATACCACAGGAGGCACATTCCACTTGGCCGAGCTGCCCTGCCATTACTTAGCTTTACAAACTCATTATTGCTCATGTAATAAGTGTAATAAGTAGATTAATTTACCAGTTACTCACCAATCAGCTTCTTCCCCTGTACCATGGAGGCTGAAAAAGCAGAAAAGAAAAGAGACCAAAGAGCACCTCCTTCCCCTAGTCAGTGAAGTCCCTCACACATCAACTCACAGCTTTACACTCTGTCCAAACAGCACTTTCTAATTACTAATTATTAGAAATTACACTAACTAAAACATTAGTAACCTGACCAATTACAAGGTAGCTATTTGAGGGTTTTTAAACAAAGAGCTTTTTCCCCTATCCTGATTTCAGGTCCCACTCTGGACACTTGCTTTTGATTCCAGGACACTGAGGGCGGGGTGCTGCCGAATATCCAGGCCGTGTTGCTGCCCAAGAAAACCAGCGCTCCGGGCACCAAAACCAAGTCAATCTGCCAGGATTTTATCAAATACCCAAAGGCTCTTTTCAGATCCACCCACAGTATCTGAAAGGGCTGATTACTGTCTGAAGTCTGCTGTACCCACACCTCTGTCTATCCCTCTTCATCTAGAACAACCAGCGTCATCTTCCATTCCTTTCACCATCATGTGTTTAACTCGCTTCTCCTTATAGACAGTCAGATATCAATGTAATAATGAAATGGTCTGTGTCAGTGCTGGCCATTTCCCTGTCCTGATTTCAGACCCCACTCTGGACACTTGTTTCCCATTCCAGGACCTTCTTGTATTAATATTCAGCACCACCTGTCAGTCAGAAACTTGTCTCAATGAACTGATCCTTTCACTGAACTTCCAACTGCTGCTGTCTATTTCTAGAGGGAAAGAGCTGCTCACTGTGTAAGGATGTGAGGGGAATGTAACCCGGCTGCTGGTGAGAAGGTCCCGTCTTCTCAATCAAAAGCCTTTTATTTTACTACAGTGATTCCCAGATTCCCAGCTGGTCCGTTGAGGATTTTGTTTTCACAGAAATATCTTGTTAAATACAAATCTGATTCCAACATGTCAGTAACAGGACAGAATGGGAACCTTTAAAAGAATGAAGCAACTATTTCAGTGGCTTCTCACTGTCCCCCTGAAGCCTGTGTGAAGGGGAATTACCAATAGTCTGTAATTTATTACTTCCACACCGAGTTTGAGTTATTTTTCACGTGAAAGATTGCTGAACGGAGTCTTTTCCTGTCAGTTACGGATAAGAAGTTGACAAAAATTGGCAAAATAAAGCTGTTCATAAAATAGCGCCAGCAATTTGAGTCGGTAAAAGCAGAATTGTGTTTTAAAAGCGTTTTTTTGAAGCGTGACGGGAAAATAGATTTTTATGTACTTTTCCAGTCGATCACTTCTTTTCCACAGTGAAATTGGCAGCTTTCACGAATTCAAATATTGTGCCAGGTTGACAGGTTCAACCAATGATTTGCTGTATTTTGTGCTTCGAGGTTCTCCGATTGGATCATTCATTTTATCTAATGGCCGTGTGGCCGAATGGATAAGGCGTTTGACTTCAGTGTATTTTATGAGGTTATCGGAAGATTGTAGGTTCGAGTTCTGCCACGGTCATTTTGACCCAAAGGGATTATGCAGGGCTTTGGGGATCGAGTCAGGGACTGAACAGATTGGAAACCCGACATGGACTTGATGGGGCGAATGGCCTCCTCATGTGGAAAGAGATGCAGTGGTTTTTGTCGAGGTTCATCCCAAGCAGCTCTGTAACACAGGAGTCTGTGCTCTACGGGCTGTTCCCAGGGACGCACACCGAGACAAACATCAACTGCTGCTGGAGGACTATCAATTCGGTGAAAGACGCCCTTTGGTCTGCCCGAAACTTGCTGGTCTTCCAGCGCAAAGAGTTGTCCACCAACGAATGTTGCAGACTGGCACATTCCAAGGTCCAGGACTACGTGCTGAGGGACACACTAAAGCTTGGGGCAGCCGCAGCAAAGGCTCAATGGGGAAAGACCACAGTGTAAGGACCCCCACCAAGCTGAACTGAGGGGCTGGATCCATGGGAAACCCCTCGGACTGTATCGTTGATATTTTCATTTGCTGTAAATGTGAAACTGTAATTGGCATGACAATAGTGAAATGGAAGGGTTGTGAAGAACCTTATGATAGTATAGAAGGAAACTGATCTCCCTTGCAATGTTTGTATTTTTTGGTGCTGTTTGAAACTGTTTGGCAATGTAATTTTTGCAGATTTTTATGAATAAAGTATATTTTGGAAATAAAGAAAAAGTGCTGTCACTGACTTTATGAGAAGAGGGTGACCAATCAGAAGTGGGCTGGGGTTACAGCAGGTTCAAACTGCAGGAATTCCAGGTCCCTGAATGACTGAGCTGAAACTGATCAGTTTCACAAACCCTGTCAGTTTCACTGCAGGAAACACCGTCTCGGGGGAAATTACATCACAAATAATTCCATTTGACTAATTATTCAATTATAAAACAATGGGCAGATGTGAAGGTGCGATGTTACTTTTCACTGTGAGGGGAGAATCTGCCATCTGGGTAAATCAGCAACTTTATAACATCGTCTGTACGTTTAGAAAAGAAACGATGAAAACTCCCCATAACCCTGGTGCGGTGGAAAGGCTCAATTCAGAGATTGGAATATAACGAGAGCACAACATAAATCATTAACTGTTATTTCCGGCATAAAACACACCCCAGCTCCCGTTCTCAGGTCACTGCTGTCCCTATGAGGCGGTGGGTGACTCTGAAAAGAGACTTTGTTTTGTGTTTGAGAGAAACGGTCGAGTTTTTTGACCGCCGAATCCACAGGGAGTGCAGCCCTGCCGTTTCAGAGCGGACACCACATGGTTACATCTTGCGCTTGACCTGCTCAGTGCAAGTGACCGCTTCACTGATGCTGCATTCTGCAGGAAAACCACAAAGATCCTCCCAGGCAGTGAAATTCATCTTCCCAGAATCTCCATACCAGATTGAAACAGAAAACATAGACAGAGAAAGTTCAAGAGAGTTACTTAGCATTAAAACCAATTAAATAAACCAATTCTGGAGAGATGATGTAGCTTTTTCAGAGAGATTGTGGGTGGCTCTTAAAAGAGCCGTTGTGTTTCGAGTGTTTTCACTACATGGTGGAGTTTTACTTGGAGTTGATGTACTTGGTCACTCACTTTGTCCCTTCTCACATTCCGAGCGCTTTGTTGGGTGGAAATGTTTCTTCAGGCAGTTTCAACAGCTCAGAGCCGACATTGAGTCAGAAACCAGAAATGGGAGTATGGGACACAGACAAGGAATTGAGGCTGAACCTTTATAAATCTCACTGGCTATAGGCCTCAGCTCGAGCATTGTGTCTAATTCCATGCTCCACACTTTAGCAGGAATGTCAAGGCCTCAGAGAGGGCACAGAGGAGATTTACTAGAATGGTATCAGAGATGCACGAATTCAGCTAATGTGGAAAGAATAGGGGTCTGGGGTGTGTGAAGCTGGGGTCCTTCTTCTTCGAGCAGAGATGTTAATGAGGTAGTTAATAGTTGTGTTCAACATTGTGAAGAGTTTTTATAAGAATAAAGAAGTTTGACTTAAATTAGACAGAGCCTTGGTGAGATCACACCTGGAGCACTGTGTACAGTTTTGGTTCCCCTTACCTAACGAAGGACATACTTGCCTTAAAGGAAGTGTAACAAAGTGTCACTCGATTGCTTCCTGGGATGAGGGAATTGTCCTATGAGAAGAGATTGAGTCGACAAGGCCGATATTCCTCGTACTCGGCCCTGTGGGACTGGGTCGGCCCGGACCTGCTGGAAGTATACGAGAGTATGCTCCTGGCCGGCAGCATGTCAGAATCCATGAGGAAAGGCATCATCACCCTCATTTACAAGCGGAAGGGGGAGAGGGCAGAAATCAGAAATTGGCGGCCCATCTCACTGCTTAATGTTGATTACAAGATTCTGTCCAAAGTCATAGCCAGTCGAGTCAAGTCTGCTCTGGAGTTGGTGATCCACCCTGACCAGACCTGTACTGTACCCGGCAGGAAGATCTCTGATAGTCTCGCGCTACTCAGGGATACGATCGCCTACATACGGGACAGGAGGGTGGACACCTGCCTCATCAGCCTGGACCAGGAGAAGGCTTTTGACAGGATATCGCACACCGACATGATGGACGTGCTTTCCAAAATGGGGTTTGGGGAGGGAATCTGCAATAGGATCCAACTGCTCGACACAAACATCAGTAGCGCAGTTTCAATCAACGGGTGGGAATCGGAAAGTTTCCCGATCAAATCTGGAGTCAGACAGGGCTGTCCTCTCTCCTCGGTCTTGTTTGTTTGCTGTATTGAACACTTTGCTGAGTCTATTAGGAAGGATGCGAGCATAAGAGGGTTGACAATCCCAGGCAGCGGAGGCACTCAGGTGAAAACCTCCCTGTACATGGATGATGTTGCCGTCTTCTGCTCGGATCCGCTGTCCGTGCGCAGACTGATGAGCATCTGCGACCAGTTCGAACTGGCCTCGGGAGCCAAAGTTAACCACGGCAAGAGCGAGGCCATGTTCTTTGGGAACTGGGCTGACCGATCCTTTGTCCCCTTCACCGTCAGGTCAGACTACCTGAAGGTGCTGGGGATATGGTTCGGAAGGGCCGGGGCGTGCACCAAAACATGGGAGGAGCGAGTAGCCAAGGTACGACAAAAGTTGGGTATGTGGGGGCAGCGATCTCTCTCCATTGTGGGTAAGAACCTGGTCATCAGGTGCGAGGTGCTCACGTTGTTGCTCTACATGGCGCAGGTCTGGCCCATACCCCACTCCTGTGCTGTGGCAGTCACCCGAGCCATTTTCTGCTTCATCTGGGGATCTAAAATGGACCGGGTCCGGAGGGACACGATGTTCAAATCTCTGGACAAGGGCGGGAAAAATGTACCCAACGTGGCCCTCATCCTGATGACCACCTTTGTGTGCGGCTGCATCAAGCTGTGTGTAGATCCCCAGGACGCAAACTCCAAGTGTCACTACGTGCTGAGGTTCTATCTGTCCCTGGTGTTGTGAAGGATGGGCTTGGCCACATTGCCGCGGAACGCTCCATGCAGTTGGACCGTGCCATACCACCTATCCTTCGTGGAGCAGTTTCTGCGGGAAAACACCTTTGACCGCCGGTCCATCAAACAGTGGTCTGCACGGAATGTCCTCAAGGCCCTACCGGAAAAGGAGACGGTGGATCCTGTCGCATGGTTCCCTGAGCAGACTGTCAAAGTCATTTGGCGGAATGCCTCATCACCAGAACTTTCAAACAAGCACCAAGACGTAGCTTGGCTGGTGGTGAGAAGGGCCCTCCGCCCTCCCCATCAGATCCTTCATGCACACCCGACGTCTCGCCCCCTCCGCACAGTGCCGCCGCGGTGGCTGTGTTGGGGAAGAGACGGTCGCCCACCTCCTCCTGGAATGTGTTTTCGCAAAGCAGGTGTGGAAAGAGATGCAGTGGTTTTTGTCAAGGTTCATCCCAAGCAGCTCTGGAATGCAGGAGGCTGTGCTCTACGGGCTGTTCCCAGGGACGCACACCGAGACAAACATCAACTGCTGCTGGAGGACTATCAATTCGGTGAAAGACGCCCTTTGGTCTGCCCGAAACTTGCTGGTCTTCCAGCGCAAAGAGTTGTCCACCACCGAATGTTGCAGACTGGCACATTCCAAGGTCCAGGACTACGTGCTGAGGGACGCACTAAAGCTTGGGGCAGCCGCAGCAAAGGCTCAATGGGCAAAGACCACAGTGTAAGGTCCCCCCCACCAAGCTGAACTGAGGGGCTGGATCCATGGGAAACCCCTCGAACTGTATCGTTAATATTTTCGATTGCTGTAAATGTAAAACTGTAATTGGCCTGACAATTGTGAAATGGAAGGGTTGTGAAGAAACTCATGACAGTACTGAAGGAAACTGATCTCCCTTGCAATGTTTGTATTTTTTGGTGCTGTTTTGAAACTGTTTGCAATGTAATTTTTACAGATTTTTATGAATAAAGTATATTTTGGAAATAAAAAAAAATATTCCTCAGAATTTCGAAGAGTGAGAGGTAATCTTACTGGCACCTAAAAATCTTAAGGGATTTAACAGGGTAAATGCTGGGAGGATGTTTCCTCTGGCTGGGGAATCTTGAACTAGGGATCCCAGTCTCAGTATAAATGGCTCAATCATTTAGGACTGAGAAGAGGAGAATTTTTTTTCACTCAAATCATTGTGAATCTTTGGAATTCTCTACGCACAGTGGTTAGCACCGCGGCCTCACAGCTCCAGTGACCTCGGTTCTGTTCTGGGTATTGCCTGTGCGGAGTTTGCAAGTTCTCTCTGTGACCGCGTGGGTTTCCGCCGGGTGCTCCAGTTTCCTCCCACAGCCAAAGACTTGCAGGTTGATAGGTAAATTGGCCATTGTAAATAGCCCCTAGTGTAGATAGGTGGTAGGAGAATGGTGGGAATGTGGTAGGGAAGATGGGATGAATGTAGTATTAGTATAAATGGGTGATTGTTGGTCGGCACAGACTCGGTGGGCCGAAGGGCCTGTTTCAGTGCTGTATCTCTCTGTGACTGTAGAGATGTGGATGCTCAATCATTGGGTATATCCAAGAGAGCGATCGATAGGTTTTTGGATACTAAGGGAATCAAGGGATCTGTGCTAGTGTGGTCAGATAGAGTTGATGTAGGAGATCAGCTGTGATCTTATTAAATGGCAGAGCTATTTCGATGGGCCGAATGGCCTACGCCTATTTTTTATGTAAAGTTCCATTCCTCTCAGGGAATATTTTATTTTCAAAAAGAGAAATACTGCACACTGGAAATCTGAATAATAACAGAAGATTCTGGAAACACTCAGCAGTTCCAGCAGTATCTGTGGAGAGAGGAAGGTAGGAGCAATGTTTCAGGTCTCTCGAAGGGTCACAGAACTGGACCATTAACCCGAGCTTCTCTTCTCCACAGTTGTTTCCGGACTGGCTGAGTGTTTTCAGTATTTTAGGCTTTTTCTTTCTGTATTTCATCCTTTTCCCATTTGACTATTTGCTGTGAAACTTTCAGCGTTGTGCTCAATTCTTTGTGTCGTTGTGTTTTCTTTATTTGAAGTAATGTAAATAGTATCCTGAAATGAATTTGCCAAATGATTGGGCAAATTGTTACAACCAGTTTTTGAGCAAGTTCTCCACATACACAGTGAAGGATTCCTTCATATTTGTGAAGACCATACAGGACTTGCATATCGATAGCAATGCCGTGTCCATGTGTTCATTTGACATTGCTAGCCTATTCACCAATGTACCACTTCAGGAAGCCATAGATATTTGCACTGCAGTGCTATATCATGGTGATCTAGACCCGTCACCATTGTGTGAAACAGTATTCATTGAACTTATGAACTCGGCAACTTGCACAGTTGAGTTCAGTTTTATTGACACCATGTATCGCTGGTGTTGCCATGGGATCCCCTCTAGGCCCAGCTCTCACAAACACCTTTGTTGGATTCCATGACAAACCTGTTTTTAAGGGAATGACACCTAACCTCCGACCTCTTGCATATTTCCAATATGTAGATGATACGTTTGCTATATTTGAATCCGCAGCTGCATGAAATAATTTCCTTGCACGTCTTCATGGGCTCCATCCTGCACTCTAATTCACCTTTGGAATGGAGCAGTCAAATGAGCTCCCTTTCCTTGATGTACTAGTTGAGAAATCTGCTAAGGGGTTTTCTACCACGGTCTACCGCAAACCTACCTTCACTGGTCAATACACGCGTTGGGATTATTACAGTTCCATGAGCTATAAGATTGGCCTTATCGGCAACCAATCACTGACCGACATTGGCTCCTGGTCCAGCAACAACTCAACCTCAAAATCCTCAGACCTGCTGGGTGGTTCCAGCATTTCTTGTTTTTATTTCAAAATACTCATCCTTGTTTCTAAATCCTTATGTGTTCTCACCTGTCCCAACCTCCTTCCTCCCTCCGTAACCACCTCCCTCCCTCCCTCAGTAACCACCTCCCTCCCTCCGTAACCACCTCCCTCCCTCCCTCCGTAACCACGGAGTCTTATCGAAAACCTCATAAATAGGGCTGAGCCATTTGCTCACCATGCAAGCTTGATGCTGAAATAGGGCGAATCAAAGACATCCTGCATTACAATGGCTACACTGATCAGATCATTTCTATCTGTATATCGCACAAACTTATAAACGGGCTGAAGGACGTCATTTTGAGCCCTGAAAAGTGCCCAGTTTCCCTCAAATTACCCTGGAAAGGTAATATATCCCCAATATTTGAGTAACAGGTGAAGCTCGCTGTTTCCTGCTGTTACTATGCAGGAGCAACAAGTGTGGTGTTCACCACTAACAGGATGCTGCTGTCAAGCAAAAGAGACGTCCTGCCTATCACACAAATAAGTAACGTGATATATGAATTTTAATACCAGTGTGATGCTAGGTTTCTAGACCGTACATCCCAAAACTGGCGGATTGTATCAAATAACATGTCCCTTCCGCTGTTCGCAATGGGCCCTACCCAACCAACCCGTGCTTGCAAAACTCAAAACACAGTATCCAACATGAGATGTGATTCCACAATAGGACAACATTTGCTAAATAATTCTCAGTGTGCTAAGAATTACGTTGACAACCGATTTAAGACTGTCAGTAGGGCTCGCAGTGTGGTGCACTGGTGTGTACTGTAAGCTACATGTATTAATACACAGGGCCCTGTTCTTTGCAGACAGAAAGAACATGCACACATATTGTGCCAGTTTCAGCTAAACAAAATAAGTGACAGCCATTCACTGGCTCATTCCACAGGGCAATGCCTTGACCAATCAGAGTCAAGCTGCCTGGTTTAAATTTCAAACAAAGCTGGGCAGTTATCTGTCAGTTACCATAAACTGGTGCATTCTGAATGGCAATGCCTCGACCAATCAGAGTTCACTTGCCAACCAATCAGCACTCTCTTCTCATACAGAAGAAAGTTGTTGTTTTCCCTTAAATTGGTATTCTTGCGGATTGCCCTGCTGAGTGCAAGACGAAAACAACTGGCTACCAAAGTTTGGACAACATGTCACTATTTTCACGAAATGATTAATTTTATTTTCAATATAAAAATATAAAGCAATATGAGTGTAACATTTACAGACAAATTCTATTACTTCACATTGCCTGATTCTTTCACACTGACAGACTATGTGAACTACTGTCCCGATTTTGCAGTTCTCACTTCCAGTTAGCAAATGTCAGCAATCTGTGATACAGTGCAGTTTACAGACCAGACCGTCAATCACAACATGCAATAATTGTTCAGCTTATGTTGGACTGGTGGGATTTAGAAATACTAGGAATTGAGATGAGCTGTTATTGTATTGAATTATTTGTTTCATGGGATGTGGACGTCGCCAGCCAGGCCAGCATTTATAGTCCATCCCTAATTGCCCATGAGAAGGTGGTGGTGAGCTTCCTTCTTGAACCACTGCAGTCCATGTGGGGTAGGTACACCCACAGTGCTATTAGGAAGGGAGTTCCAGGATTTTTACCCAGCGACAGTGAAGGAATGGCGATATAGTTCCAAGTCAGGATGATGTGTAGCTTGGAGGAGAACTTTCAGGTGGTGGTATTCCCATGCATCTGCTGTCCTTCTCCTTCTAGGCAGTAGAGGATGTAGGTTTGGAAGGTGCTGCCTGAGTAGCCTTGGTGCATTGTTGCAGTGCATCTTGTAGATGGTACACACTGCTGCCACTGTACGTCAGTGGTGAAGGGAGTGAATGTTGTGGACGGGGTGCCAATCAAGCGTGTTGCTTTGTCCTGGATGGTGTCGAGCTTCTTGAATGTTGTTGGAGCTGCACCCATCCAGGCAAGTGGATAGTATTCCATCACACTCCAGACTTGTTCCTTGTAAATGGTGGACAGGCTTGGGGAGTCAGGAGGTGAGTTACTCACCGCATGATTCCTATCCTCTGACCAGCTCATGTAGTCACACTATTTATAAGGCTACTCCAGTTCAGTTTCTGGTCAATGGGAACCCCCAGGAAGTTGATAGTGGGGGATTCAGCGATCGTAATGCCGTTGAATGTCAATGGGAGATCGTTAGATGTCAATGGGAGGTCATTGCCTGGCACTTGTGTGGCGCGAATGTTACTTGCCACTTATCAGCCCAAGCCTGGATATTGTCCAGGTCTTGCTGCATTTCTACATGGACCTCTTCAGTATCTGAGGAGTCGCGAATGGTGCTAAATTTTGCAATCATCAGTGAACATCCCCACTTCTGACCTTATGATTGAAGGAAGGTCACTGATGAAGTAGTGAAGAAGGTTGGGCCGAGGATACTACCCTGAGGAACTCCAGCAGTAATGTCCTGGAGCTGAGATGATTGACCTCCAACAATCACAACCATTTTCCTTTGTGCTAGGTACGATTCCAACCAGTGGAGAGTTTTCCTCTTGATTCCCATTGACTCCAGTTTTGCTCTGGCTCCTTGATGCCATACTCAGTCAAATGCTACTTTGATGTCAAGGGCAGACACTCTCACCTCACCTCTTGAGTTCAGCTCTTTTGTCCTTGTTTGAACCAAGGCTGTAATGAGGTCAGGAGCTGAATGGCCCTGGCGGACCCAACTGAGCGTCACTGAACAGGTTATTGCAAAGCAAGTGCCCCGTCGATGACACCTTCCATCACTATACTGATGATTGAGAGTGGACTGATGAGGCAGTAATTGGCTGGGTTGGAATTGTCCTGCTATTTGTGTACAGGACATACCTGGGCAATTTTCCACATTGCCGGGTAGATGCCAGTGTTGTAGCTGTACTGGAACAGCTTGGCTAGGGGCGCGACAAGTTCTGGAGCACAGGTCTTCAGTACTATTGCCGGAATATTGTCAGGGCCCGTAGCCTTTGCTGTATCCAGAGCCTTCAGTCGTTTCTTGATATCACGTTGAGTGAATCGAATTGGCTGAAGACTGGCATCTGTGATGCTGGGGACTTCAGAAGGAGGCCGAGATGGATCATCAACCCGGCACTTCTGGCTGAAGATTGTTTCAAATTCTTCATCCTTGTCTTTTGCACTGATGTGCTGGGCTCCCCCATCATTGAGGTTGGGGATATTTGTGGAGCCACCTCCTCCTGTTGGTTGTTTAATTGTCCACCACCATTCATCATTGGATGTGGCAGGGTGTAGATCTGATCCGTTGGTTGTGGGATCACTTAGCCCTGTCTATTACATGCTGCTTCTGCTGTTTGGCATGAAAGTAGTCCTGGGCTGTAGCTTCATCAGGCTGACGCCTCATTTTAAGGTATGCCTGGTGCAGCTCCTGGCATGCCCTCCTGCACTCTTCATTGAATTAGGGTTGATCCCCCAGCTTGTTGGTAATGTTAGAGTGGGGGAATATGCCGGGCCATGAGGTTATAGAATGTGGTTGCCTGCAATTCTGCTGCTGCTAATGGTCCACAGCACCTCATGGAAGCCCAGTTATACATTGCTAGATCTGTTCAAAATCTATCCCATTTAGCACAGTGGGAGTGGCACACAACACGATAGAGGGTATCCTCAATGTGAAGACAGGACTTCATCTCCACAAGGACTGTGCAGTGGTCACTCCTACCAATACTGTCATGGACTGATGCATCTGCGGCAGGCAGATTGGTGAGGATGAGGTCAAGTATGTATTTCCCTCTTGTTAGTTCCCTCACCACCTACTGCAGACCCAATCGAGCAGCTATGTCCGTTAGGACTCGGCCAGCATGGTCAGTAGTGGTGCTACCGAGCCACTCACGGTGATGGACATTGAAATCCCCCAGGCAGACTACATTCTGTGCCCTTGCCACCCTCAGTGCTCCCTCCAAGTGGTGTTCATCAGTCTCTCGCTGTCTCTTGCTGGTTTGCTCAGTACCTTTCTCTGTACCTTTCAAAACGTCAAAGGGTCACTGACCCGAAACGTTGACTCTGCTTCTCTTTCCACAGATGCTGCCAGACCTGCTGAGTGATTCCAGCATTTCTTGTTTTTGTTTCAGATTTCCAGCATCCGCAGTATTTTGCTTTTACCTTTCTCTGTCTGTTCATTTCTGGGTCCTGATAATCTCTTCCTGGTTTTCTGTGTGTCTTTCTCTTTCTGTTCCTTTCTGGGTCCTGATAATCTCTACCCGGTTTTCTGTGTCTTTCTCTGTCTGTTCCTTTCTGGGTCCTGATAATCTCTTCCTGGTTTTCTGTGTGTCTTTCTCTGCCTGCCTCATTGTCGGTGCTGTTACTCTGTGTCCTTGTGTCATTGTGCAGTGAGGGTGAGTCCGTCAGCACGTGTGTTGCTGAGTCCGGGATTCTTGAGAAATCCGACTGCAATCCTATTTTTATAAAAACATTGGGGAAATGAACATATTTCACTAACAGGCAGCTAACAGGAAGCGTGCTGGGCCCATAACCCAGAGATTGATAGATCGAAACCATTCTCTGCTATTTATGCTTAGTAATAATACAAACAGTTCACTTTCAAAACGTCAAGTATTTACCCATAATAACAAGATGCTTCCAAAGGCACTCTATTGCAATCAGCTTTTTCCTTCCAGTGAACACATCAATCAGCAACAACTCACTTTTGCTCACACAAACACAAGCTGCAAACACGGACCAGCCGAGTCTCTCCCACTTTGTCAACCCCTTCCTGCAGAGCCTCCACTCCACCACCAGATGGTGATGTTGGCCACAATAAAACCAGGGCAAATGGTCACACTGAGGAGACGGTCAGTAACAGAAAATAAAGCAGTAACAGGGAAAACCTTTACACAACAACAGGGTACATCTTTACACAACAGAAAACATATTTACACACCAGGAAATACCTTTAGATAACAGGGAGAATACAATCACGTTTCTCCATCTCAGTCTCGTTGTCTCTCTCTCTCTGTCCCTCAGTTTTGCTTCCTCACAGTCTATTGGTTTTCTGTGTGTTTTTCTCTCTGTCCCGTTGTCGATGGTGTTACTCAGCGTCTTTGTAACATTGTGTAGCCAGGCTGAGCCTCCCAACACCTGTGTTGCTGTAATAAAAACAGAAAATGCTGGAAATGCTCAGTAGGTCTGGCAGCATCTGTGGAGAAAGAATCAGTTAACAGTTCAGATCTGTTTCCTTAGCTCACATTAACTTTGTTTCTTTCTCCACAGATGCTGCCAGACCTGCTGACTATTTCAAGCATTTTCTGTTTATGTTTCAGATTTCCAGCATCTGCAGTATTTTGCTTTTGTATGTGTGTTGCTATGTCTATGTTGAAACAAACATTTATCTCGCGAACACACAGCACTAATACACAGCTGGATATAAACAGCAGCCTGCAGCAGAGGGCGCAGTGGAAGTTTATTAACACAAATAATTCACCAACACTATATTTACTGCTATCCCCAATCACACCACACTTCATCTTAACACGTTTTACTCTTTATTTACATCAACTTCTTGCTTCCAATAAACACTTCAATTTGGAACACAGCTTCCAAATCACCTTTATTCACAAACCCGAACACAAGCTGCAAATGCTGCAAACACACACCAGCCCAGACTTTCACCTTTCTGTCAACCCATTCCTGCATCACTGCCTCTCCACCAACAGTTGTTGCTAGAATCATACAATCATAGAATGGCTAAAGCACAGAAGGAGGTCATTCGGCCTGTCGAACCCGTGCTGGCTCTCTGTTAGAGCAACTCACCTCGTCTCACTCCCCAGTCAGTTCAATTTTGGTGGTGGGAAAACTTCTCGAAAGAATAATTCGGGACAAAATTAATAGTCCCATGGACAAATGTGGGTTAATTCAAGAAAGCCAGCATGGATTTCTTAAGGGAAAATCATGTTTAACTGTCCTGCTGGAGTTTTTTGATGAGGTAACAGAGAGGGTTGATGAGGGCAATGCTGTTGATGTGGTCCACATGGACTTTCAAAAGGTCTGGCGGCATCTGAAAGGTTACTGACCTGAAATGTTAACTCTGCTTCTCTCTCCACAGATGCTGCCAGACCTGCTGAGTATTTCCAGCACTTTTTGTTTATATTTCAGATTTCGAGCATCTGCAGTATTTTGCTTTTATTGACTTTCAAAAGGAGTTTGATACAATGCAACACAACAGACTTATGAACAAAGTTATAACTCATGGAATAAAAGGGACAGTAGTAACATGGATATGGAATTGGCTGAGTGACAGGAAACAAAGAGTAATGATCAATGGATGTTCTTCAGGCTAGAGGAAGGTTTGTTGTGGAGTTCCCCAGGAGTCAGTGTTGGGACCCTTGCCTTTCCTGATATATATTAATGACCTAGACTTTGGTGTACTGGGCAGAATTTCAAAGTTTATGGATGATACGAAAATTGGAAGCATTGTGAATGTGTAGTAACAATTCTGTGATTCCAATATTCAAGTCATTTATATATATGGTGGTCCTGACACTGACCCTTGTGGACATCACTGTCCACCATCTTCCATTCTGAAAAACAACTAAATATCACAACTCACTTTTTTTGATATTTTATACATTTTTTAATCTAAGCAGATACTGACCCTCCTATTCCAGGAGCCTGAGTTTTGTTACCCAGCCTTTTATGTGGTAGTTTGTCAAACGCTTTCTTAAAATCCATATAGACAACATCCATTGTTTTCCCTTCATCAACCTTTTCTGTTATTTCATCAAAAAAATCAGTTATTTATTAATAGATGCAGTACTGAAACAGGCCCTTCGGCCCATCAAGTCTGTGCCGACCAACAACCACCCATTTATCCTAATCCTACATTAATCCCATATTCCCGATCACAGCCCCACCATTCTTCTACCACCGACCTGCACTGGGGGCAATTTACAATGGCCAATTTACCTATCAATCTGCAAGTCTTTGGCTGTGCGAGGAAACCCACGCAGTCACAGGGAGAACTCAAACTGCGCACAGGTACTGAACACGGGTCGCTGGAGCTGTGAGGCTGCGGTGCTAAACACTGATCGCCCAAAATGACCGTGGCAGGATTCGAACCTACAATCTTCCAATAACCTCGTTAAATACACCAAAGTCAGACACTTTATCCATTCGGCCACACGGCCAATAGTGAAGGATTGAAAAGGTGCTGAAGCTCTCAGTTTTCGGTCTACCCAAACCAAGTTCAATGCCTGAATAATGAACCGATTGCCTCATTAGTTCTGTGAATAATACAATGATTTAATAGACAAAGTTTTGAAACATTCCTGCCCATAAATTTTGATAACAGAGAGCGTGTGGATCTCCTGACTCAGAATGTTTAATGGATACAGTCCTCAGATCCGACAAGGAACCCCTGAACATCCACAGTAAAGACAGTGTGGATGAGGAAATGTAAGAGCTGGGAGCTGAAACTCAGGGACGGCCGAGCTCTCCTGTCATTGAGCTTGTGTGTCTGCTCTGCTCGCCGCACTTCCGGCTCTACTTTGTTTCCAATGAAAAGATGAAAAGGGCCGTTCGGTTTTCCTCTCACTGACAGCGTGTTTCACTCGGGTTAATATAACCCGGGACTTTTGCTGCTGAAATGAATTCTGCAAGGTCCCAGCAAACACACCGGCTCCCTCCTTTCTCCCCTCTTTCTATCGGATTGTTTTACCAGGAGGGGCTCAATAATAACAAACCCCCTGCAGGGAATGACCGCAAATTGAGCATCTAAATGGGGCAAGTGGGCAGCTTTCTGGGTTCTAGGTTCCCCCTACCCCGCCCCTCCCTCCCTCCAGTCCAAGCCCCTCTTCACTTTCTTTGGGACTTTGATGAGGGTGAAATGGGGAAAGTTCCCATTGATGTTTGAATGCTGAATTGCTGCAAAGATCTGCGCACGTGCGACATAGCCCCGCCCCCCAGTGGGACGTCACAATGAGGAGTGGAGCGCATGCGCATCCTTTCCCCAACCCAGTCTGTGAGGCCATTCACTCAATCAGGGGAAGATGCTTTAAATCAGCTGCTAATGGAGACTTCCCGGGCCCGGGGGAAGGGAACAAACAGCATCTGCTTCCAGCAGCCACTGCTTTGGGAGCGTGTCCGCAGATGTGCTCAGAGATTAGCATTGAGTGGCGGGAAGTTGAGGGGGAGTCGGGGAGTGTTTGTAACAGACACTGTGGAGCAGGAGCTGCTCCCGGAACATGGAGTGAGGCGGGGACACGGGAAAGGGAGAGTTCATTCTCGGACAGTGTCTGTACAGGCTCAGGGAGACACAATGGGAAGAAATCACTATTGAAAATCACTGACAATTTACCACCCAAAGGAGAGGGAATTTTCCTGCTTTAGTTCCAGTCTCTCACTGTTTGTTGGATTGTGAACAGTGGGGGGAAAAATAGCTGCAAAATAACGATGTGGACAGTTAGACAAAGAGCATTTATTGCAGACACCAGGTGAGAAGTGTGAAAGGCACATTTTAAATAGTGGCTGCTTGTTTTCCGTTGAAATAGAAATGTGACTGTGTAAAGGTCACTGCTCTATCGGACAGTCCCAGTCATTGAGCAGTGCAGGGCTTGTGTTGTTTCTGAATGTCACAAACTTGTTGTAAATCCACTGCAAACACCTGGTAAACAGAAGCTGAATACTGCAGTACTGCAGTGGACTCAGACACTGACACTGTTTGTGTTCCTGGTTTTCATTTTGTGATTGTTCATAATGATTATTATTGGGACGATTACATTGATCGCTTTTGTATCTTCTATCTCACCAGTTCTTTCATTCCTGCAGGAAAATACATGAAGGAACCTGAATGGATGTGGTGATTCTTGGACACAAGGAAAAATGCAGTGATCTCGTTCCAACACACAGTCGGTACAGGATCACTCCCAAAGCACAGAGATACTGCCAGTTCATCAGTTCCACTGGAGCAAACAAAATAAATAGTCAGACAGACACTGATCCCAAAGTCAAGAGAGACACATTTTCAATCCAACAGTCAAACAACAGCAGGAGAGACAGAAGTTGTTTCTATTTCACTCCAATTCAGTTCAGCTGACAGGTTGATACATCAATCACAGTCCAAAAACAAACTCACTATCAGATCTCAAGAAACTCTGTCACCATGGTCACATTTTAAATATAAAATCTGAAATAGAACAGACAAAATTTACAGAATTGAAAGGTACAGAATGAATGCAAGGAGGCTTCAAGGGGATTTGGACAGGTTAAGTGAATGGGCAAGAACATGGCAGATGGAATATAATGTGAATAAGTGTGAAGTTCTCCACTTTGGTAGAATAAACAGAAAGACAGAGTATTTCTTAAATAGTGAGAGGCTGGGAAGTGTCGATGTCCAAAGGCACCTGGGTGTCCTTGTTCATGAGACACTAAAAGCTAGTATGCAGGTGCAGCAAGCAATTAGGAAGGCAAATGGTATGTTGGCTTCATTGAAAGCGTATTTGAGGACATGAGTAAAGATGTATGAAGTCTAGATGAGACCGCACCTGGAATATTCTGTACACTTTTGGTTTCCTTATCTAAGGAAGGATAGACTTGTCATGGAGAGAGCGCAACGGAGATTCTCCAGACTAATCCCCTGGGATGGTGGGATTGTCTTATGATGAGAGACTGCAGAAACTGGGCCTAAATTCTCTAGAGTTTTGAAGAATGAGAGGTGATCTCATTGAAACAGACAAAGTTCTTACAGGGTGTCACAGGGTAGATATGGATAGGATGTTTCCTTTGTCTAGTGAGTCTAGAACAAGGGGACACAGTCTCAGAATAAGGGCAGGCCATTTGAGACTGAGATGAGCAGAAATTTCTTTACTCAGAGGGTGGGAACTCTGTGGAATTCTTTATCGCAGAGGGCTGTGGAAGATCAATCATTGAACATATTCAAGACAGAAATCGATAGATTTCTAAATACTAACAAGATCAAGGGATATGGAGATAGCAGGGAAAAATGGCGTAGAGGTAGATGATCAGTCACGATCTGTTTGAATGTTGGAGCAGGCTCGATGGGCTGAATGGCCTAATGCCCCTATTTCCTATCATCCTATGAATCCCAATAATGTACATCAGACGTTAGACCAAGTCATGCATTACATACCAGTTCAAAAATCCCACAGAGATTAAGACTGAAAGATACAGTATCAATTCCATTACTACAAAAGGAAGGACTTGGAGCTTGCAGACCAGCCCATGTATAAGATTGAAAGTTATATTTTTATTCACAATCGTTTTCACAGAGCTAAATATTGAATACCAATCCACAACTTGTACAGGACTACCAAATAAAACCTACAACTGTAAAATACAGTTAATCCATATGTTAAATTAAACACAAGGCAAACAAATATTGATACATTAAGAGAGCTGGAAACAGTGAGAGCAGAATGGAGCATAAAGAGCCCAGGAGAGGGAGCAAGAGTTCACTCGGAGAGCAGGGAACAGCGAGAGCAGGCGTCAAAAAAGGCAAAGGAAAACACAATTAATGGGAGAACACTGAACGGTGTAGAGGAAGTGAGGGACGTTGGACTGAATGACCACAGATCCCTGAAGGTAGCAGTACAGGTCAATAAGGTGGTTCAGCAGGTATATGGAATCCTTTCCTTTATTAACTGAGGTATAGAGTATAAGGGTGACCTGGTATCCATGTCAATAAGTCACTGACAGCTAACATGCAGGTGCAGCAAGCAATTAGGAAGGCTAATAGTATGTTAGCCTTTATTGCAAGAGGATTTGAGTACAGGAGTAGTGAATTCTTGCTTCAATTGTAAAGAATCTTGGTGAGACTGCACTTGGAGTACTGTGTGCAGCTTTGGTCCCCTTACCTTCGGAAGGATATTATTGCCATAGATGGAGTGCAAAGAATGTTCATCAGACTTGTTCCTGGGATGGTGGGACTGTCCTATGAAGAGAGATTGGGGAAACTGGGGCTGTATTCTCTAGAGTTTTGAAGAATGAGAGGTGATCCCATTGAAACCTACAAAATATTTAAAGGACAGTCAGGGTAGATGCAGCTAACATGTTTCCCCTGGTTGGGGAGTCGAAAACCAGGGGACGCAATTTCAAAATAAGGGGCAAGCCACTTAGGACAGAGATGAGGAGAAATGTTGTTACTCAGAGGGTTGTGAATCTTTGGAATTCTGTAACCCAGAGGGCTGTGGAAGCTCAGTCATTGAGTATGTTTAAAGCAGAGATTGATAGATTTCTAAATACAAATGATATAAGGGAATATGAGGAAAGTGTGGGGAAAAGGGCATTGAAGTGGATGATCAGCCATGATCATATTGAATGGTGGGGCAGGCTCGATGAGCTGAACGGCCGACTCCTGCTCCTATGTTCCTATGTTCCTAACTCCACATTATCGATGAGACACAGCCTCAGGCCGACTTGTCAGGTGTTGCAAACAGATATCACTGCTTCTGATCTTCACCAGAACAGAGAGTGAGATGTAACATTGATCATCAAACAGACTGTGAGAGAATACAACAGAATAAAACACATGGAGAGACACTGTGGAATAACAAATAGATTTGATTGGAATGTTGAATTTTGATTGGAATGGATAAAACAGCAGAAACAGCAGATTAAATTGGGACAGAAAAGAGAAACTGATGGGAAGAAGGAAGAAAAGAAAGGATGGATCTGTTCATTTTTTTCAGTTTTTTCACTGGTCCATCAAAGCTGGATTAAAAAAAGATGCAAGAGCTGAGTTCGTCACGGCAGAGTTCCCAGCCTCTGACTCGCTCTTGTAGTTGTAGCTGTAGTTGTAATTGTAATAGGCAACCGTCCGTCTCGGAAGACGATGGGCTACACCCGGGGTGTACGTCACTTCTGTATTAAACATCGTTTGTTGTGGCTGTAGAGGACGACTCGTGAGTGACGATCCCTTCCGCAGCTGGTACAGATGAATATCATTGGCCCGAGGTCGACTGATAATTTTTCCTTCCTCTGAGCTCTCTTTCCCACCATCTGGTCATTTCTTTTGTCCTCTGCTTTTCCAATGGTCTTCCTGAATGCCTTTCTCCAGGAATTCCAGTCAGCAGGAAGGACTTCCCATGCATCGACTCCAATCCCAGTCAGCTTGAGATCTCGCTTTGCAGATGTCCTTGTATCACAGACGTGGGTGACCTGTTGGTCTCGTGCTGATAGCAAGCTCACCAAAGAGCATGTCTTTGGCAAAGCGACCGTCATCCATTCAGCACACATGACCCAGTCAACAGAGTCACCGCTGACTCAAGAGGGCAAACATGCTGCAGATCCCTGCACGCTGGTGTACTTCTGCATTCGGCACTCTGTCCTGCCAGGAGATGCCCAATATCCATCTGAGACAGCGGAGGTGGAAGCTGTTCAGCTGCTTTTCTTGGCTTGCATAAGTTGTTGATGCTTCTCTACTATAAAGGAGGGTGCTGAGAACACAAGCCTGTTACACGCGGAGCTTTGTATTTTCGATCAGTTTGCTGTCGGTTCACACTCGTCTTCTCAACTTTGACATGACAGCTGCAGCATTGACAATCCTGGTGCTGATTTCAGTATCAAGGGACAGATTGCTGGTGATTGTTGATCCAAGGTATGTGAAGCTGTTGACAACCTCCAAAGTGAGGTTGTCGACATTGATGGAAGGTGGAGTCTCTACTTCCTGGCCCATAACTTTGATCTTCCTGATGCTGATCATCAGTCCAAACTCCTTGCAGGCCAGGGAGAACCGATATACAAGCTGCTGTTAATGAACTTCATTATGGGATGTCAGCACAGCGTCATCAGCAAACAGCAACTCACAGACCAAGAACTGACTCATTTTGGTCTTGGTGCGCAGTCTTGCCAAGATGAACAGCTTGTCATCAGCTCTGGTATGCAGGTGGACACCCCCATCTGAGTCACAGAAAGTTTAAAATAGCAGCATGGAGAAGAATATGCCAATTGTAAAGGATGTGAGCTGTGAGGAGGTTACAAGGAGGCTTCCAGGGGACTTGGACAGGATAAGTGAATGAAATGACAGATGGAATATAATGTGAATAAGTGTGAAGTTATCCACTTTGGTAGAATAAACAGAAAGACAGAATATTTCTTAAATGGTGAGAGGTTGGGAAGTGTTGATGTCCAAAGGGACCTGGGTATCCTTGTTCATGAGACACTAAAAGCTCGCATGCAGGTGCAGCAATCAATTAGGAAGGCAAATGGTCTGTTGGCCTTAACACGAGGGGTCATGAGTACAGGAATAAAGATGTCTTGCTGCAATTGTATAGAGCCTTGGTGAGATCGTGCTGGAGTATTGTGTACAGTTTTGGTTTCCTTATCTAAGGAAGGATATACTTGCCACAGAGGGAGTGCAACAGAGGGTCACCAGACTAATCCCTGGGATGGTGGGATTGTCTTATGAGGAAACTGGGATTGTATTCCTTAAAGTTTCATTTAAAAGGCCATTTAAAACTGAGATCGGGTGGAATTTCTTCACTCAGAGGGTGGTGAATCTTTGGAATTCTCTACCTCAGGGGTTTGTGAAAGTTCAATCATTGAGCATGTTCAGGACAGAAATTGATAGAAATCTTGATACTCATGACATCAAGGGATATGGGGAGAGCGCGGGAAAGTGGTGTTGAGGTAGATGATCAGCAAGGATGTAATTGAATGACAGAACAGGCTCGACAGGTTAAACTGCCTCCTCCTACGTTCCGAAGAGAGTTGTCACCAGGACACAGCCCTGTTTTACCCCACTGCTGATCGTGAAAGTGTCTGATGTTGCTCCATTGTAACTGACGGAACTGTGCATGTTCTCGTGGAAAGAAGAGATGACGCCCAAGAGTTCAGGAGGGCAGCCTAGTTTCCACAGCAGTTTGAAGAGTCTGTCTCTGCTAACAAGATTGAAGGCCTTGGTGATGTCTATAAAGACAATGTAGAGTGGTCTGTACTGTCCACAGTACTTCTCCTGTAACTGCCGAAGTGAGAAAACCATGTCGACTGTCGATCTACCAGCTCTGAAGCTGCACTGAGACTCAGGATAGATGTGTGATGTCAGGGTCTGCAATCTGGTCAGAGCAATGTGAGCAAAGACCTTCCCCACAATACTTAGCAAGGAGATGCCTCGGTAATTGCTGCAGTCACTGCGATTCCCCCTTATTTTTGTACAAGGTGACAACGTTTGCATCACGCATGTTGAGAGGCGCAGATCTCCCCTTCCAACAGAGACACAGAAGTTCATGGAGATGCTACAGCTGTGCCGCTTTTCCACTTTTGATGATTCCAGGTGGAAGACCATCATTTCCTGGGGCTTTACCACTAGCAAGACGGTCAATGGCGTTGTTGAGCTCTATGGTGGTGTCGCTGTCCAGCTCCTCCATGACAGGGAAGTCTGGAATGGTGCTGAGAGCTACTTCAATGACAATATTCTCCGTTATGTAGAGTTCAAGGTAATGCTCCACTCACCTTTCCATCTGCTTGTTAGGTTCAGTGATGATCGTCCCTGTCTTTGTCTTCAAAGGTGCTGATTTAGTTACTGCTGGGCCCGTTGCTTTCTTAATTTTTTTTTATTCATTCATGTGATGTGGTCATCACTGGCTAAGCCAGCATTTATTGCCCATCCCTCATTTCCCATGAGAAGGTGGTGGTGAGCTGCCTTCTTGAAACGCTGCACTCTATGTGAGGTAGGTACACCCACAGTGCTGTTAGGAAGAGAGTTCCAGGATTTTGACCCAGCAACAGTGAAGGAAAGGCGATATAGTTCCAAGTCACGATAGTGTGTGGCTTGGAGGGGAACTTGCAGGTGGTGATGTTCCCATGAATTTGCTGCCCTTGTCCTTCTAGTTGGTAGAGGTTGCGGGTATGGAAGGTGCTGTCTAAGGAACCTTGGTGTGTTGAATTCCTTTATATGTCCCTCTAGCATCCCCCAGATTCAGCGGCAGATTGTATGCTGTTGCAGAGTTTTAACCAGTATTGATTGGTGCAGTGCTGAGCAGTCTGCAGAGACTTGTTTCTGGCAGCTCTGAGAGCATCTAGAGTTTGTTTGCTGGGGACTTGTTTGTAGTTCATGAGGGCTCTCTTCTTACTTGCAGTAACTGACTCCATTTCAGTCCAATAAGCCTCAAACCAGTCAGCATTCCTCCCATCTCTTTTCCCATACACAGTGAGTGCAGAGTTATAGATGGTGGTGTGCAGATGATTCCACTTTGACACTGCACTGAGGCCTTGGGCGTTTTCTGAAAGAGCCTGATCTAGGATGTTGAGGAACTCCTGGGTCCTTTCTGGATCAGTGGTTCGGTGAGTGTTGATCCGAGAACGACCTTTCTTCTTGGATGGGTGAAGCTTCCTTGGCTGAAGCCTGACCTTGCTACACACTAGGGAGTGATCAGTGTCACAGTCAGCGCTGTGATAGCTGCGTGTGATGGGGATACTGCTGAGGGTGGTATGTCTGGTGATGATAAGGTCTAGCTGGTGCCAGTGGCAAGATCTCGGACGTCTCCAGGACACCTTGTGGCACAGGTTGACCTGGAAATAGCTGTTCATCACACAGAGTCCATGGTGACAGCATAGCTCCAGAAACCTCTTTCCATTTTTGTTCATCTTGCTAATCCCCTGGTGCTCTATGCTCATTGGCCAAGCTGTAGTCAGTACCCAAGCTTGCGTTGAAATCCCCGAGAAGATACAGTCCCTCGGTGCTGAGAATTCTACTGATGGCAGTGTCAAGTGTCTCATAGAATTGAACCTTGACATCTGGTGTGGAGGTGAGTGTCGGGACATAGATGCACATGAGATTAACTGGGCCCGCGCTTGTTGACAAGTGAAGGGTAAGAGGTCTCTCTGAACCAACTGTGGGGGGTTCACTCATTGCAAGTAGCGTGTTTTTTACTGTGAAACCCACTCCAAGCTCATGAGTTGCCTCTTGGGCTTTTCCCTGTCAGAAGAAGGTGCAGTGTTTCTCTTTGAGGGATCCACTTTGAACGAGTCTAGTTTCTTGCAGCACAGCAATGTCTACATTGAGCCTTGTGAGTTCCTTGTCAATCACAGCTGTCTTGTGTGTGCTATCAACCTGCAGAAGGTTGTCAGTAAGGCCAGGACACATGGTCCTCACATTCCAGCTTGTGATGCGAAGGACTGGTGTCTTCTTTGTTGAGTTTGTCTTGCCTGGTGCAGAGATTATCAATCCGCCAGTTGAGAGATATCTCTCGAAGCTGCAAGCACCCATTGAAGCAAGTAGGTCGTGGCAGGACAGCACCTAACTGACTGGGGGCTGCACAGCTTGGAGTAGGTGGTAGTTATCCATTGAGACGCGATGATCTCTCCCACTGTCAAAAGTAACCCCTGGTGCTCATACTCTACACCAATTGAGTGAGAGCTTATAATCGGTAACTGTTTCTTCCCATGTTTTGCTAATGTTTAACCATGAAGCTGGAGTGTCCTCTCCAGGGCACAGGCCTGGGCAAATAGTATGGAGACACTGAGCATCAGGACCCCCTCTCAGCATTGCTAGTATTGTCCAAAGGAAAGGAAAAAAACAGTACTGTTTGGTACCAGCTCTGCTGTAGGAGTTGCTGGAAAACTACCTGATAAGTAACAGGTAACCGCCTACGGGACTCCACTCCGGATTTACTGTCCAGGTTTACTCCCTAAGCCTTCTTCTCTCTCAAGACACCCACAGGGAAGTGAGACTTTTTGCCCATAGATGGGGCTCTGTTTCTTGGCATCAGGATGGAACCACACGCCAGTGGGCCTGCATGACATGCACAAGGATATCACACACTGCCCCATCCCTGTGACAGCTCAGAGAGATACCCTGATGATAATACACCCCACAGGAAAATCACAAACAGCCCCCTCCCTAGGACAGCTCAGGGTCAGACACTGCACACACTGCAAAAACAGTGACATTACTGTATTAGTCCCTCCATTCTGAAAAACAAGCATTCACCCTACTTTATGCTTTCCGTCTCTCAGCCAATTTTGTATCCACGCTGCCACTGCCTCTTTAATCCCATCTGCTCAAATTTTGTTAACAAGCCTATTTTATGGTACTTTTTCAAACACAATTTTGAAGTGCAGACACACACCATCAACCTCACCACCCTGGTCAACTCTCTGTGAAACTTCATCAAAGAAATTAATTAATTAATTATTTCAGACACAATCTTCTGTTAACCAATCTGTCCTGGCTGTCATTTATTAGCCCATGTTCTACCAAGTGCCAGTTAATTTTCTCCTGGATATTTGTCTCTAAAAGTTTCCCCACCACTGACATTATACTAACTGGTCTGTAGTTCCTGGGTTTATCTCTCTTTTTAAACAGGGCTGTAAAATTAGCAATCCTTGCAGAATTATCTTTCAGTTCTGGAAAGTCTATTGTGGACAATCTCTTTGGGTATGACTTTAACCAATTAAAGCAACAGGATACTTGATTAATAAGTCCAGAACTTTTATTGAGAGTAAAATAGTACTTAATAATTGGAAGTAAAATTATCTTGAACAAACTTGGGGAATATAACTTTACAGCTCTAGCAGGTGTGTGGACTGGTCGAGAGTGTCACGGGCCTCTTTGTCCAGCCTAGATCCCTCATCAGGTGGAGAACTTGGTCGATGATCTGAGCCTTTACCCCTGAGATCTTCTAGTGTTCCTGCACACTGAAACCTTACAAGATCCCTACTTTTAACCCCTGGATGGCCATCACACCACCTTGTAAAATAATAATTGGTCTGAGCTGTTGCTGGGTACATTTAATTAATGATGTCTTCCACTAACAGCCAACTGTCCTCAGAATCTCAGACATGAGTACAATGGAGTGGTTTCACACTGTCTCCCAAACTGATCTGAAACACGTTTCCTATTCATTAAATCAACACTCTTGAAAATGCTGGAAATACTCAGCAGGTCTGACAGCATCTGTGGAGAGAGAAACAGAGTGAACGTTTCAGATCTGTGATCTTTCATCAGAACTGCGCTGAAATTGTCTGAGGGACTGAGATTGTGGAATCAATTTCAGGGTCAAAAACATTGTACTCTGCAAGGATGGGAAGATGGTGATTATTAAGTCTAGTGCAAGAATATAGATGCTTTTACATTATTTGAATCAACATTGATTTAAACTTTGTGCTCACGAAACCTATCTTTTGATCAAAATGACACTGATAACAATGGAAAAAGCAACACATGCATTTCACGACCACAGAAATTTGTAAAGCCTTTTACAGCCAATGAAGGACTTTCCAAGTGTAGTCACTGTTCAGTACAATACCCTACAATAAGGATATTTCACATTTGAGTCACGGATGTCCCAGGCAATGACCTTCTGAAACAAGAGAGAATCTAACCCTTTCCCCTTGACATTCAACAGCATTACGATTGCTGAATCCCCCACTATCAACATCCTGGGGGTTACCATTGACCAGAAACTGAACTGCAGTAGCCATATAAATATCATGGTTACAAGAGCAGGTCAGACACTAGGAATCCTGTGGCAAGTAACTCACCTCCTGACTCCCCAAATCCTGTCCCCTATCTACAAGGCACAAGTCAGGAGTGTGATGCAATACTCTCCATTGCTTGGATAGGTGCAGCTCCAACAACACTCAAGAAGCTCAACGTCATCCAGGACAAAGCAGCCCACTTGATTGGTGCCTCATTCACTATATTCACTCTCTCCATCACCAACGCACAGTGGTAGCAGCGTGTACCATCCACAAGATGCACTGCAGCAACGCAGCAAGCCTCCTTACACAGCACCTTCCAAACCCGTGACTTCTATCACCTAGAAGGACAAGGGCAGCAGATGCATGGGAACACCACCACCTGCAAGTTCCCCTCTGAGCCACACACCATCCTGGAATTGGAACTATATCACTGTTCCTTCACTGTGACTGGGTCAAAATCCTGGAACTCCCTTGCTAACAGCACCACAAAGACTGCAGTGGTTCAAGAAGGCAGCTCACCACTACCTTCTCGAGGGAATTAGGGATGGGCAATAAATGCAATAAATAAAATTAAAATCAATAAAAAATGACAATATCCTGTAATCCCCAAAAGTAGAAAATACATATGAAAATGAAAATATAATAAAGCACAGTCAGCATGGATTTCACAAAGAAAGACTTGATTAACCTTATCTTTGAAGAATCAACAGCAAGAGTAATACAGCAGATGTAGAAGAGTTTAAGTTAATAAAGCCTCATCCTTTTAACTGCTTGAACCAACAAATTGTGGGTTAATAAACAAGCACACTAACTGACAGAGCTGGGTGTTATGCTTTCTCGATTCCCCTAAAGTAGGGTGTTAATGAGTTAAATCTTCAGGTTGCTGCAACCAGAATAGCCATTGTCCACGATCAGTTTTACTGTTACAAATAAAGGGTGGAACATTCATTGTGAATCTATAGAAACAGTCTGGTCCTGCACACTGCAGACACATCCACATCATCACCAACCAGCTCTCCTATAATTGATGCAGTTATTTGACTTTTCCCCATTAGCTCCATGGAATTAATTTTAAAAGATTTAAATTCTAAGAAGTTTTGTTAATATTCAGCCCTTGAGAAGAAATCATTCCCTGGCCACAGTGGAGAGAACATTGAATATAAAACAGTAGACTACCAGGTAACACAGAGAAAGCTCATCAGCTAATCTATAATTGCTTACTTTTCTTACTTTTGCTCTTGCTATTCGGTTTTTCATCATTTTCAGTTCCTGACTGTGGATATTATTGTGATTAAATGTGAAAAGATGCACTGTGTCTCAGCCCCGGTATATTGACTCTTTCTCTGTACAGTGCTGTAGACACTCAGATACTGAAAGTGTCTCTCCCTCCCTCGACTTTCCAGCCCTGACGGTGCAGAAAGCGCTGCTCAAAGTTACACATTCTGACTGTTTGCAGTTGATTGGTGAGAGATTATTAACGTATCCTTCTGCAGCGCTGCCTCGGTTAATAACAGCAGATCTAAGTCACATTTCAGATACAGAAACAGACGCATCAATTATTCACTCTTTCCCAGAGTGTGTGAGGCCGGGACAAGCAGCAACATTCCAGCCCCACATTCTGCAATTACCCAGCACCAGCAGAAAGCAGTGAATACAGATTCAATCAGTGGGTTAATGTCCATTACAGGGATACAAGATTCCACGGCCCAGGACAAACATCCCCATACACCGAGAACAAGCTCAGGAAAACCCGGGGGAGTTAATATCCCAATCACTGAGCATTCCAGTAACATTGAACAAGTTCCTGAACTGAGTGAACCTTTCAAAGTACAGAAGTGATGACGAGGTCAAAAAGGTCTGAACAGTTGAGGTGACTGAGCAGTTTCAGCTTCTCTGTTCAGGTTGCAGCTTTCACTGGAGGCATGTGTTTAAATCCCACTTCTGACAACTTGATTTTCAGTTACTTTGCAGAGCTTCCTTGAAGGTTTGAGGTAGAGTAAATACTGAGGAACTGTTTCTAACAGCTGAAAGGTCAATAACCGAAGGTTCTCGATTTAAGGTGACTCACAAAACCAGAAGGAACTTGAGGAAAAATCGATTTCTGCAACATGTGGTTAGGATTTCAGTTATGTGGATAGATTGGAGAAGCTGGGGTTGTTCTCCTCAGAGAGGAGATTTGATAGAGGTGTTCACAATCATGAGGGGTCGTGACAGACCCGATAGAGAGAAACTGTTGGCAGAAGGATTGAGACTCAGGTAAAAGCTGTGGCTCAGTTGGTCACACTCACCTCGAAATCACAAGCTTCTGGGTTCAGATTTCACAGCTGACACTCCAGTGCAGCACTGAGGGTGTTGAAGGTGCTGCCTTTCAGGTGTGATGTTAAACCAAGACCTGGTCTGCATGTTTGGGTGAATGTAAAAGATCCCATGCTGCAATTTCAAACAAGTGAAGAGCAATTCTCCCTGGTGTTGTGATCAATATTTGCCTCTCAATCAGATCAGTTGGTCATTATCACATTGCTGTTTGTGGGTATTAGCTGCTGCATTTCTGACATTACATCAGTGATTACACTTCAAAAGTATTTCATTGTCTACAAAGTGCTTTGATATGTCCAGTGGTCTTGAAAGGTGCTATATAAATGCAAGTCTTTTCTTTCTTTATCACAACACATTGCTGTGTAAACAATGGTTCTTCATGTCACCTCTTTTTCTTCTGCCAATCACCTGATATCTGTGTCCTCTGCTTACTGACCCTTTTACCACTGGAAACAGTTTCTCCTGATTTAAACTATTGAAGAACTTCATGACTTTGAACAAATGTGTCAAATCTTTTCTGAATGTTCTCTGCTGCAAGGAGAACAACCCCAGCTTCTCCAATCTCTCCACATAACTGAAATCCCTCACCCTGCTACCATTGTGGTAAATCTCTTTTTTATTCTTTCCTGGGTTGTGGGCACTGCTGACACAATGTGATTCCTGTCAATGGAGCGGCCCGCTGACATCATCGGACTGTGCCAAGCTGTGCATAGGCACAGCTACATCTTGCCAGGATTAAGTGGCACATGTGGAGGATGATGTCATTGCGCAGCGCCAACATCATCGCATATCCGCGCTTGGTCCATCTTCGCACATGTGCGCTAAAGCGTCATCAGGTATCCAGCCCCTCACTCAGCTGGAGGAAGCGGCTGAATAGGAGACTTTGAGGCTGGAGCTCTCCCCCCTCGGCAACTCGCTCCAGGCCTCGTCGCTTCCTCCCCTCAGCCGCTCGCTGTACACCTCGATGCTCCCCTGGACAATTGTTCCCCACTCGCGTCATCCAGCTCTATGGCCGCTTGCTCTCTGCCCCCCAACCCCCGCTCCAGCCGTTAGCTCTAGGCCGTGCCACTTCCCTCCTCTAGGCCACTCACTACTCACTCCTACGTCACACTTTGCAGCCCACCTTACTTCTTCGGGCGGCGCGTGGAGACTGGACAAACGTGGGAGCAAGTGGCCGAGAGAAGGGAAGCAGCGCAGCCTAGAGCTAGTGGCTGGAGGGGAGGGGGGGTGGGGAGTGAGCGAACGACTGGAGAATGGGGTGACATGATCGGGAGACAATCGGCCAGGGAAGTAGCGGGGGGAGCAGCGAGGTCTGGAGCGAGCGACTATGGAGGGTGGAAGCGGCCGGTGCAAAGCAGGGGGAGAAAGCGAGTTGTGCCACCTAGTGGTTGCGTTGTCAGCAAACGCAGCCTTAATTGTCCATCCTTAATTGCCCTTGAGAAGGTGGTGGTGAGCTGCCTTTTTGGAGCTGCTGCAGTCCATGTGTTGTACGTAAACCCACAGTGCTGTTAGGAAGGGAGTTCCAAGATTTTGATCCAGTGACAGTGAAGGAATGGTGATATAGTTCCCAGTCAGGACAGTGTGTAACTTGGAGGGGAGCTTGCAGATGGTGGTGTTCCCATTCATCCAATATCCTTCTAGGTGGTCGAGGTTGGGGGTTTGGAAGGTGCTGTCGAAGGAGGCTTAGTGAGTTGCTGCAGTGCATCTTGTAGATGGTACACACTGCTGCCACTGTTCACTGGTGGTGCAGGAAGTGGATATTTAAAGTCGTGGATGGAGTGCTGATCAAGTGATCTGCTTTGTGCTGGATGGTGTTGAGTTTCTTTGGTGTTGTTGGAGCTCCACTCATCCAGGCAAGTGGGGAGTATTACATCACACTCCTGACTTGTGCCTTGTAGATGGTGGACAGGAGGTGAGTTCCTTGCAGCAGAATTCCCAGCTTCTGACCTGCTCTTGTAGCTACGGTATTTATATGACTGATCCAATTCAGTTTCTGCTCATTGGTAACCCCCCGGATGTTGATTGTGAAGGATTCAGCAATGGTAATGTCATTGACTGTCAAGGGGAGATGGTTAGATTCACTCTTGTTGGAAATGGTCATTGCCTGGCATTTTTGTGGCGTGCATGTTACTTGCCACTTATCAGTCCAAGCCCAATCTTGCCCAGGTCTCTCTACATGTGGACACGGACTGCTTCAGTATCTGAGGAGTTACTAATGCAACTGAACATTTTGCAATCATCAGTGAACATTTCCACTTCTGACCTTATGATGGAAGGAAGTTTATTGATTCTAGACAGATACATGAATGGGCAGGAAGAAAAGAGATACAGACCCTTAGAAAATAGGCGACATGTTTAGATAGAGGATCTGGATCGGCGCAGGCTTGGAGGGCCGAAGGGCCTGTTCCTGTGCTGTAATTTTCTTTGTTCTTTGTTTGTTCTTTGATGAAGCAACTGAAGACGGTTGGGGCCGAGGACACTACCCTGAGGAACTCCTGAGCGATGTCTGGTACTGAGATGATTGGCCACCAACAACCAGCACCATATTCCTTTGCGCAAGGTATGACTCCAACCAGTGGAGATTTTTCTCCTTGATTGCCATTGACTTCAATTTTGCAAGGGCTCCTTGATGCCCTTGGCAAGAGCAGTCACTGTCACCTCACCTCACCTCCTGAATTCAGCTCTTCTGTCCATATTTGGGCCAAGGCCATAATGAGGTCAGGAACTAAGTGGCCCTGGCGGAACCCAAAATGAGCATTGGTGAGTAGGTTATGGCTGTGTAAGTGCTGCTTGATAGCACTGTCAACGACACCTTCCATCACTTTACTGATGATCAAGAGGAGGCTGATCGGGCAGGAATTGACCGGGTTGGATTTGTCCTGCCTTTTGTATACAGAACATACCTGGGCAATTTTCCACATTGCTGGGTAGATGCCAGTGTTGTAGCTTGGCGGGCGGCGTGGCTAGTTCTGGAGCACAAGTCTTCAGCACTGCAGCCAGGATGTTGTCAGTATCCAGAGCCTTCAGCCATTTCTTGATATCATGTGGAGTGAAGTGGATTTAGCTGAAGATTGGCACCTGTGATGCTGGGGACCTCAGGAGGAGGCCGAGATTGATCATCTACTTGGCACTTCTGGCTGAAGATGGTTGCAAATGATTCAACCTTGTATTTTGCACTAATATACTGGTCTCACTTATCATTAAGGATGGGGATATTTGTGGAGCCTCGTCCTCCTGTTAATTGTTTAATTATCCACCACCATTCAGGACTGGATGTGGCAGGACTGCAGAGCTTTGATCTGATCTGTTGGTTGTGAGATCACTCAGCTCTGTCTATTGCATGCTGCTTCCGCTATTTGACATGCAAGTAATCCTGTGTTGTAGCTTCACTCATTTTTAGGTCTGCTTGGTGCTGCTCCTGATATGCCTTCCTGCACACTTCATTGAACCACTATTGCTCCCTTGGCTTGATGGTAATGGTAGAGTGAGGGATATGCCAGGCCATGAGGTAACATATTGTGTTTAAATACAATTCTGCTGCTGCTGATGGCCCACAGTGCCTCATGGATGCCCAGTTTTGAGCTGCCAGATCTGTTCATTTCTTCCCTCAGATATAATTGAAAAAAAAATTCTGAAGAAATGCATGAACTAAATAAAAAGGAGAGAGAAATAAATACTGACAAAATGGATGGCAGAATTTGGAAGGTAAAAAGATTTCAGTTTTATTATTGATGAGTGAGAGGAATATATCACACTTTGGGGCTTCTGGAAGTGGATTTACTGATAATCTGGGGAATTGATAGGAAACTGCTTCATAGTTGGTGGAACAAATTCCCGCCCTTGGGGTGGAGCCAACAGCTGCATCCGTCCAATAACAGACAGAGTAGAAGTACTGTATCAGGCCTTGTTAACTCAGTTAGTAGAGCATGAGACTTTTAATCTCAGGGTCTTGGATTTGAGACCCTTGTTGTGTGGTTGTTCTTCCCTTTTTCAGTCTTCATCAGCAGAGAGTTCAAGGAGTGTTTGAAATTAAATTCAACAACATCACCAGATTTCAACTACTCCCACCCCGCCCCCTCCCAGTGTAGTTGACAGGACTCTCAACCTCTGCCTTCCCCCTTCCCCTC
This sequence comes from Heterodontus francisci, assembly GCF_036365525.1. NCBI lineage: Eukaryota > Metazoa > Chordata > Chondrichthyes > Heterodontiformes > Heterodontidae > Heterodontus > Heterodontus francisci. Next base: position 22,577,375 of record NC_090405.1, read on the forward strand.
CCTCCCAGATCTGCGACAGGGTTCCCCTTGTCCTCACTTTCCACTCCACCTGCCTCCACATCTAAAGGATCATCCTCCACCATTTCCGCCACCTCCAGCGTGATGCCACCACCAAACGCATCCTCCCCTCCCCTGTCAGCATTCCGAAGGGATTGTTCCCTCCGCGACACCCTGGTCCACTCCTCCATTACCCCCAATACCTCGTCCCCTTCCCAAGGCACCTTCCCATGCAATCGCAGGAGATATAATACCTGCCCTTTTCCCTCCTCTCTGCTCATTATCTAAAGCCCCAAACACTCCTTTTAGGTGAAGCAGCGATTTACTTGTACTTCTTTCAATTATGTATACTGTATTCACTGCTCACAATGCGGTCTCCTCTAAACTGTGGAACACCTCTGCTCAGGCCAAAAGCATGATCCTGAGCTTCGGGTTGCTTGCCATTTCAACACTCTCCCCTGCTCTCATGTCAACATTTCTGTCTTTGGCCTGTTCCAGTGTTCCAGTGAAAATCAACCCAAGCTCAAGGAGCAGCACCTGACCTTTTGATTCGGCACTCTACAGCCTTGTGGATTGAACATTGTGTTCAATAACATCAGAGCATGACTGGTGTCAGGCAACCACAAGCATTAACACACTCTTTGCCTTTGTCCCAGGACAGCTTTGTTATTTAATCTCTCCTTCCCTCTGCACTATCAAACACCTTCCCCTTTGTTCTCTCCCACATGCCCCTCCCCGTCACTTGTTTAAAACCTAATTATTTTCTAACCTGTGTCAGTTCTGATGAAAGGTCACACACCAGAAACGTTAACTCTGTTTCTCTCACCACAGATGCTGCCAGAGCTATTGAGTATTTCCAGCACTTTTTGTTTTTATTTCAGATTTCCAGCATCTGCAGTATTTTGCTTTTATTGTGTCAGAAAGTCTTTCCTTGATTCAGGACTCTTACCTCTCTCTAGAATCTCTCTGCTAAAGATTGAACTTTATCTCATTTCACTCACAGCTCAGGGTCAGTGTGGCACAGTGGGACTTCTGGCTGTGTCCCACTTCACAATCCATCAGTACTGAGAAAACAATGGGGAATATTACTCACATGTTGTGTTCTGTAACTTTTTACAAACACTTTAATGTATATATTGTCTTCCAAAGCAGTGACAGAATGGTGGCTTTAGTGTGTTGTTGAAATAGCTTTGTTGAGTTCGTGCTGTACTAACAGTTAAACAGTTCTTGGTTCAATCCCAGGTTTTGGCACTTTCAACCTCTCCTGTGTCTTTTTTTTTGGCTCCAATTGTCAAGCTGCATGATTTACTCTGAAATTAGCACCAGAGAACCAAAGCACCAGCGAGCATGAGGAGCTGAAATTAGCACAGATCAAATCCACTTAATATTTCTGACTGAAGATGGTTGCAAATGCTTCAGCTTCATCTTTTGCACTGACGTGCTCAGCACCACCATCATTGAGGATGTGAATGTTTTTGGAGCCTCCTCATCTTGTTAGTTATTTAATTATCCACCACCATTCACGACTGGATGTGGCAGGACTGTGGAGCTGTGATCTGATCCTGAGGGAGATATCCGTGTGTGGAGTGGCGGGATGTATGGAGAGTGATCCTGAAGAGGGTGCCCGAGCCTGGAGTGGAAGCTTTCCGTGGAGGTACAAGAGTAGGTCATTCAGCCCCAGTGTTTTATAAAGGTTTAGCATAACTTATTTGCTTTTACTCTATGCCTCTATTAATAAAGCCAAGTGTCCTGTTTGCTCTTAGCAACCTTTTCAAACCTTGATCAAAAAAGATTGGTGTACATTGTCTCATTCTTCCTCCCAAACTGTATCACTTCACAAGTCTCTGTGTAAAATTTTATCTGTTGTGTGAAAGCCCATTTTACCAGTGTGTTTAAGTTCCTCTGAAGTGTGTTACTGTCACTGGCATAGGATGAAATTCACGAGCATTCTTTGATGCTATCTCCGTGGAAAGAGCAATCTTACACACAAGCTCAAATTGGGATTTTGTGTGTTTAGTATCTTTCCTCATCCACCAATATAAGCACAAATCTGTCTCATAATGTACGGTCTAAGAATGTGCCAATGTTGCAATGTGGTGATAAATTCTTCAGTGTCACAATGTACTCACCAACTGTTTCACTACTTTTCTGTTTTCTGGATCCAAGTTTGTAGCTTTCCGCGATCTCCAGTGGCTTAGGGTTGAGCCTCACCTCAACGAAGAAACGGAAAATTATGATTTAAAGATTACACTGTCAATCATTCACATCTCTGTCTTCTCCTGAACTTCGAGTTGAAATTTGTTTGTGAAGTTGATTCACACGTTAAGACAGCACAGTCTTTGTCTTTGTGAAGGAAGTGATTTGGGAATGGCTGGTTGAAACTGTCCCTTCTTGCACAGAAATTCAGTGCAAATACTTGATCACTCACAATTTCCTTGAGAGAAATGTGTTCACAATCGCATTCGACACAGAAACTGCCTCAGCATTAATCTCACTGAAGCAGAATGTGACCGTGTTGTATGTTTCAGAATGTTGGTGCCGTTATTTGTCGCTTTTAACCGAGACTGGGACACAGGGCAAGGTTGATCCGAGGTTGGAATATACTATCATTCAGGAGCAAGAAAAATCAAAAGGAACAAAATAAGAAAACCCAGTCTCCAGATTTGAGAATCTGTAGATCCGCTTTGGGAAAGTGAATCAGAGCAGAATGAAGGGTGAACTGTCCAGAAGAGATGAAGACACAGCTCAGTCAACACGTTCCCCTGGTTTATGATGCTGGAACATTCCTCACACAGAAATGATTCAACCCAATGACAAACATTCTTACAGCTGATAATTTATGCTACTGATTTAAGGACTGTCTCATGTGGTTACCGAGTGACGACGAGAAGATATTAAACTTTGTTCTATTCAATCTAGCTGTGATAAAGTTTGAATTTTTCTCCCTTTTATAAACAGTATTTGAAGGGTCTCGGTAACAATGTTCAGTGTTGATGAGAGTGGGGTCTGGGTGAGAAGCTGCTGAGTGTGACAGGGTCAGGACTGGATGCAGGAAGTTCTCTGACAGTCTCCCTCTATCTCTCTAATGGGTTTGAGTTGATTTACGACTGGTAGCTTTTATTTTACTTTTCTTATTTAGAGATATAGCCCCTTCGGCCCACCGAGTCTGTGCCAACCAGCAACCACCCATTTATACTAATCCTACATTAATCCCATATTCTCTACCACATCCCCACCATTCTCCTACCACGTACCTACACGAGGGACAATTTACAATGGCCAATTTACCTATCAACCTGCAAGTCTTTTGGAGGTGGGAGGAAACCAGAGCACCCGGCGGAAACCCACATAGACATAGGGAGAACTTGCAAACTCCACACAGGCAGTACCCAGAACTGAATCCTGGTCGCTGGAGCTGTGAGGCTGCGGTGCTAACCATTGCGCCACTGTGCTGCTGTTGGTGTTTTGATAAATGAAGGAAGTTCCCTCCACCCATTTTTTTTGGACAGACAGTGTGGTATAAGGATGTAAAGGGTTAATGCTGAAGATAGTGGGATCAACCCTCCCACTGTCAGAGTGATGATGGAACAGTCACATGAGATGAAGTTTGGGAGAAGAGAGAGCAGCACCAAGGATGCTAGCTTAGCAGTCTTGATGAGTGTGTATAGAGTGTTGTGCAAATTAGAAAAGAGTTCTTAGTTCTTTCAGCAGGAACTGTGTCCAGAAAATATCGAGAAACTCACAATTCTATTATTCAGGAGTCGGAACACAGATATTAATTCCAAGTGACAGTTCTGGGACCAATTAACAAAAAAAGTAGAGAATAATATTGCTCACTGATTGAAATCCCCTAGTGAGGAGACAGTTAAACAGGTAATCTTTTGGGGCATCCTTCGATCCAAGGTTTCAGCAACATTTAATCTCCCTTTTTGGTGAAATTCTCTGTTATTTGCAACTTTTTTTTATCAGCTTTGATGGGCGAGTGAAAAAACTGAAAAGATTGAACAGTTCCATCCTTTCTTTTCTTCCTTCTTCTCTTCTTTCCATCAGTTTCTCTTTTCTGTCCCAGATCAATATAATGATGAGAATCCCAATTTAATCTGCTGTTTCTGGTGTTTTATCCATTCCAATCAAAATTTCAACATTCCAATCAAATCTATTTGTTATTCCACAGTGTCTCTCCATGTGTTTTATTCTGTTGTATTCTCTCACAGTCTGTTTGATGATCAATGTTACATCTCACTCTCTGTTCTGGTGAAGATCAGAAGCAGTGATATCTGTTTACACCACCCGACAAGTCGGCCTGATGCTGTGCCTCGCTGATCATGTGGGGTTAAAGCAATTCTTCCAGTCAGTTAGTTCAGTTGTAATTTCATGAGAAATTCGGTCATCATGACTTCGTCAGTGACCTAATGGTTCAGGTGGCTGAGTGATGTTAATCATGATGTGATGAAATGATTGTATGTTCCAGTCTTTCCGTGGTGGGTTTTCACACTGAGTAGAAACGTGTTGGACATGGTCTGGAAATGTTTCACACTGCTCCATTCCCAACTTCATTTACTGACGGAAGATATATTTCCATCATTCCACAGCTGGCTGCACAGCCAGAAACTGTGCTGAAGGTGACAACTATGCTTCTACAACTGACAAGGTGGCCGCGAGGTTAAGGTGATGGACTGCTAGTCCGTTGTGCTCTGCACATGTGGGTTTGAATCCCATCCTTGTCGCTAGTTTATGAACTGTTTAGTGTAATGTTTATGTATAAAGTCAGCCTCGAAACCTGTTCTTGTCGATGTCCAGACAGTGATTCCAGAATTGGTTATACTTTATTAAAATTGAGACAGACAATTGGAATTCTTCACCCAAACTGCACTGGAATGAAGATCAAATAGGGATCACGAAACAGAGCAGGATTTTTCCTCCCCTCCTTCCTTACATCTTTACTTTCTCTCGATTTGCACCAAGTGAAAGACAAATGGGAAAAGCAAATGGCGAGGGAGCAGATGCAGAAAATTATCCTTTGGCAAGAAATTTATTTTCAAATCTTCGTGATAGATTAAGTGAGTGAGCAATGCTTTGGCAGATGGAGTTTGAAATGAGGGGTCATCTACTACCTACGATAGATCAGTGTGTTTTTTTGTAAGAGGTGAGATGTTAGAAACGGCTCAGGAGCAGAGACCCGAATACTGAATTAATAAAAGCTAGTGGACTGGTAGAAAATAATGTGAAAAGTGAACAGAATATGAAGATTGGAACTCATGTTGCAGTGATATAAAGCTCTGTGCTCCTGAAGTAAATGTCCAAGCCCCGATTGTGGGGAATCTGTGGAGAGTGATTTGGTTTTTATTCATTCTTGGGTGTGAGTATCGCTGATAAGGCTAGCATTTATTACCCATTCCTATTGCCGTTGAGAAGGTGGTGGAGAGCTGCCTTCTTGAACTGATGCAGTCCATATGGTGCAGGAACACCCACAGTGCTATTGGGGAGGGAGTTCCAGGATTGTGACCCAACAACAGTGAAGAAATGGCGATATCGTTCCAAGTCAGGATGGTGAGTGTCTTGGAGGGGAACCTGCAGGTAGTGAGTTCCCATGCATCTGCTGCCCTTGCCCTTCGAGGTGGTAGTGGTCACGAGTTTGGAAGGTGCTGTTGAAGGATACTTGGCGAGTTGCTGCAGTGCATATGGAGATGGTACACACTGCAGCCACTGTGTACTGGTTGTGGAGGGATTGAATGTTTAAGGTGGTGGGTTAGGTGCCGATCAAGTGCGCTGCTTTGTCCTGGATGGTGTTGAGCTTCTTGAGTGTTGTTGAGTGGGATGTATTCCATCACACTCCTGACTTGTGCCTTGTAGATGGTGGACAGGATTTGGGGTGTCAGGAGGTGAGATACTTGCTGCAGAATTCGTAATCTCTGACCTGCGCTTACAGCCACAGCATAGATGTGACCGGTCCAGTTACGTTTCTGGTCAAGATGTTGATGGTGGGGGATTTAACGATGATAATGCTTCTGAATATCAAAAGGTAGATTTTTTTTCTCTCTCATTGGAGATGTTCACTGCTTGGCACTTGTGTGGCCAGAAGGTTGCTTGTCACTTATCAGCTCAAGCCTGAATGTTGTTCAGGTCTTGCTGCTTGCATGCACAGACTGCTTCAGTATCTGAAGAGTTGTGAGTCATCATCTAACATTCCCACTTCTGACTTATGTTGAAGAGAAAGTCGTCAATGAAACAGCTGGAATGTTTGGGTCCAGGACACTACCCTGAGAAACTCCTGAGGCAGTGTCCTGGACTGAGATGATTGGCCTCCACGAACCACAACCATCTTGTTTTGTGCGAGGTACAACTCCAGCAAGTGGAGAGTTTTCCTCCTGATTCCCAGTGACTTCAATTTTGCTGGGGATCCTTGATGCCACACTCACTCAAGGGAAATCACTCTCACCTCTCCTCTGGAATTCCACTCTTTTGTCTCTGCTTGGACCAAGCTGCAATGAGATCATACAAACATAATATCAGAAGAACTAGTAGCAGGAGTAGGCCATTTGGCCCCTCGAGCTTGCTCCGCCATTCAATAGGATCATGGCTGACCTGATCATGACCTCAACCCCACTTTCTTGCCTGCCCACATAACCCTTGGCTCTCTTGTAGATAAAAATCTTGAAGACATTCAATGACCCAGCCTCCAATGCTCTCTGAAGTAGAGAATTCCAAAGATTAATGTCCCTCTGAGAGAAGAAATTCCTTCTTAAATGAAAAAGCCCTAAATCTGAAACTGTGTCCCCGAGTTCTAGATTCCACCACGAGAGGAAACATCCTCTCAGCATCTACCCTGTCAAGCCCCCTCAGAATCTTATATGTCTCAATACGTTCACCTTTCATTTTTCTCAACTCCAATGAGTATCGGTCCAACCTGCTCAACTTTCCTCACAAGACAACACCTTCATCACAGGAATCAATCCAATGAACCTTCTCTGAACTGCCTCCAATGCAAGTATATCCCTCCTTAAATAAGGAGACCAAAACTGCACACAGTACTCTCGGTGTGGTTTCACCAGCACCATGTACATTTGTAGCAAGACTTCTCTACTTTTATACTCCATCCCCCTTGCAATAAAGGGTAACATTCCATTTGCCTTCCTAATTATTTGCTGTACCTGCATGGTAACTTTTTGTGATTCATGTACAAGGACACCCAGATCCTTCTACACCGCAGCATTCTGTGATCTCTCACAATTTAAATAATATTTTCCTGTTCTATTCTTCCTCCCAAAGTGGATAACCTCACATTTTCCCACATTATACTCTATCTGCCAAATTATTTCCTGGAGCTGAGAGACCCTGGCAGAACCGAAACTGAGCATCGATGATCAGATTATTGCTGCATGTGTGGTGCTTGATAGCACTGTTGGTGACATCTTCCATCACTTTGCTGATGATTGATAGTAGACTGATGGGGTGGCAATTGGTCAGATTGGATTTGTCCTGCATTTTTTTTATGGAGTGGGCACACTTGGGCAATTTTCCACATTGTCAAGTAGATGCCCGTGTTGTAACTCTACTGGAACAGTGTGGCTGAGAGCGCAGCTAGTTCTGGAGCACAAGTCTTCAGGACTAGAGCCGGAAATCTTGTTAGGGCCCATAGTCTTTGCTGTATCGAGTGTCTTCAGCTGTTTCTTGCCATTATGTGGAGTGAAGCGAATTGGCTGAAAACTGGAAGCTGTGATGCTGGGGACCTCAAAAGGCCGAGATGAATCATCCACTGAGCAATTTCTGACTGAAGATGGTTTCAAATGCTTCAGCTTCACCTTTTGCACTGACGTGCTCGGCTCCACCAACATTGAGGATAGGGAAGTTTTTGGAGCCTCCTCATCTGGTTCGTTATTTAATTGTCGACCACCATTCATGACTGGTTACTTAGTTTCTCAGGGCAGTGTCCTAGGCCCAACCATCCTCAGCTGTTTCATTGATGGCTTTCTCTTCAACATAAGTGAGAAGTGGGAATGTTCGCTGATGATTCACAACTCATCAGATACTGAAGCAATCTGTACCTGCAAGCAGCAAGACCTGAACAACATTCAGGCTTGAGCTGATATGTGACAAGCAACATTCTTGGATCTGATCCTGAGGGAGATATCCGTGCGTGGAGTGGCGGGATGTATGGAGAGTGATTCTGAAGAGGGTGTCTGAACCTGGAGGGCAGAATCTGTGGAGAGTGGTCCTCAAAGGATGTCCATGTCTGGAGATTTAGGAATTCTGAAGAGGGTCTCCGAGCCCATAGTGCTGGGATGTATGGAGAGTGATCCTGAAGTGGGTGTCCGAGCCTGGAGTGGCAGGATCTGTGGAGAGTGATCCTGATGAGTGTGTGTAAACCTGGAATGGAAGCTTTCTGTGGAGGTACAGGAGGAGGCCATTCATTCCCAGTATTTTATAAAGGTTTAGCATAACTTATATGCTTTTACTCTATGCCTCTATTAATAAAGCCAAGTGTCCTGTTTGCTCTTAGTTACCTTTTCAATCCTTCTCACATTGGTGTACATTGTCTCTCTGCTCCTGCACCCAGTTTAGAACTGTAACGTTTCATTTATATGGCATTCTTCCTTCCAAATTGTATCACTTCACACTTCTCTGTGTAAAATTTCATCTGTTATGTGAAAGCCCATTTTACCATTTTTTTTTAAGTTCCCCTGAAGTGTGTTACGATCACCGGCAGAGGACAAAATTCCTGAGCATTCTTTGATGCTATCTCCATAGACAGAGCAATCTTTTACGCGAGCTCAAATGTAGGATTTTGTGTGTTTAGTATCTTATTTCACCCACCAATATAAGCACAAATATGTCACGTAAATCTTGTTCACTGCAGTCCCTGCTGCTGTTTGCTGCCTATATTTACAGACTTTTATCTCAACCTCGTCACCATGTTCTCTAATATATTCAAGGGGCATCAGCAGAGAAAATGTTCACCAAGCGTGGCAAGTGCAAGGAAATGTTTATTTATGTCATTATGTCATGAACATAATATACAAATTTTTACATGTGTGAATCATCAATATGTGTCCTCATAAATGGAACCCCGTCACAATAAACACTGTCACCTTTCAATGTTTAGCAGACAGGTTTGACGGCCTGATGTGTGTGATTCCCATATTAATGTGTTTGTGCAAAGTTCGGGGAAAGATGGAGATATGAATAATTTATAGGGAAATCTTTTAAACATATTACCACATCTCTCACTCACAAAGATCTGCAAACACATGGATTCCAAAAGAACCTGAGTACAAAATCACCTAAAATAAACACAGCCAGAGAAACTTGCAATAACCTGTAGCTCAGGGAAAGTACAGATGGATATTGGGCATCTCCTGGCAGGACAGAGTGCCGAATGCAGAAGTACACCAGCGTGCAGGGATCTGCAGCATGTTTGCCCTCTTGAGTCAGCGGTGACTCTGTTGACTGGGTCATGTGTGCTGAATGGATGACGGTCGCTTTGCCAAAGACATGCTCTTTGGTGAGCTTGCTATCAGCACGAGACCAACAGGTCACCCACGTCTGTGATACAAGGACATCTGCAAAGCGAGATCTCAAGCAGACTGGGATTGGAGTCGATGCATGGGAAGTCCTTCCTGCTGACTGGAATTCCTGGAGAAAGGCATTCAGGAAGACCATGGGAAAAGCAGAGGACAAAAGAAATGACCAGATGGTGGGAAAGAGAGCTCAGAGGAAGGAAAAATTATCAGTCGACCTCGGGCCAATGACATTCATCTGTACCAGCTGCGGAAGGGATCGTCACTCACGAGTCATCCTCTCCAGCCACAACAAACGATGTTTCATACAGAAGTGACGTACACCCCGGGTGTAGCCCATCGTCTTCCGAGACGGACGGTTGCCTATTACAATTACAACTACAGCTCCAACTACAAGAGCGAGTCAGAGGCTGGGAACTCTGCCGTGACGAACTCAGCTCTTGACTCGCCAAAGCCTGCCCACTATCTACAAGGCCTTCCTCTGATTTCAATTGCACACACATTTGTGATCTGGCTCTGTAGCTCAGTTGGTTAAAGCACTTGTCTAGTAAGCAGGAGATCCTGGGTTCAACTCCCAGCAGAGTCTTATTTCACAGTAGCAACATGCTTGAAAAGTTTCATTATCAACTTTGACATCTGTGTCTTGTGAACTTTAATTCAAAATACATGATGAACTTGAATCACATAAAAAAACAGCCTTTGTGAAGGATATGAGTTTGCAATGGATGTTCCTCCTTGTGCAGAATTTCAGTGCTGATTCATCAAAGGTAACTTCTTTGACGTAAATTTGTTCACAGTTACATTCAACCTGGAAAACAGCTTGATATTAACCTCACTGAAGGAGAGTGTTTGTGTCATTATGTGTTGCTTTTAACCGAGACTGGGACATGACGCAAGTGGGAGGGTTTATCTGAGGTTTGGAATATTTGTCAGTCAGGAACAAGAAAAATCAAAGGAACCAAATAAGAAAACCTATGTCTCATGTGGTTACCGAGAAACAGTGAGAAGATATTAAACTTTGTTGTATTTAATACAACTGTGTGAACTTTGATCTTTGCGGCCTTTTATAAACAGTATTTGAAGGGTCTCAGTAAAAATGTTCAGTGTTGATGAGAGTGGGGTCCGGGTGAGCAGCTGCTTAATGTGACGGGGTCAGGACTGGATGCAGCAAGTTCTCTGACAGTCTCTCTCTGATGGGTTGAGTTGATTTTCAACTGGCAGCTGTTGCTGTTTTGATAATTCAAGTTCCCTCCACTGATTTTTTTGGACAGACAGTGCAGTATGAGGATGTAAAGGGTTAATGCTGAAGACAGTGGGATTAACCCCTCCCACAATCAGAGTGATGATGTAACAGTCACATGAGATGAGGTTTGGGAGGAGAGAGCAGCACCAAGGATGCCAGTTTCGGAGGCTTGATGAGTGTGTATATAGTATTGTGTAAATTAGAAAAGAGTTCTTAGTTCTTTCAGCAGGAAATGTGTCCAGAAAATATCACGAAACTCACAATTTTATTATTCAGGAGTTGGAACACAGGGATATTAACTCCAAGTGACAGTAGTGGTTTCATTTAACAAAAGAAAAGGAGAGAATAATATTGCTCATTGATTGAAATCCCCCAGTGAGGAGACAGTTAAACAGGTGATCTGTTGGGGCATCCTTCGATCCAAGGTTTCGGCAGCATTTAATCTCCCTTTTTGGTGAAACTCTCTGTTTTTTGCATCTTTTTTTAATCCAGCTTTGATGGACCAGTGAAAAAACTGAAAAAAGTGAACAGATCCATCCTTTCTTTTCTTCCTTCTTCCCATCAGTTTCTCTTTTCTGTCCCAATTTAATCTGCTGTTTTATCCATTCCAATCATAATTCAACATTCCAATCAAATCTATTTGTTATTCCACAGTGTCTCTCCATGTGTTTTATTCTGTTGTATTCTCTCACAGTCTGTTTGATGATCAATGTTACATCTCACTCTCTGTTCTGGTGAAGATCAGCAGCAGTGATATCTGTTTACTCCACCCGACAAGTCGGCCTGAGGCTGTGTCTCATCGATAATGTGGAGTTAGGAACATAGGAGCAGGAGTCGGCCATTCAGCCCATCGAGCCTGCCCCACCATTCAATATGATCATGGCTGATCATCCACTTCAATGCCCTTTTCCCCACACTTTCCTCATATTCCCTTATGTCATTTGTATTTAGAAATCTATCAATCTCTGCTTTAAACATACTCAATGACTGAGCTTCCACAGCCGTCTGGGGTACAGAATTCCAAAGATTCACAACCCTCTGAGTAACAACATTTCTCCTCATCTCTGTCCTAAGTGGCTTGCCCCTTATTTTGAAATTGCATCCCCTGGTTCTCGACTCCCCAACCAGGGGAAACATCTTAGCTGCATCTACCCTGACTGTCCTTTAAATATTTTGTAGGTTTCAATGAGATCACCTCTCATTCTTCAAAACTCTACAGAATAGAGCCCCAGTTTCCCCAATCTCTCTACATAGGACAGTCCCACCATCCCAGGAACAAGTCTGATGAACCTTCTTTGCACTCTATCTATGGCAATAATATCCTTCCTAAGGCAAGGGGACCAAAACTGCACACAGTACTCCAAGTGCAGTCTAACCAAGGTTCTATACAATTGAAGCAAGAATTCACTACTCCTGTACTCAAATCATCTTGCGATAAAGGCTAACATACTATTAGCCTTCCTAATTGCTTGCTGCACCTGCATGTTAGCTGTCAGTGACTTATTGACATGGACACCCAGGTCTCCCTTATACTCTATACCTCAGTTAATAAAGGAAAGGACCTGCTGAACCACCTTATTGACCTGTACTGCTACTTCAGGGATCTGTGGACATTCACTCCAACGTCCCTCACTTCCTCTACACCATTCAGTGTTCTCCCATTAATTGTGTATTCCTTTGCCTTTTTTGACGCCTGCTCTCGCTGTTCCCTGCTCTCCGAGTGAACTCTTGCTCCCTCTCTCTCCTGGGCTCTTTATGCTCCACTCTGCTCTCACTGTTTCCCGCTCTCTTAATGTATCAATATTTGTTTGCCTTGTGTTTAATTTAAAATATGGATTAACTGTATTTTACAGTTGTAGGTTTTATTTGGTAGTCCTGTGCAAGTTGTGGATTGGTATTTAATATTCAGCTCTGTGAAAACGATTGCGAATGAAAATATAACTTTCAATCTTATACATGGGCTGGTCTGCAAGCTCCAAGTCCTTCATTTTGTAGCAATGGAATTGATACTGTATCTTTCAGTCTTAATCTCTGTGGGATTTTTGAACTGGTATGTAATGCATAACTTGGTCTAACGTTCTGATGTACATTATTGGGATTCATAGGATCATAGGAAATAGGGGCATTAGGCCATTCAGCCCATCGAGCCTGCTCCAACATTCAAACAGATCGTGACTGATCATCTACCTCTACGCCATTTTTCTCTGCCATCTCCATATCCCTTGATCTTGTTAGTATTTAGAAATCTATCGATTTAAGTCTTGAATATGTTCAATGATTGATCTTCCACAGCCCTCTGGGATCAAGAATTCCACAGATTTCTCACCCTCTGAGTAAAGAAATTCCTGCTCATCTCAGTCTGCCCTTATTCTGAGACTGTGTCCCCTTGTTCTGGACTCACTAGACAGAGGAAACATCCTATCCATATCTACCCTGTGACACCCTGTAAGAACTTTGCCTGTTTCAATGAGATCACTTCTCACTCTTCAAAACTCTAGAGAATTTAGGCCCAGTTTCTGCAGTCTCTCATCATAAGACAATCCCACCATCCGAGGGGATGAGACCGGTGAATCTCTGTTGCACTCCCTCTGTGACAAGTCTATCCTTCCTTAGATAAGGAAACCAAAATTGTACAGAATACTCCAGGTGCGGTCTCATCTAGACTTCATACATCTTTACTCATGTACTCAAATATGCTTTCAATGAAGCCAACATACCATTTGCCTTCCTAATTGCTTGCTGCACCTGCATACTAGCTTTTAGTGTCTCATGAACAAGGACACCCAGGTGCCTTTGGACATCGACACTTCCCAGCCTCTCACCATTTAAGAAATACTCTGTCTTTCTGTTTATTCTACCAAAGTGGAGAACTTCACATTTATTCACATTATATTCCATCTGCCATGTTCTTGCCCATTCATTTAACCTGTCCAAATCCCCTTAAAGCCTCCTTGCATTCATTCTGTACCTTTCAATTCTGTAAATTTTGTCTGTTCTATTTCAGATTTTATATTTAAAATGTCACCATGGTGACAGAGTTTATTTAGATCTGATAGTGAGTTTGTTTTTGGACTGTGATTGATGTATCAACCTGTCAGCTGTACTGAATTGGAGTGAAATAGAAACAACTTCTGTCTCTCCCGCTGTTGTTTGACTGTTGGATTGAAAATGTGTCTCTCTTGACTTTGGGATCAGTGTCTGTCTGACTACTTCTTTTGTTTGCTCCATTGGAACTGATGAACTGGCAGTATCTCTGTGCTTTGGGAGTGATCCTGTACCGACTGTGTGTTGGAACGAGATCACTGCACTTTTCCTTGTGTCCAAGAATCACCACATCCAGTCAGGTTCCTTCATGTATTTTCCTGCAGGAATGAAAGAACTGGTGAGGTAGAAGATACAAAAGCGATCAATGTAATCGTCCCAATAATAATCATTATGAACAATCGCGAAATGAAAACCAGGAACACAAACAGTGTCAGTGTCTGACTCCACTGCAGTACTGCAGTATTCAGCTTCTGTTTACCAGGTGTTTGCAGTGGTTTTCCAACAAGTTTGTGACATTCAGAAACAACACAAGCCCTGCACTGCTCAATGACTGGGACTGTCCGATAGAGCAGTAACCTTTACACAGTCACATTTCTATTTCAACAGAAAACAAGCAGCCACTATTTAAAATGTGCCTTTCACACTTCTCACCTGGTGTCTGCAATAAATGTTCTTTGTCTAACTGTCCACATCGTTATTTTGCGGCTATTTTCCCCCACTGTTCACGATCCAACAAACAGTGAGAGACTGGAACTAAAGCAGGAAAATTCCCTCTCCTTTGGGTGGTGAAATTGTCAGTGATTTTCAATAGTGATTTCTTCCCATTGTGTCTCCCTGAGCCTGTACAGACACTGTCCGAGAATGAACTCTCCCTTCCCCGTGTCCCCGGCTCACTCCATGTTCCGGGAGCAGCTCCTGCTCCACAGTGTCTGTTACAAACACTCCCCGACTCCCCCTCAACTTCCCACCACTCAATGCTAATCTCTGAGCACATCTGCGGACACGCTCCCAAAGCAGTGGCTGCTGGAAGCAGATGCTGTTTGTTCCCTTCCCCCGGGCCCGGGAAGTCTCCATTAGCAGCTGATTTAAAGCATCTTCCCCTGATTGAGTGAATGGCCTCACAGACTGGGTTGGGGAAAGGCTGCGCATGCGCTCCACTCCTCATTGTGACGTCCCACTGGGGGCTTCAGTATTCACTAGTGAGAGGGACCTGGTCGTTTGTGAGGACAGCGTGAAACAGGCTGATATGCTCGAACAGGTTGATGTTAAGAGGGAGGATGTGCTGGAAATTTTGAAAGACATGAGACAGATAAGTCCCTGGGGCCAGACGGGATATACCCAAGGATATTAAGGGAAGCGAGGGAAGAGATTGCCGCGCCTTTGGCGATGATCTTTGCGTCCTCACTGTCCACTGGAGTTGTACCAGATGATTGGAGGGTGGCAAATGTTATTCCCTTGTTCAAGAAAGGGAATAGGGATAACCCTGGGAATTATAGACCAGTCAGTCTTATGTAGGTAGTGGGCAAATTATTGGAGAGGATTCTGAGAGACAGGATTTATGATTAGTTGGAAAAGCATAGTTTGATTAGAGACAGTCAGCATGGCTTTGTGAGGGGCAGGTCATGCCTCACAAGCCTTATTACATTCTTTGAAGATGTGACAAAACACATTGATGAAGGAAGAGCAGTGGATGTGGTGTATATGGATTTCAGCAAGGCGTTTGATAAGGTTCCCCATGGTAGGCTCATTCAGAAAGTAAGGAGGCATGGGATACAGGGAAAGTTGGCTGTCTGGATACAGAATTGGCTGGCCCATAGAAGACAGAGGGTGGTAGTAGATGGAAAGTATTCAGCCTGGAGCTCGGTGACCAGTGGTGTTCCGCAGGGATCTGTTCTGGGACCTCTGCTCTTTGTGATTTTTATAAATGACTTGGATGAGGAAGTGGAAGTCTGGGTTAGCAAGTTTGCCGATGACACGAAGGTTGCTGGAGTTGTGGATAGTGTGGAAGGCTGTTGTAGGTTGCAACAGGACATTGACAGGATGCAGAGCTGGGCTGAGAAGTGGCAGATGGAGTTCAACCTGGAAAAGTGTGAAGTGATTCATTTTGGAGGGTTGAATTTGAATGCAGAATACAGGCGAAAAGACAGGATTCTTGGTAGTGTGGAGGAACAGAGGGATCTTGGGGCCCATGTCCATAGATCGCTCAAAGTTGCCACCCAAGTTGATAGGGTTGTTAAGAAGGCGTATGGTGTGTTGGCTTTCATTAACAGGGGGATTGAGTTTAAGAGCCGCGAGGTTATGCTGCAGCTCTATAAAGCCCTGGTTAGACCACACTTGGAATATTGTGTTCAGTTCTGGTCGTCTCATTATAGGAAGGATGTGGAAGCTTTAGAGAGGGTGCAGAGGAGATTTATCAGGATGCTGCCTGGACTGGAGGGCATGTCTTACGAAGAAAGATTGAGGGAGCTGGGACTTTTCTCATTGGAACGAAGAAGGATGAGAGGTGACTTGATAGAGGGGTACAAGATGATGAGAGGCATAGATAGAGTGGATAGCCAGAGACTTTTTCCCAGGGTGGAAAGGGCTATCACCAGGGGGCATAATTTTAAGGTGATGGAGGAAGGTTTCGGGGAGATGTCAGAGGTAGGTTCTTCACACAAGAGAGTGGTGGGTGCATGGAATGCACTGCCAGCGGTGGTAGTAGAAGCAGATACATTAGGGACATTTAAGCGTCTCTTGGATAGGTACATGGATGATAGTAGAATGAAGGGTATGTAGGTAGTTTTGATCTTAGAGTAGGTTAAAGGTTCGGCACAACATCATGGGCCGAAGGGCCTGTACTGTGCTGTACTGTTCTATGTTCTATGTTCTATAACACAGGTGTTGGGAGGCTCAGCATGGCTACGCAATGTTACAAGGACGCTGAGTGACACCATCGACAACGGGACAGAGAGAAAAACACACAGAAAACGAATAGACTGTGAGGAAGCAAAAGTGAGGAACGGAGAGAGAGAGACAGACAACGAAACTGAGATGGAGAAACAAGGCATTTGTATGATTGTGCTCTCCCTGTTGTCTAAAGGTATTTCCTGTTGTGTAAATATGTTTTCTGTTGTGTAAAGATGTACCCTGTTGTTGTGTAAAGGTTTTCCCTGTTATTGTTTTATTTTCTGTTACTGACCGTCTCCTCACTGTGACCATTTGTCCTGGTTTTATTGTGGCCAAAATCACCATCTGGTGGTGGAGAGGAGACTCTGCAGGAAGGGGTTGACAAAGTGGGAGAGACTCGGCTGGTCCGTGTTTGCAGTTTGTGTTCGTGTGAGCAAAAGTGATTTGTTACTGATTGATGTGTTCACTCGAAGGAAAAAGCTGATTGCAATCGAGTGCATCTTGTTATTATGGGGAAACACTTGATGTTTTGAAAGTGAACTGTTTGTGTTACTACCAAACATAAATAGCAGAGAATGGTTGCGATCCATCGACCTCTGGGTTATGGGCCCAGCACGCTTCCGCTGCACCACTCTGCTGTTAGTTTAAATTTTAGCTGCCTGTTAGTGAAATATGTTCATTTCTCCAATGTTTTCATAAAAATAGGATTGTGGTCGGATTTCTCAAGAATCCCGGACTCAGCAACATACGTGCTGACGGACTCACCCTCACTGCACAATGACACAAGGACACTGAGTAACAGCACCGACAATGAGGCAGGCAGAGAAAGACACACAGAAAACCGGGAAGAGAATATCAGGGCCCAGAAAGGAACAGACAGAGAAAGACACACAGAAAACCAGGAAGAGATTATCAGGACCCAGAAAGGAACAGACAGAGAAAGATACTGAGCAAACCAGCAAGAGACAGCGAAAGACTGATGATTTATGTAATTGTGTTCTCTGTTGTGTAAAGATGTTCCCTGTGTTCTTTTAAAGATATTTCCTGCTGTGTAATATGTTCTCTGTTGTGTTACTGTATTCGCTGTTGTGTAAAGATGTTCTCTGTTATTGTGTAAAATGGTTCCCTGTTGGGTAAAGATCTTCTCAGTTGTGTAAATATGATCCATCTTGTGTAAAAGTGTTCCCGGTTGTTTAAATATGTTCCCTGCTCTGTAATGTAGAGTTGAGTCTGCACTAATGGAATTGCTACAGTATCTTCCAGTCTGATACTGTATGAGGGCTGGAATATGATCCAAAGCACAGTCTATACAAATTAAATTGCTATTGTATCTTTTAGTTTCACAATCCGGGGGAGTTTTAAACTGAAATCTCAGTTTGTATCTCAGGTTATACTATCTTTCAGATTCTCTCAATCTGATATCACACTTGAGATTTAGACTTAAGAAAGGATGTACTGGCATTGGAGGAGTTCAAAAGCGATTCACTCAGCTGATTCCTGAGATGAAGGGGTTGACTTTTGAAGAACGGCGAAACAGGTTATTCATTCGTGTTTAGAAGAATGAGGGGTGATCTTTTTGAAACATACAAGATTCTGAGGGGGCTTAACAGGGTGAAGAAGGGTCTCTGACCTGAAACATTAACTCTGCTTCTCTCTTCACAGATGCTGCCAGACCTGCTGAGTATTTCCAGCATTTCTTGTTTTTATTAACAGGGTAGATGTTGAGAAGATGTTTCCACTAGTGGGGGAATCTCAAACTAGGCAACATAGTTACAGAATAAGGGGACACTCATTTAAAACTGAGATGCAAAGGAATTTCTTCTCTCAGAGGGTAGTGAATGTCTGGAATTCTCTACCCCAGACAGTATTGGAGGCTAAATCACTGAAAGTATTTAAAGAGGATGTAAATAGATTTTTGAAATATTGGAGAGTTGAGGTCCATGAAGAGCTGGCATGAAAGAGGAGTTGAGGTCTGGGGCAGATCAGCCATGATCTTACTGAATGGCAGGGCAGGCTTGAGGGGCCGAATGGCCTACTCCTGCTCCTATTTCTTCTGTTCTTATGTTATGTTATATCTAATGTATATGTCAGGATGCACTATGGGAATTAATACTGAAACTTATAAACTCATAATGTGTGTCAATATTGGGCTGATATTTAACTTGAATCTCAGAGTACATTATTGTGGTTAATTCTGTAAGTTTGAAAAGGGAACTCTGTTCCATAATGAAAACAAGAAATGCTGGAAATACTCAGCAGGTCAGGCAGCATCCGCACAGAGAGAAGCAAAGTTAACGTTTCAGGTCAGTGACCTTTCAGATGCTGCCAGACCTTTTGAAAGTCCATGTACACCACATCAACAGCATTGCCCTCATCAACCCTCTCTGTTACCTCATCAAAAAACTACAGCAGGACAGTTAAACATGATTTTCCCTTAAGATATCCATGCTGGCTTTCTTGAATTAACCCACATTTGTCCATGGGATTATTAATTTTGTCCCGAATTATTCTTTCGAGAAGTTTTCCCACTTCCAAAATTGAACTGACTAGGGAGTGAAATGAGGTGAGTTGCTCTAACAGAGAGCCAGCACGGGTTCGACAGGCTGAATGGCCTCCTTCTGTGCTGTAGCCATTCTATGATTGTATGATTCTAGCAACAACTGTTGGTGGAGAGGCAGTGATGCAGGAATGGGTTGACAGAAAGGGGAAAGTCTGGGCTGGTGTGTGTTCGGGTTTGTGAATAAAGGTGATTTGGAAGCTGTGTTCCAAATTGAAGTGTTTCCTGGAAGGAAGAAGTTGATGTAAATAAAGAGTAAAACGTGTTCAGATGAAGTGTGGTGTGATTGTGGATAGCAGTAAATATAGTGTTGGTGAATTATTTGTGTTAATAAACTTCCACTGCGCCCTCTGCTGCAGGCTGCTGTTTATATCCAGCTGTGTATTAGTGCTGTGTGTTAACAAGATAAATGTTTGTTTCAACGCTGTTTATAAAGCAATAGCATTGCACTCAAACAGTCCCAGACATAGCAACACACGTACAAAAGCAAAATACTGCGGATGCTGGAAATCTGAAACATAAACAGAAAATGCTTGAAATAGTCGGCAGGTCTGGCAGCATCTGTGGAGAGAGAACAAAGTTAATGTGAGCTAAGGAAACAGACTTGAACTGTTAACTGTTTCTCTCTGCACAGATGCTGCCAGACCTACTGAGCATTTCCAGCATTTTCTGTTTTTATTACAGCAACACAGGTGTTGGGAGGCTCAGCCTGGCTACACAATGTTACAAGGACGCTGAGTAACACCATCGACAACGGAACAGAGAGAAAAACACACAGAAAACCAAGAATAGACTGTGAAGAAGCAAAAGTGAGGGACAGAGAGAGAGGCAACGAGACTGAGATGGAGAAACAAGGCATTTGTATGATTGTGTTCTCCCTGTTATCTAAAGGTATTTCCTGTTGTGTAAATATGTTTTCTGTTGTGTAAAGATGTCCCCTGTTGTTGTGTAAAGGTTTTCCCTGTTCTTGTTTTATTTTCTGTTACTGACCATCTCCTCTCTGTGACCATTTGTCCTGGTTTTATTGTGGCCAACATCACCATCTGGTGGTGGAGAGGAGGCTCTGCAGGAAGGGGTTGACAAAGTGGGAGAGACTCGGCTGGTCCGTGTTTGCAGCTTGTGTTCGTGTGAGCAAAAGTGATTTGTTACTGATTGATGTGTTCACTAGAAAGAAGAAGCTGATTGCAATGGAGTGCCTTTGGAAGCATCTTGTTATTTTGGGTAAATACTTGATGTTTTGAAAGTGAACTGTTTGTATTATTACCAAACATAAATAGCAGAGAATGGTTTCGATCCATTGACCTCTGGATTATGGGCCCAGCACGCTTCCGCTGCGTCACTCTGCTAACTGCTGGTTTCAATTTCAGCTGCCCGTTAGTGAAATATGTTCATTCCCCAATGTTTTTATAAAAATAGGATTGGAGTCGGATTTCTCAAGAATCCCGGACTCAGCAACACACGTGCTGACGGACTCACCCTCACTGCACAATGACACAAGGACAATGAGTAACAGCACCGACAATGAGGCAGACAGAGAAAGACACACAGAAAACCAGGAAGATATTATCAGGACTCAGAAAGGAACAGACAGAGAAAGGTACTGAGCAATCCAGCAAGAGACAGCGAGATAAATGCAAAATACTGCGGATGCTGGAAATCTGAAACAAAAACAAGAAATACTGCAACCACTTAGCAGGTCTGGCAGCATCTGTGGAAAGAGAAGCAGAGTTAACGTTTCGGGTCAGTGACCCTTCACCAAGGAGGCGAGGACAAATGGTATGGGAAGCAACAACTAATTTTTAGGAAAAAACGGGTGTAAGTATTGCTTCCATTAATGTGCGTAGCATTAAATCTACTACGCAATGTGTTTCAACCTTGGATTACCTTGCCAAGGTCAAAGCTGACCTACTGTTTCTGCAGGAGTGTGGAATACCACACCTCAGCAGCTACAGGCAGTGGTCGCGATGGTGGTCCCACGGGCCATCGATCTGGTCGGGGGGTAATGACTGCCGTTCCTCCGGCCTGGGTATTCTGCTGCGGGGAGCTAACTTCACCATCTCCGAAGTTAAGGAGGTGGTGGGCGGCCGCCTCCTCGTAGCAGACGTGATGTACAACAACGCTCCGCTCCGGTTGATCAACGTGTACACCCCGGTACAACGCAGCGAGCGGCTGACCGTCTTCCAGCAGCTGGCGACGTCCAGGCCGGTCATCCTAGGCGGTGACTTCAACTGCATCATCTGGTGATCTAAAATGGACCAGGGCGGGAGGGACACGATGTTCAAACCTCTGGACAAGGGCGGGAAAAATGTACCCAACGTCGCCCTCATCCTGATGACCACCTTCGTGTGCAGCTGCACCAAGCTGTGTGTGGAGCCCCAGTACACAAACACCAAGTGTCACTATGTGCTGAGGTGTTGCGAAGGATGGGTCTGGTCACATTGCCGCGGATCGCTTCATCCAGTTGGACCATACCGTACCAGCTATCCTTCGTGGGAATGTTTCTGCGGGAAAACACCTTTGACCACCAATCCATCAGGCAGTGGTCTGCACGGAATGTCCTCAAGGCCCTACGGGAAAAGGAGATGGTGGATCCGATCGGATGGTTCCCCGAGCAGACTGCCAAAGTCATTTGGCAGAATGCCTCATCACCAGAACTATCAAACAAGCACCAAGATGTAGCTTGGCTGGTGGTAAGAAGAGCCCTTCCTGTCAGATCCTTCCTGCATGCCCGAAGTCTCGCCCCCTCCACACGCGGCCCTCGAGGTGGCTGCGGTGGGGAAGAGACAGTTGCCCACCTCCTCCTGGAATGTGTCTTTGCAAAGCAGGTGTGGAAAGAGATGCAGTGGTTTTTGTCGAGGTTCATCCCAAGCAGCTCTGTAACACAGGAGTCTGTGCTCTACGGGCTGTTCCCAGGGATGCACACCGAGATAAACATTAACTGCTGCTGGAGGACCATCAATTTGGTGATAGACACTCTTTGGTCTGCCCGAAATCTGCTGGTCTTGCAGCACAAAGAGTTGTCCACGACCGAGTTTTGCAGACTGGCACATTCCAAGGTCCAGGACTACGTGCTGAGGGACGCACTAAAGCTTGGGGTAGCCACTGCAAAGGCTCAATGGGGAAAGACCACTGTGTAAGGTCCCCCCGCCATAGTGAACTGGGCAGCTGGACCCATTGGAAACCCCTCGTGCTGTATACACCAGATATGGGTTTGCTGTAAAATGTCCATGTCAGGTAAAATGGAGTGGAAGGGTTGTGAGGCAACTCACTCCTGTATTGAAGAAAACTGATTTCCTTTGCACTTTTTGGAATGTCAACTTGGTGCTGTTTTGAACTGTTGTATAATGCATTTTTTACAGATTTATATGAAGAAAGCATATTTTTAGGAATAAAATCCTGGGGATTCATATGCATAGTTCTTTGAAGGTGGCAGGACACATTGAGAAAGTAGTTAGCAAAGCATATGGGATCTTGGGCTTCATAAATAGATGTCTTCTTTTCTTCTTCTTTTGGGCCTCCTTATCTCGAGAGACAATGGATACGCGCCTGGAGGTGGTCAGTGGTTTGTGAAGCAGCGCCTGGACTGGCTATAAAGGCCAATTCTGGAGTGACAGGCTCTTCCACAGGTGCTGCAGAGAAATTTGTTTGTTGGGGCTGTTGCACAGTTGGCTCTCCCCTTGCGCCTCTGTCTTTTTTCCTGCCAACTACTAAGTCTCTTCGACTCGCCACAATTTAGCCCTGTCTTTATGGCTGCCCGCCAGCTCTGGCGAATGCTGGCAACTGACTCCCACGACTTGTGATCAATGTCACACGATTTCATGTCGCGTTTGCAGACGTCTTTATAACGGAGACATGGACGGCCGGTGGGTCTGATACCAGTGGCGAGCTCGCTGTACAATGTGTCTTTGGGGATCCTGCCATCTTCCATGCGGCTCACATGGCCAAGCCATCTAGAGGTACTGAGTACAAAAGTAGGGAAGTTATGCTGAACCTGTATAAATCTCTAGTTGGGCCACAACCAGAGAATTGCATCCAGTTCTAGTCAACACACGTTTGGAGGGATGTGAGTGTCCTTGAGAGGGTGGAGGAGATTTATCAGAATGGTTCCAGACATGAGGGATTTTAGCTGTAAGGTTAGGTTGGAGAAGCTGGGGTTGTTCTCCTTGGAGCAAAGGAGATTGAGAGGAGATTTGATAGACATGTACAAGATTATAATAAATATGACAGGTTTAGATAACTTACAGGGCGATGGGGATAGAGCGGGGGAATGGGACTGAATAGATTGATTTACATGGGCTTGATGGGCAAAATGACTTACTGTACTGTAGTGACTCCATGACTCAATGACTCTCTCTCCTTCTCTCTCTCTCTCTCTCTGTCTATCGCTTTACCTCTCTCTGCCTCTCTCTCTCTATCTGTCTTTAGCTGGTCCTCTAACTTTCTATCGCACTCTCTCTCTCTCTTTTTTTTCACTCTCTCTCTCTCCATTACACACATATTTGTCAATCACATGTCAAAGAAGGAAGCGTAATGAAGGAATGGCTGCGCTCTTGAAAATGTTTCCAGCAGAATAGTTAAATGTTTAAAGTTTCTGTAGGGAGTTTGACCTGAGATGGTGAGACACAAGGATGTGAGGTTATTAAAGTCTTCACCAAATGTAATAGGGAATAATTTTCTTCACTGGTGAACCCAAAGGAACAAATATGGCACAAGAATGAGAAAAGTCAGAGGATTGAGAAACATCCAATGGTTCTTCACATATACAAGTCAGCAGACCCACAGAAAAACAGTAGGTTGAGAGTTCAGATCCAGTGATAGACTGGACAAATATCGAGCCAGTGCTTTTTTCTTTATAAACCCAACATCTGTCCACTTGGCTATTGCACCTCGTCTCGATGTATCTGATAATACTGATACTATTTGTATTCCACAGTTGCTTTGAAATCACAGGCAATATAAATGGATTGGGAATGTCAATGGTCAGGAACCATTAATGGATTGGGAAAGTCAATGGACAGGAAAATATCAGTGGATTGGGAAATTCTATAGACTGAGTTATATCAATGGATTGGGACAGTTCAGTACATTGTGAAACATTAATGGATTAGGAAACAGGAATTAAAGGGACAGATGGAGTTCAACCTGGAAAAGTGTGAAGTGATTCATTTTGGAAGGTCGAATTTGAATGCAGAATACAGGCTTAAAGACAGGATGCTTGGTAGTGTGGAGGAACAGAGGGATCTTGGGGTCCATGTCCATAGATCGCTCAAAGTTGCCACCCAAGTTGATAGGGTTGTTAAGAAGGCATATGGTGTGTTGGCTTTCATTAACAGGGGGATTGAGTTTAAGAGCCGCGAGGTTATGCTGCAGCTCTATAAAGCCCTGGTTAGACCACACTTGGAATATTGTGTTCAGTTCTGGTCGCCTCATTATAGGAAGAATGTGGAAGCTTTAGAGAAGGTGCAGAGGAGATTTACCAGGATGCTGCCTGGACTGGAGGGTATGTTTTACGAAGAAAGGTTGAGGGTGCTAGGGCTTTTCTCATTGGAACGAAGAAGGATGAGAGGTGACTTGATAGAGGGGTACAAGATGATGAGAGGCATAGATAGAGTGGATAGCCAGAGACTTTTTCCCAGGGCAGAAAGGGCTATCACCAGGGGCCATAATTTTAAGGTGATGGAGGAAGGTTTCGGGGAGATGTCAGAGGTAGGTTCTTTACACAGAGAGTGGTGGGTGCGTGGAATGCACTGCCAGCGGTGGTAGTAGAAGCAGATACATTAGGGACATTTAAGCGACTCTTGGATAGGTACATGGATGATAGTAGAATGAAGGGTATGTAGGTAGTTTGATCTTAGAGTAGGTTAAAGGTTCGGCACAACATCGTGGGCCGACGGGCCTGTACTGTGCTGTACTGTTCTATGTTCTATGTTCCAGATGAAAGGATTGCATTAATCAATGGATTAGAATGTGGAGAGGCAGGAGAAAATGATGCCATTTTAAGTAGGGGGCCGGGGGTTAGTAGAAACAGACCAGGGCTATTTTACTCTCTATCTCACTCCTTTCTTCTATCTGGCTCATTATCACATCCTCTCTCTCTCAGAGCGGTGGGAATCACTGGAACCCACACTTGCTGCTCAGATTGTTTGGTTCCGGGAAAATACAAGGTCCACATCAGATTGACAGGAAGGATAAATGTGATTCAGAGCCAATCATATTCCTTTTGGTGATGTGTGCTCAGCTTTGTTATATCAGCAAAGGCAGCAGGAAATGCAAATCCTGAAGAGTTTTGATAGAGTGAAGAAGGAGAAAGTGTTGCCAGTGACAGAAGGGTCAGTAACCAGAGGAAACACATTTAAAGTAATTGACAAAAGAATTCGAACTGTGATGAGGAAGTTGTTTTTTCAGCAGTGTGTTGTTCTGGTCTGGAATGCAATCCTGAAAGGTCAGTGGAAGCAGATTCAATGTTAACTCTAAATGGAATTGGATATATACCTGACATGGAAAATATAACAGGGCAATGGGGGAAAGGACAGGAGTGTGGGATGTGGGATTAATAGAATAGCTCTGTTAAATATCAAGCAAATGCACAGTATTAAGGTTCAGTGCTTGGACCTCAGATATTTTCACTCTGTCAATGGCAGAGAAGGCTCAAGGGACCATGTGGCTACTCCTCATGTTCTTCCCAGTGTCCAGGACAAAGTGCAACATCACACTGATTTCCAGATGGCCAAAACAAATGCAACACACATCTTTTCTGGAAACATCACATTTAAAGTGAGAAACTAATCATGAGGCATGTACGGGGATTGAACCTGTGATCTTCAGTTTACAAGACTGACGCCTTACCACTTGGCCACCATGCCTTTTGTTAATGGACACCTGAGGCTCCAGAGGAGGATTTGTGATTCTTTTTCAATTTGGTTGAAACAGCATCGAGAAACATGCACAGAAATAAAGAGGGATTGTGGAATGGGTAACAGATCAGCCTCATTTCCATCATCAGCATCATGAAATCTTCATTCAGACGTTCCATTCCCATCCTCAGCTTTTCTCACATCTGTACAATAATATAAGAGTGGACATTGGGTTGTTACTGGGCAGATTATATAAATAGACTATGTGCATCATCACAGGAAGTGATGTAATATAATCTGTACAGCACCTCATGGAGAGTTGTCGATGAAACCTTCAATGCAAGATGTGCAGAGTAAACTCAGGTTATTTTAACCGTCAGATTCTTATAAATTGTGTACTAAGCCTTGACAGATATCAGAATATTATATGGGGGCCGCAGTAAACCAAAGCGAAGATGGAGAAATCTTTGCCTGTACCTTTGAAAAGGTCACTGGACTGAACCAAGCCGAGGAGTGGCCGAGATGTTTCCAGAACTTTGCAAGGTATTGTCCTGCATCGGGTCTCGTGCAGAAGCCAGACATGGAGCAGGTCAGTACGCTATTGTCTGCAATGGAGGGAGTGTGCAGGCAACATCCTCATGAAGAACAGAAGGCTACGTGTGAAGAAGTTATTAAGGCACTCAAGACCTATTTTAATTGAGGAAAAAAATGTCATCGTGGAGCCAAAGTTAAAACGCTGCATTTGCTGACAACGCAACCACCAGGTGACGCTGTACTAGCACATGCGCAAATGCAGCCTCTTCCACTGAAACGTCACTGTCTGTGACATTCAGGCAGCTGCCAGGATTAAAGATGGAGCTACTCAATTTATCACAGAAAACAACTTCGACCGAAAAATCCCCTCAAAGGTTGCCATCGCCGCCTCCATCCCACCCTCAACAGTCCCCCGCTCCCTCTTGCGCATTCGCCAGTTATACAGTACCAAGTCATCTTAGTTCACCGAAAGTGAATTACTTTCGGAGCAGTGACTGTCATTTCATAAGCAAATATGGCACAGTGGCACAGTGGCGTGCACTGTAGCCTCACAGCTCCAGCCACCCGGGTTCAATTCTGGGTACTGCCTGTGTGGAGTTTGCAAGTTCTCCCTGTGTCTGCATGGGTTTTCTCTGGGTGCTCCGGTTTCCTCCCACAAGCCAAAAGGCTTGCAGGTTGGTAGGTAAATTGGCCATTATAAATTGCCCCTAGTATAGGTAGGTGGTAGGGAAATGATGGGATGTGGTAGGAATATGGGATTAGTGTAGGATTAGTATAAATGGGTGGTTGATGGTCGGCACAGACTCGGTGGGCCGAAGGGCCTGTTTCATTGCTGTATCTCTAAAAAAAAATATCTACACAAAGGACACGTTTTGGTTGATACTCGGAGAACGTTGCGCTGTTTGAAGTCTCATTAGAAGGACAGCACCTCTGACAGTGCTGCACACCCTCTGTAATTCAGTGAGGTTTCATAGAGTCGTAGAGTTATACAGCACAGAAACAGGCCCTTCGGCCATCATGTCCGTGCCGGCCATCAAGTACCTATCTATTCTCATTCCATTTTCCAGCACGTGGCCGTAGCCTTGTATTCTGTGGTGTTTTGAGTGCTCATCTAGATACTTCTTAAATGTTGTGAGGGTTCCTGCCTCTACCACTCCTTCAGGCAATGTGTTCCAGATTCCAACCACCCTCGAGGTGAAACATTTTTTCCTCAAATCCCCTCTAAACAGTGCCATCCCATTCTCCGGACGATCATTCCCCGTTTCCCCCCATCCCACTCTCTGACTGCTCACTCCCCGCTTCACCCACCACCACCCCCATCCTGCTCTCTGGCCGCTCACACTCCAGGCTATGGGCTCTGCCGCTTCCCTCCTCTCGGCCACTCGCTCCAACATTGCCCCATCACCCCTCGAGGCTCGCCTTGCTTTATCGGGTGGTGCGGTGAAGAATGATCGAATGTTGGAGCGAGAGGCCGAGAGGAGGGAAGCAGCATGGCTTAGAGCTAGTGTCTGGAGGGACGTGGGGGGGAAGCGGGGCGTGAGTGGACGGAGAGAGGGCAGTGCGGGGGTGGGGGGGTAGCAAGCGGACGGAGGGCGGGGGAGCGGGGTAGTGAGGAGCGGGCAGTGAGCGGCCTGGAGTGAGTGGCTGAGAGGAGGTAGAGAGTTTTCCCGCGCATGCGCCAGTTAGTCCTGGAAGACGTAGGCTGAGCATGCGCAGCATCTCAGAGCGCAGGAGACTGTTTGTGCATGTGCGCAGCTTGGAGCGCTCTGATGACGTCGACTGGCTGCTGCATTGTCAGGAATCACTTTGAATTTAATAAGCGTACAAAACAGAAAGGGGAGAGTATTCATTAATTTATCAATGACTTGTACAATCTCACGGAGGATTGTGAATACAGCAACTTAAGAGAAGAGCTGAATGGAGACAGGATTATGTTCGGGGTATTAGACAACACCCTTTCAGATCATCTACAGTCCAGGGCTGATCTCACATTAACGAAAGAGTTTCAATTGAGCAGACAAACAGAGGTTAGAAAGTTTAACCAATCCGTTGTCCGAGGGGACAGGGAGAGTCTGATCTCGAGAGTTGCAGACTCAATTGAATTTGTTCAGAAAGCAAAAGGAAAAATTAGTGGTAAAAGACAAGAAAGACGGGAAGAGCATCTAGTGGTAGCTGCAACCAATTGCAGTAGGTGTGGCCGAGAGAGACACAAGTGGGAAAACTGCCTCGCCAAAGAAGCTGAGTGTTTTTCCTGCAGAAAGATGGGACACTTTCAGTCAGTGTGTGGCAGTAAAATACCAGCGGTGAATATAATTAAAGGGAGATCCCGAGAGAGAAAAAACATTAATGAAGTACAGGATATCCAAAGTGTGGAAATACATTTCTCAGGTGAAAAGTGAGAGTTGCTGGACGACAGAAATTCTGAAATATTTTAAGACAGAGGCAGATAGATTCTTGATAAACAAGGGGGTGAAAGGTTATCGGGGGCAGGTGGGAATGTGGAGTTGAGGTTGCAATCAGATCAGTCATGATCTTATTGAATGGTGGAGCAGACTCGAGGGGCCGAGTGGTCTACTCCTGCTCCTAATTGGTATGTTTGTATGTAAGAAAACATGTTCTAGATACAATGAGAACTATCATTTGTTTGGAAATGGATTTGAATCCCCTTTTATCAAAAGGTTATTGAGCTTTAATTTTTCTACAATTAACAGACAAATCCTTGTGGAGTTGAGATTGACAGAAACAATGGGCTGGATTCTCTAGATCCCTCGACGTCAAGATCTGTGGTGGGGGTGGGGTGGGAGCCGCCTGAAGATGGCCCCGGATGAGGCCCGCCACGGACCTCAACGCCGGCAGGGCCTGGCTCAATATTGCCGGCGACGGCAAGGCCTTGTGGGGGACCCCCACCGCTCGGCAACGGGACCACAAACCTGCATTAATTATTATCCCATCACTTCCTGATATCCCGCTGCGATCTTCAGCCCAGTGGCTGGCACTGCCGTGCCTTCGGAGCCCCATCCGGGCAAATGAGGTGCAACACTGGTGGGGAGGGGAGAGAAGGTAAGTTTCTCAGTGTGGGGGTGGGGGGACGGAGTCATATTAATGTCATGGGTGTAGGGGATGGTGGGAAGAGTTATAGTTTACAGTTTGTGCAGTTTTGGGCGGAAGGTCAGATGGTAAAGGTAGGTTTTGGGAGGGAAAGGGCAAATAATTAATTTAACTGTTATTGGGGGGATGGGAGAGAGGCAAAAGCAATGTATTTATTTCATTTCATTTAATCTTCCTTTAAATATTTTCCAGTAGGACTAACAGCCCTTTAAAAATGGCTGACACTCCAGTACAGTACTAAGGCAGTGCTGCACTATCAGAAATGCTGTTTTTCAGGTGAAACAGAAAACTGAGGATCCCTCTGCCCTCTCAGGTGGATGTTAAAGGTACCATGGCACTATTTCAGAGAATAGAAGGAGAATTATTTCTGGGGTGCTGGTCATTGTTTAACCCTGAATCAACATCACTTAAAAACAGATTATCTCGTTTTTATCACATTGTTGTTTCTGGGAGCTTGCTGTGCGCACATTGGCCACCATGTTTCCTACATGACTACAGTGACTACACTTGGAAAGTCCTTCATTGGCTATAAAAGGCTTTGCAATGTCCTGTGGTCGTGAAATGCAAGTCTTGCTTTTTCCATTGTTATCAGTGTCATTGTGATCAAAAGATAGGATTCGTGAACACAAAGTTTAAATCAATTTTGATTAAAATAATGTAAAAGCATCTATATTCTTGCACTGTACTTAATAATCTCTATCTTCCTATCCTTACAGAGTGCAATGTCGTCGACCCTGAAATTGATTCCAGAATCTCATAGAATCTTAGACTCATAGAAAGTTTAAGGCACAGAAAGAGGCCACTTGGCCCTCAGACAATTTCAGCCATGTTCTGATGAAAGGTCACAGACCACAAACGTTAACTCTGTTTCTCTCTCCACAGATGCTGCCAGACCTGCTGAGTATTTCCAGCATTTTCTGTTTTTATTTCAGATTTCCAGCATCTGCAGTATTTTGTTTCTGTGTTAATTTGAAAGTTAAAACTGACCCACCTGTCTACAATTCACACTGGGGTCTCCCATGAAATGATTCTGTATAATATTGATATAATGAATACAGATTCCGACACAGAGCTTCCTGTGGGGAGTTGGGGATATGAAAACCAGCAGACTCTGCAGGGATTTCCACTGGGAGCACAAATTCACAAAATCTACCTTTTATATATCGATTCATTTTGATTGTCCTTCTGGAAAATTATTTTGCAACAATTTAAACATCAACCCACAGCTCCATGACTGGGTCAATTATGAGGTCATCCTCTGACAGGTCATGTGACAGCTGGAGCCACAAGACATCAGAACCAGATTTGTGACTGGATTAAAACCCGGAATCCTGTCCCAATGGCTTTTCAAATAAAGCTGTTGCTGTTTGAAAACACAGCAGTTAAACTTTCTGCCTGACCATGAGGGGAGCTAGGGAGAAATTTACAAAACTCAATCCTTCAACAAAATAGTTCAAAAATCATTAATATCGAAATCATGTGAGGATTTATATGCAGGAGAAACAAGCAGAATATAGAAAGTACAGAGGAGAGCTGAAAAAGGAAATGAGATCAGCAAGAGAATGTATGAGAAAAGATTAGCAGGTCACATAACTGGGAACACTGAAGTCTTTTACCAACATATGGACAGTCAATGAAAGGGTGGGTCAATTAGGAGATCCTGTGGAGGCAGAGGGTGTGGCTGAGGTACTAATTAAGTATCACAAAATAAGCGGATGCTGCAAATGTCACAGTAAAGGAGGAGGAAATGAAGAAATTGGACAGGATGAAAATAGATAAAGAGGAGACAATTACAAGGTTGGCAGCTCTCACAGTAGAAAAGTCACCCAGTTTGAATGGGCTGCATCCTGGGTTGCTGAGGGAAGTAAGGGTGGAAATATCAGAGACTCGAACCACAATCTTTCAATCCTCCTTGAATATGGGAATGTTGCCAGAGGACTGGAGGATGCAGGTAAGCTTGGGTAGTTCGATCTTAGTTTAATTTGACCATTTTTATAATGTATCCATTGTAATACCTAACAAGGTCAAGAAAGCCATTTTATAATTAACACATGACCAAAGGAGCCATTTTGTGTTCAGTACTAACGTGCCGTGTAGAGGACACTATTTGTGCTTAAACATTAGCACAACACGGGAAGAAACGGTTACCGATTATAAGCTCTCACTCAATTGGTGCAGAGTATGAGCACCAGGGGTTACTTCTGACAGTTGAAGAGATCATCGCATCTCATTGGATAGCTACCACCCACTCCAAGCTGGGCAGCCCCCAATCAGTTAGGTGCTGTCCTGCCACAACCTGCTTGCTTCAATGGGTGCTTGGAGCTTAGAGAGTCATCTCTCAACAGGCGGATCGATAATCAATGCACCAAGAAAAACAAGCTCAACAAAGAAGACACCAGTCCTTCGCATCGCAAGCTGGAATGTGAGGACCATGTGTCCTGGCCTTACTGACACCCTTCTGCAGGTTGATGACACACACAAGACAGCTTTGATGGACAAAGAACTCACAAGGCTCAATGTGGACATTGCTGTGTTGCAAGAAACTAGACTCGTTCAAAGTGGATCCCTCAAAGAGAAACACTACACCTTCTTCTGGCAGGGGAAAGCCCAAGAGGCAACTCGTGAGCATGGAGTGGTTTTCACAGTAAAAAACACGCCACTTGAGATGAGTGAACCACCCACAGTAGGCTCAGAGAGACTTCTTACTCTTCACTTGTCAACAAGTGTGGGCCCAGTTAATCTCATGTGCATCTATGTCCCGACACTCACCTCCACCCCAGATGTCAAGGATCAATTCTATGTGACACTTGATACTGCCATCAGTAGAATTCCCAGCACTGAGGGACTGTACCTTCTAGGAGACTTCAATGCAAGCTTGGGTACTGACTACAGCTTGGCCAACGAGCATAGAGCACCAGGGGATTGGCAAGATGAATGAAAATGGACAGAGGTTGCTGGAGCTATGCTGTCACCATGGATTCTGTGTGATGAACAGCTACTTCCAGGTCAAGCTGTGCTACAAGTTGTCCTGGAGACATCTGAGATCACACCACTGGCACCAGCTAGACCTTATCATCACCAGACATACCACCCTCAGCAGTGTCCTCATCACTCACAGCTATCACAGCGCTGACTGTGACACTGACCACTCCCTGGTGTGTAACAAGGTCAGGCTTCAGCCAAGGAAGCTTCATCCATCCAAGAAGAACGTCGTCCTCAGATCAACACTTGACGAACCACTGATCCAGAAAGGACCCAGGAGTTCCTCAACATCCTCGATCAGGCTCTTTCAGACAACAATGCTCAAGGTCTCAGTGCGGTGTCAAAGTGGAATCATCTGTTAACAAGAAGATGGAAAGGTGAGTGGAGCATTACCTTAAACTCTACATAACGGAGAATATTGTCATTGAAGTGGCTCTCAGTGCCATTCCAGACTTCCCTGTCATGGAGGAGCTGGACAGTGACCCCACCATAGTGGAGCTCAACAAAGCCATTGACCATCTTGCCAGTGGTAAATCCCCGGGAAATGATGGTATTCCACCTGGAATCATCAAAAGTGGAAAAGCGGCTCTACTGCAGCATCTCCATGAACTTCTGTGTCTCTGTTGGAAGGAAAGATCTGCACCTCAAAACATGCGTGATGCAAACATTGTCACCTTGTACAACAATAAGGGGGAATCGCAGTGACTGCAGCAATTAGCGAGGCATCTCCTTGCTAAGTATTGTGGGGAAGGTCTTTGCTCGCATTGCTCTGACCAGATTGCAGACCCTGGCATCACACATCTATCCTGAGTCTCAGTGCAGCTTCAGAGCTGGTAGATCGACAGTCGACATGATTGTCTCACTTCGGCAGTTACAGGAGAAGTACTGTGAACAGTACAGACCACTCTACATTGTCTTTACATATGAACATACGAATTAGGAGCAGGAGTGGGCCACTCGTCCCTTCGAGCCTGCTTCACCATTCAATAAGCTCATGGCTGAACTGATTACTCCACATTTCCATCTACCTCCGATAACCTTTCACCCCCTTGCAGATAAAGAATCCATCCATCTCTCCCTTAAAAATATTCAAAGACTCTGCTTCCACCGCCTTTTGAGGAAGAAAATTCCAAAGACTCACGCTCTGAGGGGAAAATTGCTCCTCATCTCTGTCTTAAATGGGTGACCCCTTATTTTTAAACAGTGACCCCTAGCTCTAGATTCTCCCACAAGGGGAAACATCCTTTCCACATCCACCCTGTCAAAACCCCTCAGGATCTTGTATGTTTCAATCATGTCGCCTCTTTCTCTTCTAAACTCTAGTGGATACGAACCTAGCCTGTCCAATCTTTCCTCGTAAGACAGCCCACCCATTCCATGTATTAGTCTAGTAAACCTTCTCTGTACTACCTCCAATGTATTTACATCCTTCCATAAATAAGGAGACCAGTACTGTACTCAGTATTGCAGAAGAGGTCTCACCAATGCCCTATATAGCTGAAGCATAACCTCCCTACTATTGTATTCAATTCCCCTGGCGATAAATGATAACATTCTATTAGCTTTCCTAATTACGTGCTGTACCTGCAGACTAACCTTTTGCGATTCGTGCACTAGGACACCCAGATCCCTCTGCATCTCAGATCTCTGCAATCTCTCACCATTTAGATAATATGCTTTTTTATTCTTCCTGCCAAAGTGGACAATTTCCTACTTTCCCACATTATACTCCATTTGCCAGGTCTTTGCCCAGTCACTTAACCTATCTATATCCCTTTGTAACCCCCTTATGTCCTCTTCACAACCTACTTTCCTACCTATCTTTGTGATCAGCAAATTTAGCAACCATACTTTTGGTCCCTTCATCAAAGTCATTTCGAGAATTGTAGAAGGTTGAGGCCCCAGCACAGATCCCTGTGGACCACTCATTACTTCTTGCCAACTAGAAAATGACCCATTTATGCTGACTCTCTGTTTCCTGTCAGCGAGCCAATCCTCTATCCATGCCAATATGTTACCCCTGACACCATGAGCTTTTATTTTCTGCAATAACCTTTGATATGTCACCTTATCCTTCTGGAAATCGAAGTACAATACATCCACCGGTTCCCCTTTATCCACAGCACATGTAACTCCCTCAAAGAACTCCAATAAATTGGTTAAACATGATTTCCCTTTCACAAAACCATGTTGACTCTGCCTGAATACCTTTATTTTTTCTAAATGCCCTGCTATAACATCTTCAGTAATCGCTCCTAACATTTTCCCTGAGACAGATGTTAAGCTAACTGGCCTGTCGTTTCCTGCTTTCTGTCTCCCTCCCTTTTTGAATAAATGAATTACATTCGCTACTTTCCAATCTAACAGAACCTTCCCGAAGCGAGGGAATTTTGGAAAATTAAAACCAGCGCATCAACTATCTCACTAGCCAATTCAGGACCTGGCGACTTGTCAGCCCGCAGCTCCAACAATTTGTTTCGTACCACTTCACTGGTGATTGTAATTTTCTTGAGTTCCTCCCTCCCTTCCATTTCCTGACTTACAGCTAATACTGGGATGTTATTTGTATCCTCAATAGTGAAGACCAATCCAAAGTATCTGTTCAATTCATCTGCCATCTCTTAATTATCCATTATTAATTCCCCAGACACATTTTCCATAGGACCAACACTCACTTTGTTAACTCTTTTCTTTTTAAAATATCTATCGAAACTCTTACTAGTTGTCTTTATATTTCTCGCTAGCTTTCTCTCGTACTCTAATTTTACCTTCCTTATCAATCTTTTAGTCATTCTTTGCTGTTTTTTATATTCTGTCCAATCTTCTGACCTGCCTCCCATCTTTGCACAATTATAGGCTTTTTCTTTAAGTTTGATAGTATCTTTAACTGTTTTCGTGAACCATGGATGGTGAGTCCCACCTTTGGAATTTTTCTTTCTCGTTGAAATGTATCTATTCTGTGTATTCTGAAATTTTCCTTAAATGTCTGCCACTGCATCTCTATTGACTTATCCCTTAACCTAATTTGCCAGTTCACTTTAGCTAGCTCTGCTTTCATGCCCTTATAATTGCCCTTATTTAAGTTTAAAATACTCGTTTGGGACCCACTCTTCTCTCCCTCAAACTGAATGTAAAATTCAATCATATTATGATCGCTACTACCGAGGGGCACCTTAACTATGAGGTCATTAATTAATCCTATCTCGTTGCACAATGCCAGGTCTAGTATAGTCTGCTCTCAGGTTGGCTCCAGAACTTATTTTTCCAAGAAATTATCCCAAAAACATTCTATGTACTCCTCATCTAGGCTACCTCTGCCCATCAGAATTTCCAGTCTATATGGAGATCAAAATCCCCCATAATTATTGCTGTACCTTTCTGACAAGCTGCCATTATTTCTTTTTTTATACCCCATCCTACAGTGTGGTTAATGTTAGGTGGCCTGTACACCACTCCCACAAGTGACTTCTTGCCTGTATTATTTCTCATCTCAACTCTACATCGTGATCTCCTGAACTTAGGTCATCCCTCTCTATTGCGCTAATACCATCATTAATTAACAGAGTTACCCCACCACCTTTTCCAAGCTTCCTGTCCTTCCTAAATGCCATGTCACCTCCAATATTCACATCCCAATCTCTGTCGCCCTGCAGCCATGTCTCTGTAATGACTATCAGATCGTACTTATTTATTCTATTTGTGCTCTCTGTTCATCTGTTTTGTTTCGAAAGCTCCATGCATTCAGATACAGAGCACTTAGTTTTGTCCTTTTATTATTTTTGTAACCTCTAGCCTTATCTGTTGATTTACTCTTAGATTTGTACATTCTGTCCCTTCCTGTCACAGTCTGTTTATCATTTCCCATATTTATACCTTTCTCTCTTGCCTTGCCTCTCCTCCTTGATTCACCATATCTTCCCAAATTTGATCCCTTGCCCCCACTATTCAGTTTAAAACCGTCTCTACGTCCCTCGTTATGTGGCTCGCGAGAACACCGGCACCAGCACGGTTCAGGTGTAGACCGTCCCAACGGTACAGCCACCTCTTTCCCCAGTACTGGTGCCAATGCCCCACGAACCAGAACCCACTACTACCACACCAGTCTTTCAGCCGCACATTACTTTCTCTAATCTTATTTGTCCTTTGCCAATTTGCACATGGCTCAGGTAATAATCCAGAGATGATTACCTTTGAGGTTCTGCTTCTTAATTTGGTGCCTAGTTCCTCATACTGACTTTGCAGAACCTCTATCCTTGTCCTGCCTATGTCGCTGGTACCGACATGGACCACGACGACTGGACACTCCCCCTCCCATTGTATGTTTCGCTCCAGCCCTGTGCAGACGTCCTGAATCCTGGCACCGGCAGGCAACACAGCCGTCTGGACTCTTGCTCTTTGCTGCAGAGAACAGTGTTAATCCACCTTACTATACTGTCCCCTACTACCACTACATTCCTTTTTTCTCACTCTTTGAGCCGCAAACACATTTTTTATTTTCAAAATATACTTTATTCATAAAAATCTGCAAAAATGACATTGCCAAACAGTTTCAAACAGCACCAAAAAATACAAACATTGCAAGGGAGATCAGTTTCCTTCTCTCCTATCATGAGTTTCTTCACAACCCTTCCATTTCACTATTGTCATGCCAATTACAGTTTTACATTTACAGCAAAAGAAAATATCAACGATACAGTTCGAGGGATTTCCCATGGATCCAGCCCCTCAGTTCAGCTTGGTGGGGGGACCTTACACTGTGGTCTTTCCCCATTGAGCCTTTGCTGTGGCTGCTCCAAGCTTTAGTGCGTCCCTCAGCACGTAGTCCTGGACCTTGGAATGTGCCAGTCTGCAACATTCGGTGGTGGACAACACTTTGCGCTGGAAGACCAGCAAGTTTCGGGCAGACCAAAGGGCGTCTTTCACCGAATTGATAGTCCTCCAGCAGCAGTTGATGTTTGTCTCGGTGTGCGTCCCTGGGAACAGCCCTGAGAGCACAGACTCCTGTGTTACAGAGCTGCTTGGGATGAACCTCGACAAAAACCACTGCATCTCTTTCCACACCTGCTTTGCAAAGACACATTCCAGGAGGAGGTGGGCGACCGTCTCTTCCCCACCACAGCCAACGCGGGGGCACTGTGCGGAGGGGGCGAGACTTCGGGTGTGCAGGAAGGATCTGACGGGAAGGGCCCGTCTCACCACCAGCCAAGCTACGTCTTGGTGCTTGTTTGAAAGTTCTGGTGATGAGGCATTCCGCCAAATGACTTTGACGGTCTGCTCGGGGAACCATCCGACAGGATCCACCATCTCCTTTTCCCGTAGGCCCTTGAGGACATTCCGTGCAGACCACTACCTGATGGACCGGTGGTCAAAGGTGTTTTGCCGCAGAAACTAAACACTTACTGCAGACGTGTTTGCCCTGGATCACACTGGCATCCAGGAGCTCCCACATGCTGCAGCTGTGACACATCACCTGTCCTGTCATCCTTAACGTGTTTCAATTAACTACTTAATTATTTTATTCAATTGTTTATTTTGTTGTATATTTTATTAAGCTTACCACTAGTTTGTTTACTATTTTAAACATTAGGACTAAAATGGACCTCAATCACTTACCAGATACTCATCAAACATGCAGCTTTTTCCAAACCAATCAACTACCTGCTTGCCTGTGATGTCACAGCTCAACAGATCCTCACCAAACAGCTCCTTCCACCGCACCGAAGCAAGAACCAAATCCTGTGAACTCACCCCAGCGGCTCTCTGTTCCCCTGCTCTCACTCTCCATTGTAATGTCACTCCTTGATTTTTTTACCCCAGCTCTGCTCCTGCTGTGCTCCTCTCTCTCTCACTCTGTCTCTGAGTCGGTGCTTTTGACACACTTGTTAACTTTCTGTTCCGTCGTGCTCTTCTGTCTCTGGTCCAAAATCTGACTCTGGTGGGATTTGAACCCACAACTTTTGAATGCCTTCGTTATCATTATTTAGAAGTCCAACACGCTATCCATTGCGCCACAGAGCCGCACATATTTTGATAAACATCACCAAGGCCTTTGATCTTGTCAGCAGAGACGGACTCTTCAAACTGCGATGGAAACTCGGCTGCCCTCCTGAACTCTTGGGCATCATCTCTTCTTTCCACGAGAACATGCACAGTTCCATCAGTTACAATGGAGCAACATCAGACACTTTCAAGATCAGCAGTGGGGTAAAGCAAGGCTGCGTGCTGGCGCCAACTCTCTTAGGAACAGAGGAACATAGGAGTAGGCCATTCAGCCCGTCGAGCCTTTTCTGCCATTCAATTCGATCATGGCTGATCATCTACCTCAACGCCCCTTTCCCGTGCTCTCCCCATATCCCTTGATGTCATGAGTATCAAGATTTCTAACAATTTCTGTCTTGAACATGCTCAATGATTGAATGCCACAGCTCTCTGGGGTAGAGAATTCCAATGATTCACCACCGTCTGAGTGTAGAAATTCAACTCGATCTCAGTTTTAAATGGCCTACTCCTTATTCTGAGACTTGGTCCCCTGATTTTAGACTCACCAACCAGGGCAAACATCCTATCTACATCCACACTGTCACGCCCTATAAGAATTTTATCAGTTTCAATGAGATCACCTCTCATTCTTCGAAACTTTAAGGAATACAGGCCCAGTTTCAGTCCCACCATCCCAGGGATTAGTCTGGTGACCCTCTGTTTCACTCCCTCTATGGCAAGTATATCCTTCCTTAGATGAGGAGACCAAACTATACACAATACTCCAGCGCGGTTTCACCAAGGCTCTATACAATTGCAACAAGACATCTTTACTCCTGTACTCATGACCCCTCGTGTGAAGGCCAACATACCATTTGCCTTCCTAATTGATTGCTGCACCTGCACAAGAGCTTTTAGTGTCTCATGAACAAGGACACCCAGGTCCCTTTGGACATCAACACTTCCCAACCTCTCACCATTTAAGAAATACTCTGTCTTTCTGTTTATTCCACCAAAGTGGAGAACTTCACACTTACTCACATTATATTCCATCTGCCATGTTCTTTCCCATTCACTTAGCCTCTCCAGGTTCCCTGGAAGCCTCTCTGCATCCTTCTCACAGCTCACACTTCACCTAGCTTTGTGTCATCTGCAAACTTGGAAATATTACATTTAATCCCTGCATCCAAATCATTTATTTTGGTTGTTAACAGCTGTGGCTCCAACACTGATCCTTGCAGTACCCCAATAGTAACAGCCTGCCATCCTGAGGAGGACCCGTTATTCCTGCTCTCTGTTTTCGGTCTGTTAACCAATTCTCAATCCATACCAGTATATTATCTCCAATCCTATGTGCTCTAATTTTGTTTACTCACCTCCTGTGTGGGACATTACCAAAGCATCCACTGGTTCTCCTTTATCTGTTCTCCAGGTAACATCCTCAAAAAACTCAACGGGTTTTTTCAAACCTGTTTTCCTTTTCATAAATCTATGTTGACTCTGCCCAATCATATCATTATTTTCTAACTGTCTATTTATCACATCCTTTATAATTGGTGTATTCGTCTCCATGCTGCTATTGTACACTTTCAGTGACTCAGATGGGGGTGTTCACCTGTATATCAGAGCTGACGACAAGCTGTTCATCTTGGCAAGACTCCACTTGGACGTAGAGACTTGGACGTAGAGACTCCACTTTCCATCAACATTGACAACATCACTTTGGAGGTTGTCAACAGCTTCACATACCTTGGATCAACAATCACCAGCAATCTGTCCCTTGATGCTGAAATCAGCACCAGGATTGCCAATGCTGCAGCTGTCATGTCAAAGTTGAGAAGACGGGTGTGAACCGACAGCAAACTGACCGTAAATACAAAGCTCCACGTGTACCAGGCTTGTGTTCTCAGCACCCTCCTTTATAGTAGAGAATCATCAACAACTTATACAAGCCAAGAAAAGCAGCTGAACAGCTTCCACCTCCACTGCCTCAGATGGATATTGGACATCTCCTGGCAGGACAGAGTGCCGAATGAGGAAGTACACCAGCGTGCAGGGATCCACAGCATGTTTGCCCTCTTGAGTCAGAGGCGGCTCTGTTGACTGGGCCAAATGAATGACAGTCACATTGCCAAATACATGCTCTGTGCTGAGCTTGCTATAAGCACAAGACCAACAGGTCAGGGAAAAAATCAAGTTATTTGGAGAGGTTTGAGTTAATTAAGGAGAGTGGGCATGGATTTATAAATGGAAGTTCATGCTTGATGAATCTAACTGCATTTTTTGATAAACTATCTGAGAAAGTTGATGAAGGGAATGCAGTGGATGTTGTTTATATGGATTTTACAAAAGCATTTTATAAAGTACCACATAAAAGGGTGGTTAACAAAATTGAGGTTCATGGATTAGGAGGGTCAGTGTCCATTTGGATAGGAAATTGTTTTAAGGACAGAAAACAGCGAGTCATATGAAATGGTTCTTGGTCAGACCGGAGGATAGTCGACAGTGGTGTTCCCCAAGGGTCAGTGCTAGAACCATTGCTTTTTTTTGCTACAGATTAATGACTTGGATCTTGGAATATCGAGTAGAATCTCAAAATATGCCGATGACACCAAACTTGGAGGAGTGGCTAACAGTGAGGATGATATGAACTGCCTGAAACAGGATAGTTATCGGCTAGTAGGATGGGCAGACAGGTGGCAGATGGAATTTAATAGTGACAAGTGTGAGGCGATGCATTTTAGCAGAAGGAATAGGGAGAGGCAATATATACTCAATGCTACAGTTCTGAAGAGTGTGCTGGAATAGAGGGGCCTGGAGTACATGTCCATCATTCTTTGAAGTTGGCAAGACATATTGCGAGAGTGGTTAGCAAAGCATGTGGGATCTTGGGCTTTATAAATAGAGACATTGAGTACATAAGCAGGGTTGTTATGCTGAACTCTGGTTAGGCCCCAATTGGAGTGTTGCATTCAGATCTGCTCACCAATCTTTAGAAAGGATGTGCGGATTCTTGAGAGGATGCAGAGGATATTTACCAGAATAGTTCCAGGGATGGAGGGTTTTAGTTTCAAGGTTAGGTTAGAAAAACAGGGTTTTTTCTGCCTGTATCAAAGGAGATTGAGGGGAGAATTGATAGAGGTGTCGAAGGCTCTGACAGTTTTAGATAAGTTGGCCAGGAAAAATTGTTCCCATTAACTATTGGTACAAGGACTAGGGGATTCAGATTGAAGGTTTTGGACAAGAGATGCAGGGGGAATGTGCGGAAGAGCTTTTTTACACAGTGATTGGTAATGATCTGTAACTCGCTGCCCCCGAGGGCGGAGGAAGTGGAGACAATCGTTGGTTACAAAAGGAATTTCGATGGGCATTTGAAGGAAATAAATTTACAGGGCTAGGGGGATCGAGCAGACGAGTGGGACTGACTGGATCGCTCCATGGAGAGCTGGCCTGTACTCGATGGGGCAAATGGCCTCCTTCCATACCACAAATGACCCAATGACTCGATGAGTCTATGTCACTCTCAGAATCAAGACAACAGAGTGACAGATTTAACACAACATTATAACATATGTTTTGTTTGACAAATTCAATAATAACTCGTCTCCACTCCTAGTATTTCTAAATCCAACACATTCACTATAATGTCAACAATTATTTCCTGTTGTGTCTCTCTCAGATTTGTAAACTTCACAATATTGGAGTGAGGTGACATCTACTGGCGGGAAGCAAGAACTGCAATCAAGCAGCAGAAACTCCACAGTCTGTCAGGGTTAAAGAAACATTGCAATATGAGGAAATAGTGAAGGGGTTTGATCGGGTTGATGGAAACATGATTCCACTTGTGGTATCGTATGAAGCAAGGGCCGGAAATATAAAATTGTCGTTAATAAAAGAAATGAGGAATTCATGAAAAATGCATTTGCTTAGAGAATGGTTAGAGAGATATACAGCACTGATATAGGCCCTTTGGCCCACTGAGTCTGCACTGACCATCAACCACCCATTTATACTAATCCTATGTTAACCCAGAATTCCCTACCACATCCCCACATTTCTCCTATCACCTACCCTGGGGCCAATTTACAACAGTCAATTTATCTATCAACCCACAAGTCTTTCGTTGTGGGAGGAAACCAGAGTACCTTGTGGAAGCCCACATAAACAACTTGCAAACTCCACACAGGCAGTATACAGAACTGAACCAGGGTCATTGAAGTTGTGAAGCTGCAGTGCTCACCACTGCACCACCCTTAGAATGTGGATAGAGTAAAAAGTGAGATTGGATGGACAGAAGCAGTCTGAAAAGATGGCTCAAACAAAAGGTGAAAACCCTGAAATGTTAACTCTGTTTCTCTCTCCACAGATGCTGTCAGAGGTGCTGAGTATTTCCAGCACTTTCTGTTTTTATTTCAGCTTTGTAGGATATTGTTTTGATCTGAAAAAAATGCATGATCGGCTGTGGGTGCCAGTGAAATTCCACAGGAGCGAATAAAAACCATGCCAACGGTGGCTCGTTGGTCCAGGGGTATGATTCTTGCTTTGGGTATATAAGTGATTAATATGTGAGAGGTCCTGGGTTCAAATCCCAGACGAGCCCTTCTCTGTTGCCATTTTTAGTTTAAGGTCATCGATTGCTTTCAGCCTTCCAGAAAGCGGAATCGATTTCCAAACTGAGCCTGCTTGAGGACTGGGGAACTGGATTCAAAGAGCTTGTCGACAAAATTGAAATGAACAAAATATACAGATTGTCAAGTGGGAATATAAGGTTGCAACAGTAACTAAAGGCCTGCTCGGGTCAGCAAATGAAACCCGACCCAAGCCTGACAGCACCACATCCGGCCTGGTCCGAGTCCTTTCATTTTTTTCCCGTGCCCGAACTGACCACCAGAATGTTCAGTTAAACTTGCTTCCGTTTTTCACTTTTTAAGCTTGTGCAGGTAAGGCAACAAAAACTGTAACTGGACTTGAAAGGTTGTTTAAATGTACATTAAGATTAGAGCTACGTACCGGAGGTGATGAGCTGAAGATTGTTACCATAGAAGTTAGTGATTGTGAGGTCACTAGTTAAAGAGAAAGTCATGGAGTTGTGCCCAGACAGGTTGTCCCACACTGTATTGATTAAAATATTGCCCGAAGGCGAGAAAATATCATTATACATTCCCTAGACTCCTGCTTTACAGGTTGAAATACTTTCTGCAAGTTTATCCAGAGAGCAGCTGAGATGCAGAGACCAGGAAGGTCTTGAGTGATTAATTATTATAAAATATACATTCTTATATTAAAGAGATTGTGCTCTACCTTCGATGGAATCACTCACTGCAGACTAGTGCAGAGTGTTTCCCGCCTTGACGTCCTGGCTGTCACTGGATCTTGAGTCCAGGCCTCTGGATTACTGGTCCAGTAATCTTTGAAATTTCTCCCTTGATCTAATATTTTAATCTGGTAAGTCAGATTTTACAAAAAAAAATTAAATGATTTAAGACTGCTTCATGTTCAGCAGTGCCAAATGAATAAAGAAATTCAAATATATTCAAAATTATATATCAACTATTAAATACTAATGCCCAGCTTTGAATACAAAAAATGCCTCTAATTG
Source organism: Heterodontus francisci (assembly GCF_036365525.1). Lineage (NCBI taxonomy): Eukaryota > Metazoa > Chordata > Chondrichthyes > Heterodontiformes > Heterodontidae > Heterodontus > Heterodontus francisci. The sequence goes on from NC_090405.1 coordinate 22,621,680, forward strand.
TGTTCTGGTCTGGAATGGAATTCTTCAGTGTTTCTGTTTAGCTTGGATTAACTCATCGATTTTCTTGTTTTTCACTTTGTCGATGCCTTTGAATAATTGTGGATTCTTCTTCAGGGTGTCTTCTTTCACCAGGTAGTTCTGACCTCTGATGATGTTGATCGTAATCAGCTTCAATTTGCTGATAGTTTTGGAAGTGAGCAGATTTCCTTTGCTTGAGTTTACAACATGGAACTTAGTCTGACGTATGGACCCATGGGAGGATTTGAAAACTGCCCTTGCATTGGAGCATACAGTTGCATCCATCCAAACAGAGGTACAGTAGAAGTGACATATTCAGTTCAGTCTGTCGATCATGGGACTTTTAATCTCAGGGTTGTGAGTTTGAGCGCCATTTAGTTTTTCCATTTTTTAGGCTTCATTAGCAGAGAGTACAAGGAGTGTTTGAAATGAAATTCAACAACAGTATGAGAAATGCTCTCTTTCATTCGGGACTCTTAACTCTCTGCAGCATCTCGCTGTGAAAGATTGAACGTTACCTCATTTCTTTTTCAGCTGGGAGTCAGTGCAGCTCAGTGGGACTTCTGGCTGTCTCCCACCTCACAATTCATCAGTGCTGAGAAAGCAATGGGAAATATTACTCATGGCTGAGTAAGCAGAGGCCACCGATTTAAGGTGAATGGGAAAAGAACCAAAGGCAACATGAGGAAAAACCTTTTTTATGCAGCAAATGGTTAAGATCTGATATGTACTGCCTGAGAGTGTGACGGAGGAAGATTCAACCATAGCTTTCAAAAGGATATATGATAATTATCTGAAGGGAAAAAAAAATCAGGTTTTCATGGAATACATGAGGATGTGGCATGAGCTGAGTTGCTTGTGCAGAGAGGCAGCACAAGCACGATGAGCTGAATCCCTCCTTTTGTGCTGTAAGTATTCTGTGATCTATGATTCTATACAAAGTGAAACCAACACTCACATATGAGAAACAGACAGGTACAGTGTAAACCCCACACGAACAAACCAGCAAATGCCAGGGACAGAGTGAAACCAACAGTCCTAGACAAGAAACTGACAGATACTGTGTGAAACCCAAAAATCACTTATCAGGATTTGGCAGTTGATGTGTAAAAACCTCTCTTCAATATCCATCCTGCAAGGTACAAAGAAAATTAGGTACAAACCCAGGCTCATACTTCGAAGACTGAGAGATAAAGAGCAAAACACAGACTCACCTACAAGAGGCTGACAAGTACAGAGAATAAAACAGAGGGGGTGCAGATTAAAAACACATGCATGTAACGGATACTGATAGGGATAGAATCAAACACTTTCTCACACATGACACGAAAATTGGTGGTGTCGTAAATAGTGAGGAGGAAAGCCTTAGATTACAGGCCAATATAGATCGTCCGAGGCAGAGAATATAAGAGCAGGGAGGTTATGACGGAGCTGTATAAAATGCTAGTTAGGCCACAGCTGGAGTACTGTGTACTGTTCTGGGCACCACACTATAGGAAGGATGTGATTGCACTGGAGAGGGTGCAGAAGAGAGTCACCAGGATGTTGCCTGGGCTGGAGCATTTCAGCTATGAAGAGAGACTGAAAAGGCTAGCGTTGTTTTCCTTAGAGCAGAGAAGGCTGAGGGGAGATAAGATTGAGGTTTACAAAATTATGAGGGGCATTGATGGGTTAGATAGGAAGAAACATTTTACCTTAGCGGAGGGGTCAATAACCAGGTGGCATAGATTTAAGGTAAGGTGCAGGAGGTTTAGATGGGATTTGAGGAAAAAAGTTTTACCCAGAGGGTGGTTGGAATCTGGAACGCACTCCCTGAAGAGGTGGCAGAGGCCGGAACCCTCACAACATTTAAGAAGTATTTAGATGAGCACTTGAAATGCTATAGCATACAAGGCTACGGGCCAAATACTGGAAAATGGGTTTAGAATAGTTAGGTGCTTGATGGCCAGCACAGACACAATGGGCTGAAGGGCCTGCTTCTGTGCTGTGTAACTCTATGACTCTATATCAGAAACTGATAGATCTGGACAAAAGCTGATGTTCACATACAAGTTGTTGAAAGATAGGTGGTGAAACTCATTTTTTTTTTATTTCCAAAATATACTTTATTCATAAAAATCTGTAAAAATTACATTCCCAAACAGTTTAAAACAGCATCAAGTCAAAAAATACAAACAGTGCAAAGGTGATCAGTTACCTTCTGTACAATCATGAGTTGCCTCACAACCCTTCCATTTCATTGTCATGCCATATACATTTTTACATTTACAGCACACAAAATTTCTCCGATCCAGTTCGAGGGATTTCCCATGGATCCAGCCCCTCAGTTCAGCTTGGTGGGGGGACCTTACACTGTGGTCTTTCCCCATTGAGCCTTTGCTGTGGCTGCCCCAAGCTTTAGTGCGTCCCTCAGCACGTAGTCCTGGACCTTGGAATGTGCCAGTCTGCAACATTCGGTGGTGGACAACTCTTTTCGCTGGAAGACCAGCAAGTTTCGGGCAGACCAAAGGGCGTCTTTCACCGAATTGATAGTCCTCCAGCAGCAGTTGATGTTTGTCTCGGTGTGCGTCCCTGGGAATAGCCCGTAGAGCACAGACTCCTGTGTTACAGAGCTGCTTGGGATGAACATCGACAAAAACCACTGCATCTCTTTCCACAAAGTTAACTCACATAGCAATAGCAGAAACAGTCACAAACCAAAAACTGAAACATCCAGAGTAAAAACCCACATTCTCACACCAGAAATTCACGGCTACAAAGTGAAGCTGACTCTCTCCTCCCAGGCACTGACAGGTACAAAAGAAAAGACGCACTAACATACCAGGAAATGTAATGTAGGAAATAAAACCTGATTATCATGTCAGAGATTGGCATTAATGACAGTTGTGGTACCCAGAATGCTCTGCGCTCCAGAATTTGCCTTGTCTCTGATAAGGAGCAGGCGCGGTAGTGGCTGAGCTCCATCTGCAGCTGGAGTGGAATATTCACAAAGTGCAGGGAGACCGCGCCCGTAGCGGGTGCACACAGCTGGAGCAGGGCGTCAAGGCCACAATAGGATGGAACAATCCCGTTTGTGTCCCTGCGGGTGGCGGTGAAGCTTTTCCCTGTGAGGCTTCCCGAAACTGCCCGCCAGCAAGGTCAACTGGTCAGAGAGCGTCTGTAAATGGATAGGAATTGGGGATTGGGCAGGGAGCGTCTCTAAATGAATAAGATTTGGGGACTGGGCAAGGAGCGTCTGTAAATGGATAAGAATTGGGGATTTGGCAGGGAGCGTTTTTTAATCCGTTCGTGGGATGTGGGCGTCGCTGGCTCGATCTCAGCTGCAGTAATGTGTCCAGTTCTGGGCACCAGGTTTCAGAAAGGACATCAAAGCTTTTGAGACAGTTCGGAGGAGATTTACGAGAATGATACCAGAGATGAGGGGTTTCAGTTCTCTGGACAGGGTGGTGAAGCTGGGATTGTTGGCCAAAAATGTCAAGGGGAGGTGAGGAGAGATCTTTTTACCCAGTAACTGATTCGGATTTGGAATGAATTGTCTGACAGGGTGCTGGAAACAGATTCAATTATAACTTTCATAAAGGAATTGGACAAATATTTCAAAGTGAATTTCTCCAGGACTATGGGGAAATAGGCAGGGGGTTGGACTAATTGCATCATTTTTTTCACAGATTCAGCACAGGCACAAAAGACCGATTGGCCTCCTTCTGTGCTGTATGATTCTATGAAATAGTGACAGTCAGGGCAAGTCTGTATAAGAAGGAGAAATGGAGACAGGTCAGGGAGAGCACATCACCAAAACTGGGAGATGCTACATTGGACAGGGAGGGTCGGAGGGGGAGAGAGCACGTACATACAGTCAGAATCAGCACCTTCAGGGGAAGAGAGAGAGAGGAACCAATGAGTGTAGAACTGAACCCAGCCAGAGTCAACCTGCTGAAACACCAGTGAGTTCACACTAGGGAGAGATCATTCACCTGCTCCGTGTGTGGGAAGGGGTTCACTCAGTCATCCAACCTCACTGAACATCAACTTGTTCACACTAATCAGAGGAGACCTTTTCAATGTTCTGACTGTGAGAAGAGCTTTAAAAGCAGTAATGATCTGCTGAAACACCAACACACTCACTCTGGGAAGAGGCCGTTCCCCTGCCATGTGTGTGGGAAGGGATTCACTCAGTCATTCAATCTGCTGCAACATCAGCAAGTTCACATGTAACTGCAGGGGTTGGATTCTGCTGTTGTTGCTGCTATTCATCACTTTCAGAGACAAAGTTGGGTCTTACTTTATAACCAGTGTAGTCCAGAGCAAAAGTGTCTTCTTCATGTTGAGATAAACGGGAGAAGAAACCGGGAAGTGGTGGCGAGGATGGGGGAGGTGCTGCACCATCACTTTAATGGTGCACCCTCCCTCCCCCGGGGTCCTTGCTGCACGCCCGCCAGGCCTGGTGGCTCTGATTGGGGTCCTGAGAGCCCCTGAGACTCGGTGCAGCTGAGGCTGCGCTCACCCCCGCTCAGCTCTGTTGTGATATTTAAAATATGAAAGGCCTGTTGGACTGAGAGCTGATCTGGAATTTAGAAAGCAGCATTACTGGAGGCTCATTGCTGCTCAGCACAATCTCACCCCCCGCTCCTGGGAATTGTTGATTCTGCACCCTGTAGTTCAGTTCTTCACTTAACTAGAGGGGGAGATGTGTGAGCAGAAAAACAGAGCAAATTAAAAAACACAGCTGGACAGATGTGCAACAGGTCAATCCACTGTTACAATAACTCCACCTCTGACTCCCTCCTGACAGTAACCAGCCCTTTCACAGAGACTGTGGGTGGCTCTGAAAAGAGCCTTTGGTTTATTAGATGTCATTTTGGCTGCTTTACTTTTTCTGGGAGCTCTGAGCACTGGTTTTCTTGCGCAGCAGCACGGCCTGGATATTAGGCAGCACCCCGCCCTGAGCGATGGTCACGTCTCCCAGCAGCTTGATGAGCTCCTCGTCGTTGCGGACGGCCAGCTGCAGGTGTCTGGGGATGATGCGGGTCTTCTTGTTGTCCCGGGCCGCGTTACCGGCCAGCTCGAGGATTTCAGCGGTCAGATACTCGAGCACAGCAGCCAGATAGACCGGGGCTCCGGCACCCACACGCTCAGCATAGTTGCCCTTTCTCAGGAGCCTGTGAACACGACCCACCGGGAACTGCAGTCCAGCCCGGGAGGAGCGAGACTTGGCCTTGGACCGAGCTTTCCTGCCGGTCTTTCCTCTTCCAGACATTTCCACAATCGCACAAATACTTTCACAAAGAATGGATAATTTCTCAGCTTTTAGCACAAGCGTGAAGCAGTTAGGATAGCCGAGTGGTCTGAGGAGTTGTGTTTAGGTCGTAGTGTTTTCTGGAGGCGTGTGTTCAAATCCCACTTCTGCCAAGTTGTGTTTTGACTGAACTGGAGGGATTTGGGAGCAGCGGTGAAGGGAGAATATGGAAGAATATTGGCAAGTAAAATGAAAATGGACCCAAAGATGTTTCTTCAATACATTCGAGTAAGAGCAACTAAAGAAAGAGGAGTGCACTGAAAAGACCAAAAAATCACAGTGATTTTTGACATCTTGCCAGGATTGAGTGGCGCGTGCACGGGATGATGTCATTTTGCATCGCCAACGTCATCACATTTCCGCAACAAATCCATCTTCGTGCATGTGTGACAAAGCGTCATTGGGTATCTAGCCACCCCATCCCCCCACCACTTGGCTGGAGGAAGTGGCTGAATGGGAGATTTTGAAGCTGTAGCTCTCCCACCTCGGCAACTCACTCCAGGCCTCGACGATTCCCCCCCTCAGCCGCTCGCTCCAGACCTCGCTGCTCCCCCATCCCCCCACTCCCCTGGCCAGTTGTTCCTCGCTTCGTACCACCCCACTCTCTGGCCACTCGCTCCAGGCCGTGCCGCTTCCCTCCTCTCAGCCACTCACTCCTACGTCGCCCCGTCACCCCTTGAGGCCCTCCTGCTTCTACAGGTGGCGCCTGGTGAAGAAATGTGGGAGCGAGTGTCACGGCCAGAGCTAGCAGCTGTGGGCTGGGCTGGGACAGGGTGGGGGGTGGGGGTGCGGAGAGCGAACAGCCAGAGTGCGGAATTTCGCCAGTAGGGAGGAGGGGGAGAAAGCGAGTTGCAGAGGGGGGAGAGCGGTCAGTGAGGTGGGAGCTAGTAGCTGCGTTCGGGTGAAGTCAGTCCTGGTCAGTTATATAAACAAATCACAATAACGAATTGGCAGCACATTTTATCCTCTGCCCGATTTTCCTTTCCATCGATCGGGGTACTAATTCACTATCTTCCAATGGAAATTCAATCATAAAATTCCTTTTGTATTTAATAGGATTACTGAAATGTTAAATGGATCTGAGGATTACAGTTAGTATTAGCAAACGCACCCGAATGAATTAGCACCCCAATCGATGGAAAGGAAAATCGGGGAAAGTATAAAATGTGCTGCCAATTCGTTATTGAGATTCGTTGAGGAATTCGATTCTGCCCAACACTGAAATTGGCAGCTTTTTTGAATTCAACCTTTCTGCCAGGACGACAATTTAAGCCAATGATTTGCTGTATTTTCTAATTCGAGGCTCGGCAATTGGTTAAGACATGCGAATGGGAAGAGGGTGACCAATCAGAAGTGGGCTCTGGATAGCGCGGGCTCAAACTGCGGGAATTCCAGGTCCCTGAATGACTGAGCTGAAACTGATCAGTTTCACAAACCCTGTCAGTTTCAGTGCAGGAAACACCGTCTCGGGGGAAATAACATCACAAGTGGGTCTGGTTCCAGTGACCGATTTAACGGCTGCTGCAAAACTCCCGGATTCCCTCATGGCAGCGAAATCATTTTGAAATTCTATGAAAACAATGAGTGATTCTGGAGGAGTGATGTGGCTTTTCACTGAGGGTATGTGTGGACGGGGGAAATAACTAAATGTGGAGCCTCAGGCACTGTTTACACAGCCCGTTTCGAAAATCAAATCCACTGCACGTCCTTGCTACAAATGAAATGTCAAATTTGGGGATTCCAGTTTTATACCCGAACACAGCACAGATTTATTCCAGACATTTCTAAACAGCCTATCCCAGCTCCCGTTTCCAGGTCACTGCTCTCTCTGTGAGGCGGTGGGTGGCTCTTAGAAGAGCCTTTGTTGTGTTTGCTGGAAAGGGTCGAGTTGTTCAGCCGCTGAATTCGTCGAGAGTGCAGCCCTGCCGTTTCAGAGCGTACACCACATCCATGGCAGTGACCGTCTTGCGCTTGGCGTGTTCAGTGTAAGTGACCGCATCCCTGATCACATTCTCCAGGAAAACTTTCAACACCCCGCGAGTCTCCTCATCGATCAAACCCGAGATCCGCTTGACCCCGCCACGGTGAGCCAGGCGGCGGATTGCTGGTTTGGTGATGCCCTGGATATTATCAGGAAGCACTTTGCGGTGCAGCTTTGCTCCGCCTTTGCCCAGTCCTTTCCCTCCTTTACCTCTGCCAGACTTTCTTTTATTAATTTCCAAAATATACTTTATTCATAAAAATCTGTAAAAAAAAAATACATCACAAAACAGTTCCAAAAAGCACCAAGGCAAACAATACAAAGAGTGCAAAGGAGATCAGTTTCCTTCAATACAGGAGTGAGTTGCCTCACAACCCTTCCATTTCATTGTCATGCCATGTACATTTTACAGCAAACAAATATTTTCTGGCTACAGTTCGAGTGGTTTCCCATGGATCCAGCCCCTCAGTTCAGCTTGGTGGGGGGACCTTACACAGTGGTCTTTCCCCATTGAGCCTTTGCTGCGGCTGCCCCAAGCTTTAGTGCGTCCCTCAGCACGTAGTCCTTGGAATGTGCCAGTCCGCAACATTCGGTCATGGACAACTCTTTGCGCTGGAAGACCAGCAAGTTTCGGGCAGACCAAAGAGCGTCTTTCAACGAATTGATAGTCTTCCAGCAGCAGTTGATGTTTATCTCGGTGTGCGTCCCTGGGAACAGCCCGTAGAGCACAGACTCCTGTGCAACAGAGCTGCTTGGGATGAACCTCAACAAAAACCACTGCATCTCTTTCCACACCTGCTTTGCAAAGACACATTCCAGAAAGAGGTGGGCAACGTCTCTTTTCCACCACAGCCACCTCGAGGGCTGCGTGTGGATGGGGTGAGACTTCGGGTGTGCAGGAAGGATCTGACAGGGAGGGCTCTTCTCACCATCAGCCAGGCTACATCTTGGTGCTTGTTTGAAAGTTCTGGTGATGAGGCATTCTGCCAAATGACTTTGGACTTCTGCTCAGGGGACCATCCGACAGGATCCACCATCTCCTTTTCCCGTCGGGCCTTGCGGATATTCCGTGCAGACCACTGCCTGATGGATTGGTGGTCAAAGGTGTTTTTCCACAGAAACTTTTCCATGAAGGATAGGCAGTACGGCACAGTCCAACTGGATGGAGCATTCCGCGGCAATATGACCAGCCCATCCTTTGCAACACCGGGGACAGATAGAACCTCAACACGTAGTGACACTTGAAGTTTGCAAACTGGGGATCTACACACAGCTTGATGCAGCCGCACACAAAGGTAGCCTAAGGATGAAGGCGACGTTGGGTACATTTTTCCCGCCCTTATCCAGAGGTTTGAACATCGTGTCCCTCCGGACTCGGACCATTTTGGATCCCCAGATGAAGCGGAAAATGGCTCAGGTGATCGCCACAGCGCAGGAATGCGGTATGGGCCAGACCAGCACCACGTACAGCAATGTGAGCACCTCGCCCTTGATGACCAGGTTCTTACCCATAATGGAGAGAGATCGCTGCTCCCACATGCTCAGCTTATGTTGTACCCTGGCTACTCGCTCCTTCCAGGTTTTGGTGCACGTCCCAGCCCTTCCAAACCATATCCCCAGCACCTTCAGGTAGTCTGACCTAACGGTGAAGGGGACAAAGGATCGGTCAGCCGAGTTCCCAAAGAACATGGCCTCGCTCTTGCCGTGTTTAACATTGGCTCCCAAGGCTAGTTCGAGCTGGTCGCAGATGCTCATCACTCTGCGCACAGACAGTGGATCCGAGCATAAAACGGCGACGTCATCCATGTACAGGGAGGTTTTAACCTGAGTGCCTCCGCTGCCTGGGATTGTCACCCCTCTGATGCTCGCATTCTTCCCAATAGACTCAGCAAAGGGTTCAATACTGCAAACAAAGACAGGGGAGAGAGGACAGCCCTGTCTGACTCCAGATTGGATCGGGAAACTTTCTGATTCCCACCCATTGATTGAGACTGCACTACTGATGTTTGTGCTGAGTAGTTTGATCCAATTGCAGATTCCCTCCCCAAACCCCATTTTGGAATGCACATCCATCATGTAGGTGTGTGATATCCTGTCAAAAGCCTTCTCCTGGTCCAGGCTGATGAGGCAGGTGTCCACCCTCCTGTCCCGTACATAGGTGATCATATCCCTGAGTAGCGCAATGCTATCAGAGATTGTCCTGCCTGGTATAGTATAGGTCTGATCAGGGTGAATCACCAACTCCAGAGCAGACTTGAATCAACTGGCTACGTCTTTTGACAGAATCTTGCAGTCAGCATTAAGCAGAAATTGGGCCACCAATTTCTGATTTCTGTCCTCTCCCCCTTCTGCTTGTCGATGAGGGTGCTGATGCCTTTCCTCATGGATTCTAACATGCTGCCAGCCTGGAGCATACTCTTGTTTACTGGCAGACATGTTGATTCTTTCCTCAAATCAGTGCACAATAAAAGAGACTGATTCTGTCAGGCTCCTTTTTATACAGGCCACCTGGACCTGGCTGAGAAAGGCAGAGTGAGAGCAGCGAGGGGAGGAGACACGAGTGAAGATTAAACAGAGAGCTAGATGGAGGAGACACCCAGAGTGACAGACAGAGAGAGAACGGCCCCTCATCTTTCAGCTCCACCTCCAGTTTCCTCCGGGCTGCCAATTTCAAACCCTTTATTAACAGTAGAACCGAAACCCAGCTCTCCACACAAACCCTTCCAGACTCGGCCTTCATAGTCAAGGCTTTCCAGAAAGCCGGAGCTTTTAAATATGGTCCCGATGCAATTAACACTCAGTAATATTCCCACCAAAACACAGTCCATTCTATAACAAGAAACCTCCTCAGTAACATCACCATTTCCACACACATCCGCTTCCAGCAGTTTACAGCACCTTACTGCAGCTGTTTGGGGAATCTCCTATGTTAAGATTGGAGTTGGAAAGCGGCCTTTACCCGGCAGTGTTATTGTCTCACACTGAATCTGCCAGACATCCTGTTCTCTTTATTGCGAGAGAGAAAGCACGGATTTAGGAAATGTTCATTTGAAATGATCTCTCTTGAGAACGAGCCCGGCCGTGGGACAGGTATTCCAGTGCAAAGAGCTGTCCATGACCGAGTGTTGCAGACTGGCACATTGCAACGTCCAAGACTATGTGCTGTGGGATGGCATTAAAGCTTGGGGAAGCCACCATGGAGACTCAATGGGGAAAGGCTGCAGTCTAAGGCCCTAGTAGGCCATAGTACAGTGAGGGGCTGGAACCCGTGTAAAACCCCTCGGGCTGTTTGCACCAGAGAATGTTTGATGTGTAATGTAAATACTGTAAATATAACCTGTGCAGGCAGGGATAGTGAGATACATCATGTACATTATTGAAGGAAACTGATCTGTATTGTACCTTATGTAATATTAAATTTGAACTGCTTTGCAATGTAATTGCACAAATTATATGAATAAAATACATATTGTGCAAAAGAAAGCAGCTTTCCTGTCAACACACACCTTGTCTCAGGGCACAACTTTCCTGTGATCTTGTCATACCCAACTTCGCTCTATATCTTCTGACACACACACTTTACATTCTGTCATTTCCAAACACAAGCATTCTAAAATCAAAAGACCTTTTGTTTATTTCTCCTTTCTTTTCATTTCTCCTCTATTCTTCTCAATCACTCCCTTCAACAGTCCTATTCAGATCAAGGTGGAATGTGAATAGTGTCACAACTCACCTCTGACACCATTATTACCCTTCTCTTCTCTTGTCTTATTCAATGGGAAAGTTTTATTCACCAGTCTGTTGCTGTTTTACACTCTTGCCATACCATCTGGTATTGCATCCATCTGAATTCTGTGCTTTCATGGCCTTATATTTCTTTTCCACTTCTGGATGATTTGTTTGCTTCAGTTCCATTCAACCAGGCTGGACCACAGGGAAGCTTAGAACCTTTGCCTTGGACGGGTCCACGTTGATCCATTACATTCAGAATCACCTCCTTGAAATAACTCCATAGTACAACTACAGTAACCACACAGCATCTGCTTCAAACACTCCTCCACATTTTATCTGTTCTGACTGTCAACACCTCCAGCTCTTTTGTTTAAGTGGAACCCATCAGGTGTGTATAGGCTCCTTCTATTCTGAAAGCTGTAGCACTGGTTCAGGGAATTCAGCCCTGTTTCTCTACTCGAAAGGATCAGCCATGCTTGATCTGCCTCGTATTTTGCTTTTATTGCAACGTTACAAGACCTCCAATCCTCTGGCACCACACCTGTATGCAGTGAGGGATTGGAAAATGATGGTCAGACCTTCCACTATTTCTTCCCTGGCTTCTTTCAACAGCCTGGGGTACATTTCATCTGGTCCTGGTGATTTATCCACATTCAAGGATGCTCATCCCATTTATACTTCCTCTCTCCTTAAGTTATCACGTCCAATACTTCACACTCCTCCTCCTTAATAACAATATCTGCATCACCCTCTCATTCGGGAAAAACAGTAAAGTATTCATTAAGGATATTGGCAACATCTTCCACCCCGATACAAAGGTTACATTTTTGATCTTTTCTGTGCCCTGCTGTTTGCTTCGTTGCCTCTTACTCTAATGTTTTGATGCAACATCTTTGGGTCCATTGTTACTTTGTTTGTCCATGTTCTTTCCTGCTTTCTCTTTGCTCTTCACCGCTGCTCCCAAACGCCTCCAGTTCAGTCAAAACACAACTTGTCAGAAGTGGGATTTGAACCCACGCCTCTAATGTAAACTGCGATCTGAACGCAGCACCTTAGACCGCTCGGCCATCCTGACCGCCGACTGGCTATTATTAATGCTAAGGAAATTATTCATTCTTTGTGAAAGTATTTGTGAGATTGTGGAAATGTCTGGAAGAGGAAAGACCGGCGGGAAAGCTCGGGCCAAGGCCAAGTCTCGCTCCTCCCGGGCTGGACTGCAGTTCCCGGTGGGCCGTGTTCACAGGCTCCTGAGAAAGGGTAACTATGCTGAGCGTGTGGGTGCCGGAGCCCCGGTCTATCTGGCTGCTGTGCTCGAGTATCTGACCGCTTGAAATCCTCGAGCTGGCCAGTAACGCGGCCCGGGACAACAAGAAGAGCCGCATCATCCCCAGACACCTGCAGCTGGCCGTCCGCAACGACGAGGAGCTCAACAAGCTGCTGGGAGGAGTGACCATCGCTCAGGGCGGGGTGCTACCTAATATCCAGGCCGTGCTGCTGCGCAAGAAAACCAGCGCTCAGAGCTCCCAGAAAAAGTAAAGCGGCCAAAATGTCATCTAATAACCCAAAGGCTCTTTTCAGAGCCACCCACAGTCTCTGTGAAAGGGCTGGTTACTGTCAGGAGGGAGTCAGTGATGGAGTTATTGTCACAGTGGATTGACCTGTTACACATCTGTCCAGGTGTGATTTCAGTTGAAAAATGTACCCAACGTGGCCCTCATCCTGATGACCACCTTTGTGTGCGGCTGCATCAAGCTGTGTGTAGATCCCCAGTACGCAAACTCCAAGTGTCACTACGTGCTGAGGTTCTATCTGTCCCCGGTGTTGCGAAGGATGGGCCTGGTCACATTGCCGCGGAACGCACCATGCAGTTGGGCCGTGCCGTACCACCTATCCTTCGTGGAGCAGTTTCTGCGGGAAAACACCTTCGACCACCGGTCCATCAGGCAGTGGTCTGCACGGAATGTCCTCAAGGCCCTACGGGAAAAGGAAACGGTGGATCCTGTCGGATGGTTCCCCGAGCAGACCGTCAAAGTCATTTGGCGGAGAAGGTCCCTCCCCGTCAGATCCTTCATGCACACCCGAAGTCTCGCCCCCTCCGCACAGTGCCCCCGCGTTGGCTGTGGTGGGGAAGAGACGGTCGCACACCTCCTCCTGGAATGTGCCTTTGCAAAGCAGGTGTGGAAAGAGATGCAGTGGTTTTTGTCAAGGTTCATCCCAAGCAGCTCTGTAACACAGGAGTCTGTGCTCTACGGGCTGTTCCCAGGGACGCACACCGAGACAAACATCAACTGCTGCTGGAGGACTATCAATTCGGTGAAAGACGCCCTTTGGTCTGCCCGAAACTTGCTGGTCTTCCAGCGCAAAGAGTTGTCCACCACCGAATGTTGCAGACTGGCACATTCCAAGGTCCAGGACTACGTGCTGAGGGACGCACTAAAGCTTGGAGCAGCTGCAGCAAAGGCTCAATGGGGAAAGACCACAGTGTAAGGTTCCCCCACCAAGCTAGACTGAGGGGCTGGATCCATGGGAAACCCCTCGAACTGTATCGTTAATATTCTCAATTGCTGTAAATGTAAAACTGTAATTGATATGACAATTGTGAAACGGAAGGGTTGGGAAGAAACTCATGACAGTATTGAAGGAAACTGATCTCCCTTGCAATGTTTGTATTTTTTGGTGCTGTTTGGAAACTGTTTGGCAATGTAATTTTTACAGATTTTTATGAATAAAGTATATTTTGGAAATAAAAAAAAAGATTTCAGTTCCCTCTCTGGATTTCGCTCTGTTTCTCTGCTCACACATCTCCCCCTCCAGTTAAGTGAAGAAGTGAACTACAGGGTGTCAGAATCAACAATTTAATAAATCCCGCTGCCTTCGATTTTATAAATCCCGAGATTATCCCGGTACATTAACGGGAACTGGTTCGGAGCTGATGAATTAATTTAATAATGGAAGTGTCCGGGTTAATTCTCTGTTTTTCATTTGGACAGTTTGAATTGTGTTTTTTTTTTCTCTCTGGTGATCTGAGCGCCGCTTCTCAATGAGAATCTGCTCCCGGAACAGAGTAAATGCAGGAAGGAAGAGGCCATTCTCGGGCTGTGTGTTTCTCTCCTAACCTGATCTGTTTCGACCGCACTGTTCCCAGAGGACGGAATCAGTGAGAGTTGTGCACACACAGGAGCTGAGTCCATTGCAGCGCTTTAATATGTGCCTTCCCCCCGGCCCTCCCTATTCTCCGGACACAGAGCTGTCTGTTTCCCCCGGCGGCGGGAGAGAGTCGGGGATTCTCTCCCCGCAGTGTCAGGGTCTGCAGCCCCGGGGAACTGGCGGTTTCAGTCAGAGTGACCGAGCTGCCTCACATATCCTGTGTACTGATCTCCAATGGATTCAAATATTAGTGAACTCATTGGGTAATGTTTGTAAATAACCCTCATGTGAACGGACCCGGCTCCATTAATGCCTTCCAAATAAAACTGGGATCCATTTCTTTTCCCCAAATGCCAGCTAACGGATCCCAGGAGCGGGGTTGAGATTGTGCTGAGCAGCAATGAGTCTCCGGTAATGCTGCTTTCTAAATTCCAGATTAGCTCTCAGTCCAACAGGCCTTTCGGGAAAGTGATGTGACAAAACAGAAACCATGTGACCGCCCCTCCAATCTAATGGGTTTGATGATGAACAGAGATGGCAGCTCTTTCCTTTGCTGATTTGGTGGCTCTGAAAAGAGCCCTTGTTACACTTGTTACTGAAGCTGGGTTTTAGGTGCGTTCCCCGCGGATGCGGCGGGCCAGCTGGATGTCTTTGGCCATGATGGACCGGGATCATTCTGGTGAATCTGCTCATTTTCCGACAGAAGCATCAGTCGCTGTTTGAACTGTTTAAAGTCAGGGGTGTATTAGCAGCCAGAAAGTGAAGGGCAGTTCATTGCTCCCTGCAGCATTATCCGCCTCTTTCAGGAGAAAAGATCAGAAACCGCTCGTTTCTGTCAGTCCCCGAGAAGCCTGTGAGAAGCGGTTAGTCGCTAATTTGTTCCTTTTACAGAGTGGAAGCTGATATTTGTCCCGTTTTAAATTGCTGAACCGGACCTTCCTCCCGCCGCTTGCAGTTAACAGATTGACAAATGAAAACGATTCCTAAAATCGCGTCAGGATTTTGTGACGGTAAATACAGTAAAACAGAACATAAAATGAGAGGTTTTAAAATTGTTGCCTGAAAATTGAAATTTTCCATCACTTCAATTCCTTCCTGCTCTGGAATTGCCGGGCTTTTTCCAATTGGAAAATTTCAGCCAATGAGAACTTCTATTTAATTTATGTGACACTCCGATTGGTTAAGAATTGGATTGAGAAGCGGGTGACCAATCAGAGACAGAGTCAAACTGTTGGAATTTCAGGCCCCCAGGAACTGAGCTGAAACTGTTCAGATTGACAAACCCTGGCAGTTGCTTCACACATTGGACACTTCACACTGAGTCATTCAAGGGCTGGTGTGAGAGAAGCTTCAGATCCTGTCATTACTCTCTGACTCATTATTCATCTAGAACCAAACAATTAGTAAATGTGAAGCAGTGAAGAGACTTTTCACTCTCACTGCAGAATGTGTCATCTGGGGAAATAAGGAACTATTATATTCGGAGATTCCAGGTACATTCCTCCCTGAACAAATCCATTCCTAACATTCCCGATCACAGCCTATCCCAGCTCCTGTTGTCACCCGACTCCAGCTGAATTGGAGAAACTCGTGTTGGGGTTTGAGTTGTGAGGTGGGGTTTCTCCGCCAGTGTTACTGTCTTACAGACTCTCCCCCTGAATTTGTGAACTGAGACTGCACCGAACACATCCCCAGTTAGAGTGAGGGCCGGATATCCCTCTGTTTTATTACAGAGAGTGGGGAAAGGGCTGGGTGGAGGGGAGTCACCAGGGATCCTGGATTTACTCCAAATCATTTCCATGTGGAATCTGCAGGCGGGGCCGGGACAGGGATCATTTGATCAGGGGATCAGCTCTTTCCTGAGAGATGTGGGTGGCTCTGAGAAGAGCCTTTGTGTTCAGATGTTTACAAGTTTCCCGCGCTTTCACTTCTTTCCAGACCCTGCTTTCTGAGACTTCGCTGCTTTCGTCTTGACCTTGCTCTTCCATGTCTGCACTTTCTTCAGCGCCTTTCCGCCCGCCGCACTCTTGCCTTTTTTGACCTTCTTCGCAGGAGACTTTTTCTGAAGCACTGCTTTCTTCACCGCCTTATTTGGCGTTGCCGCCGCCTTGCTGCTCGTTTTCTTGGCTGTTACTTTCTTTGTTGTCACTTTCTTGTCTGCTGGTTTCTTCACTAAAGATTTCTTGTCTGCTGGTTTCTTCACTAAAGATTTCTTGGCTGCTGGTTTCTTCACCTTCTTTCCCACCTTTCACTGGGTTTTCCTTCTTGCTGATTTTGAAGGAGCCGGAGGCGCCCTGTCCCTTGCTCTGCACCAGGGAGCCTTTGTTCACATTCCTCTTGATACTTCGCTTGATCTGGGTCTTGAGCTTCTCCTGAGCGGTGGCAGACCTGCAAGGAATCAACTACCAGCTAGCGTATAAAGCGAGACCAAGGCTCAGGGCCTTCAGTGACCTGGAGGGGAGTCGGAGAGGCAGCGGATCCTGTGAGGAACCACAATCAAGGAAGGATGAGAAGGTCATTGTCAGGGTACAGAGGAGATTAAGTTAAAGATTTACCAGTTTATAAGCAAGCGCAGAGCCAAGGAACGGTGCTGGGGCAGATCAAATAATCGGCAGTTGTGATCAGTTGGAAGGCAAGAGTGATTAAATGACAGAAGAGATGATGGTGCAAGGCAAAAGTCAGGGACAGAATAAGTAACATTTTGTAAGCACAGATACCAGGAGTGGGGTTTGAACCCACGCAGACACATGTCTATTGGATTTTAAGTCCAACGCCTTAACCACTCGGCCATCCTGGTCCGTTAACCCACCACTGAAAATGAAATTTAATGTGATCCGGGTGCCATCTGGCCTTTTCCAATAGAAAGTTATGACTCCTCTCCCATGCTAAATTGGACCCTTCATTATTTATGAACCTCAATCGGATCACCCCTCAGTCTAGGTTTCTCTAAGGTGTAGGGTCCCAAATCTTTTAGTCTAACTTGAAAACCAAGATGTCTTATACTGGGAATTCGTCGAATGTCTCTCCTCTGTACCCTTTCCAAAGCCTCAATATCACCCATCATGTGAGGAGACCAAGACTGGATACAATATTCCAAGTGAGTCCTGACCAAGGTTTCATAAAAGGACAAATTCGGGACATCTCAGATACTGAAGGAGTCCATGTCCAGAAGCAGCAAGACCTGGACAACATTCAGACTTGGGCTGCTAAGTGGCAAGTAACATTCACACCACATAAGTACCAGGCAATGACCATCTCCAACAAGAGAGAATGTAACCATCTCCCTTTGACGTTCAACAGCATTACCATCGCTGAATCCCCCCACCATCAACATCCTGGGGGTTACCATTGACAAAAGCTTAACTGGACCATTCATATACATACTCTGGCTACAAGAGTAAATCAGATAGTGGGAATTCTGTGATGAGTAACTCAGCTCAAGGCACGTGGTGAAATGCTCATTAGGAGAGCTGGAGAAATGGACTGGTCAGGTGGGCAGAAAAGTGGCAAATGGAATTCAACTTGGAGAAGTGTGAGGTGATGCCTTTGGTGAGGTCAAACACAGCAAAGGAATACACAATTAATGGGTGAATGCTGAGAGGTGTAGAGGAAGTGAGGGACCTTGAAGTGAATGTCCACAAATCCCTGAAAGTAGCAGGACAGGTTGATAAGTTGGTTGAGAAGGCTTATGGAATCCTTTCCTTTATTAGCCGATGTATAGAATATAAGAGCAGGGAGGTTATGCTGGAACTGTATATAACATTAGTTAGGCCACAACTTGAGTTCTGTGTGCAGTTCTGGTCACCTCATTCCAGAAAGGATGTAATTGCACCAGAGAGGTTACAGAGGAGATTTACGAGGATGTTGCCAGGACTGGAAAAATGCAGCTATGAGGAAAGATTGGATAGACTGGGGTTGTTCTCCTTGGAATAGAAGAGGCTGAGGGGAGATTTGATTGAAATGTACAAAATTGTGAGGGGTCTGGATAGAATGGATGGGAAGGGTCTATTTACCTTAGTAGGGAGGTCAGTGACTAGAGGGCATAGATTTAAAGTGATGTGTTGAACAATTAGAGGGGAGATGAGGAAAGGTTTTTTCACCCAGAGGGCTGTGGGAGTCTGGAACTCACTGCCTGTAAGGGTAGCTGAGGCAGAAACCCTCAACTCACTTAAAAGGTGTCTGGATGTGCACCTCAAGTACCTGAACCTGCAGGGCTACGGTCCAAATGCTGGGCAATGGGATTCAGCTGGGTGGCTCGTTTTTTGGCCTGCCTGTGCTGTAAACTTTCTATGTTCTATGATTCTATGCAGACACAATGGGCCGAATGGCCTCCTTCTGCACTGTAATAATTTTGTGATTTTTGACTCTCCAAAACTTGTCAACCATCTACAAGGCACAAACCAGGATGAGTGCAGCACCAACAATACTCTAGAAACTCGACACTGTTCAGGACAAAGCAGCCACCTTGATTGTCACCCCATTCACCACCTTAAACATTCACTCCCTTCACCACTGACGCACAGTGGCAGTAGTGTGTACCATCTACCAGATGCACTGCTGCAACTCACCAAGGCTCCGCAGACAGCACCTTCCAAACCGAAGACCTCCACCACCTTGAAGGACAAGGGCTGCAGATGCATGGAAACACCACCATGTGCAAGCTCCCCTCCAAGTCACACACCATCTGATCTGCAAATATATCGCTGTTCATTCACTGATGCTGGGTCAAGATCCTGAATCTCCCTTCCTAACAGCACTGTGGGTGTACCTACACCACATGGAGTGCAGCAATTCGAGAAGGGAGCTCACCGCCACCTTGTCAAGGACAATTAGGGATGGGTAACAAATTCTGGACTTGTCAGTGTCGCTCACATCCCATGAAAGAATATGCCTCATCTTATACTCAATTGTCCTCTGAATGCAGCCCAACCCCCTATTTGCTCCAACTATCACTTCACAGCATTGCTGCTGTACCTTTAGAGATCTGTGCACTAGAACATCCAGATCTCTGCTCAAAATTATTTTCTTTTTTCCACCTACTTTAATGTTTTTCCCTGAAGCGTGTATGAATGTTGAGCATTCGCCCTGTCCACATGAATAACACTGCACTTACCCAAATTAAACATCATTTACCAGTCATGAACCCAATCTCCCAACACATTAAGATCAGCCTGAAACAGTCGAGTATCGTCTACAGTCTAAACACTCGCACAGATCTTCAAATCATCTGTCAATTTACAGATGGTGCCCCCTCCACCTACATCCAGATCATTAATAAAAATAATAAAGAGCAACAGTCCCAACACCGATCCCTGTGAGATACCATTGGTGACTGGTCTCCAAACAGATCCAGATCCATCTGTAACTACTTTCTGCCTACGTCGTGCCAGTCAGTTCCCAATCCAGATCAATATATTACCACTGATACCAGGGACTTTAATCTTATAGAGAAGCCTCTTGTGTGGAACCTTATCAAAATCTTTTGAATGAGATCAGCTAATTGAACACAGGCTGAGGATTAGGCCTAGGCCTGTCCTGCTCTGTGTATGGGTCGCAGGACCAAACAAGGTGAGATCAGCTCACTGAGCACAGGCCCATCCTGCTCTATATGGTGCTCAGTACCTCACCAAATGAGAATAACTAACACACCACAGGCCATGGAGCCTCAGCCCATCCTTCTCTGATTGTGGTTCAGTGCCAACCAGGTAAGATCAGCTAATTCAGCACAGGCCGGAGATGGAAGCTGGACCTTTCCTGCTCTGGGGACTCCGTACCATACCAGGTGCGATGTAGTAAAATACCACAGGCCGGGGATGGAGCCTGAGATTTCCCTGTTCTGTGTGGGGCTCTGTACAACAACGTGTGAGAAGAACTATCATCCCTCAGGCTGAGGAAGGAGCCTGGGCCCATTCTGTTCTGTGTGGCTCCTACCACACTGAGTGGGATCAGTTAACTCAACACAGGCCATGAATATAACCAGGCCCTTTCCTGCTCCGTGTGGCTCAGTATCACACCAGGTGGCATCAGCTAACACAGCACAGGCTGGGGCTGGAGCTGGAGCCTGGGCCCGTCCTGCTCTGTGGGTTCAGTAACAACCCGTAAGATGAACTTTTTTCAAAAGACTTCAGTGTCTTTAACTCTGTCCAACACTCTGAGGCAGCTTTCTGTGTTTATAAAGAGTGTAATTTATTGACTGGTCTCTTGGATCAAACAGGGTAACAGACAGAGGTCTGTGTGCAGAGGGTTTGGAGGTGAGCTCTGATTCCTAACCCTTTCTGGACTGTGAGGAATAAAGAATGAATGAGAGAGAGAGAATGTGGGAGAAGGGATGATGGAAGAATTTGTCCGTG